>NC_081186.1:26548634-27148634 GCF_029867415.1 Vicia villosa | reverse complement strand
ACGCAGTACTCCCAGTTGAGATATATTTGCAGTCAGTTCGGATACAAAGACAGACAGAAATTCCTCCTAACATGTATTGGGAGTTGATGATGAACGAATTAGTAGACTTGGACGAAAACAGACTTCGAGCGTTGGAAATGATAAAAAGACAAAAAGAAAGAGTGTCCAGAGCATACAACAAAAAGGTGAAAGGTAAAACGTTTATCAATAATGACTTAGTTTGGAAAGTTATTTTACCTATAGATCGAAAGAATCAAGCACTTGGTAAATGGTCCCCACACTGGGAGGGACCCTTTCGAATCTTGAAAGTATTTTCGAATAACGCTTACGAGATAGAAGAATTAGCAGAAGATCGCAGGATCCTAAGAGTAAATGGGAAGTATCTGAAGAGATACAAACCAAGCATGCACGAAGTAAAGATTACAAAAACGTAGATATTTGAGGTATACTACGTAAGCCAAAATGGTTGAACTAACACTAAGATGGCTCTGTGTTCAAACAAACAGGCATGGCAAATAAAGTAAGAAGACAAAGAAACTTCAAAACATCTTCCATTAATATTTAGAGAGTACATTCATTTAAGGAGAGTCGGTTTCCAAAACATTGAAGGTTACAAAAAACTAAAACAAATAAAAACCTAAACCTAACCACCTCCTAGTTGATCCTTTGGTCTAAGCCTTCTAGGGGCAACAGGGGCAAGCTCTCTGCCTCGAACATGTCCATGGATCCGGAGTTGCGCATCCTCCTTACTATTCCCATTTTAAGGAATATGTAAGACAAGAGCCTTCCATATGGAAGACACGTTACGGCCCCTTGACGAGCAGCAGCCATAGAAACGGCTTCGACAAGCCCTTTGAAAATCATTAAGGGGAAGTTGATTTTCTTCCCACGAAGGGCACAGAGGATAAATTCCAAGTCCTCCACCATGATGCTGTTTTGATCATGGTTTCGTGGATGAAAGTTACCCACGAGCAGTTGATGCAAAACCCTGATGACCTTGGCGCTGTAAGGATCGTTGTCCATAAGAGTCCTCAACAGAAGATGAGTCGTCATGTTGAAGCTGTTGTCATCAAAGGTCTCATCAGAGTTGTTACATCTCATCAAGTTAGAGATGGTGGAAGGAATGATTCTGATGTGGGCATGTCGAACCTCAGAAACTATAGTAGTTCTGCCCTCCGGATCTATGCGTAGAGACGCAAACATCCAGAAATCTGCTAGCATGTTGGGATAAACAGGTCCCTCTAGGATTTCATAATAGAAATCGAGTTCTTGATTGGCAAAAAGAGCACTGATGCTTATGAAGTGTTCATCAAACTCCTCTTCAGAGAGTTTGAACTCCTTTTTTATGCAAGCTCTAATGTTATTGTAGGTAAGAGGTTGCGCCATGTGGAGAAGAAAAAAGGTTGAAAAGGTTTTTCTTTTAAACTCTGTGTTTTGAGAAAACGGAGGAAGAGAAACAAAGTATTGATCAAAAGTTTGAAGCAAGTGTGAAGGAAGAAGTGTAATGTTAATCCTTTATATAGACCTGGGGCAATAAAGGAACGGTTCAATTTTAATGATTGATTAGACTGCGTTTGGTATTCCAAAGAGAAGTTATGGCTTCCGCCGTTTCCCGCCTTGGGAAGTTGAGATGTAATCATGAAAAACTGGTGCACGCACGTCTTAAAGAGACGTTTTGAAGAAAGTGACGTCATCACTTAATGATGATTACGGCTAAGGGAGTAGAAACGTTAAGTCTAGACTAAAAGGAGTGCAAAGGATAGTCAGGTCACATGCTTGCATTTATTAAAGATTACTGTGACAATAAAATATATTTTGGCAAGATTTGAAGAATTGCTAGAGTGTTACTCATGATCATTGAAAAATGGAGTAGAGTGTGTAAATTGGCAAACAAAAGTTGCGCATATAAATGTTCCTGGTGGAATTCGATTACAAGACAAAATCAATGCGCATTACAAAAAGGGATTACAAAGTTCGAAATGACTAATTGAAATCCCTAGGAAGATTATCTTTTATCTTCGAATACTGAGTTTCCCACGAAGACATATGAAGATCAAGCAATGCCCGTTGTCTCTTTAATTCTTCAATTTCTGGCACTAGCTTCTGTGCATCCTCGAAGTGTTGGATCCCTGACTGCGCCACTTCAGTTAATTCTTGCTGATTGGTCTGCTGAATTGTTGCTTGATGAGACTCAGCCTCCTTTATCTTCTCTTCGAGCATTTTAATTTCCTGTTTCCAGGATTTGATATTCTTCTTGCATTCGTCATATGCTTCTTGATTCTTCAAACGTTTAAGCTTAAGGGCGTCACCCTTCTTGGTTGCATCAGTAGCAGCTTTCCATGAAGAATTATGAGAAGCCATCTTCGCAGTAAGTTATTCGTCAACATTTTGCTTTCGAAGAATGTCAGACTGAAGTTGTTCGATTAGAGAACTCAGCAATACAATCACCTCTGAGACTTCTTTTGAGACCAGAAATAGATCCACCTTCTTCAAAAGTTGGTTCAAGCTATGACATTTGGTAGGATTCTTATTAAGAGCTTCGACAAGGTTGGTTTCGAAGAACTTTTCCTTTATTTGATGAAGAAGATCAGAAGTATCCTCTTTATCACCAGATTCTGTATGGACAGTTGGAGAAGTTTCGAGCTCAGAGGGCGAAATGTTATCAATATTCATCATGGTCCTGAGGAAGCTGAGAGGATCAGTCTGTTTGAGTTGCTCCAACTCTGAAGGGGTAGGCTTTGCTGGGGCAGGCGTCGAAGTAGTTTCAGGAGAAACTATGGTCCCAAAGGGTGAAGTTTCGTGAGGGCTAGCTGTGGCTAGTTTGGAAGTTTCCTCCATAACATCTTGTTCAGATACAGTATCTTCACTGCCAGTTGGGTGTTCAGCTGCATTGTTACTACCTGAACATTGACGATCTGCACCCATATTTTCACTTTTGTGGGTAGGAGGAGAATCATCAGTTGAATGGATTTCTTCAACTGGCATAGTAGGAATGATGGTCGCTAGGGGCTGAGCGTCTTCGACAACTGGCGAAAGCACGTGAGATTTGTCTGCATTGAGTAATTAGAACACATTATGATGGGAAGATTGCAAGAAATCTATTTGTCATAAGAAAGAACATGCACTTACCTTGGAGATTATCAAGGTCAATGGTAAGGTTGAAGGATTTGAGATCAGAAGTGGCTGTGCCAACATCATCCTACAACCATAAGGTAAAATGTTAACTTAATTGTTTAAGTTATAATTTATAGAGATGATTATGTTGTGAAATCCAAATGCCTTGGTTAGAATGTTATCTGGACTCGAGTTGTGGCTCTCTACAACAAGAACGTTACTAACACCTTTTAAAGGTGATTCTTCGGAAGATACCTTATCAGCCGGTGAAGTAATCTTCGAAGAACCAGACCCCTTTTCTTTGCTTGAAAGAGTGACAGTCTTCTGTCTTTTCTTGTGTCCTTGCCTGGTGCGAGGAGGAGATTTGTCTTCATCGTCTGAAACAACTGTTTGAGAATCTTTTCGCTTCGAATGTACCGGAGGTTTCGAAGTCTGAAGAATATAAATTGAGAAAAGTAAGTACTATCCACAGAAATATACAAGTTGGAATATAAAATGTGTACGTACCGTGGGTTTCTTGCCGGTCGTGGTAGAATCACTCCTACTTGTCTTGTTGCTCTTCGAAACTCCAGAATCCTTTTGTACAGCGGCTTCTTTGATCTTTCTCTTTCAAGCAACGGCTGTAGTTGAAACTGGAATCAGTATTTCAGCGAAAAAAAGAAAAGTTAGTCGAAAGTTGTCTAAACCCAAACCTTCAGGTATTGGAGTCAAGACACGAACATGTTCAAGATCTATATGAAGATGTCCTTTGAAAGTATCCAGGGTATGCTTAGTCGGGACCACTCGTTCGGCGCGTTTTTAGTGCTTTCCTGAAGAATTTTAAAAGCGTTCCCACACACGAACCAGTCTGGGAAAGGAGGGCTTAAAGCCACACCAAAATCAGCACTTGGCAGTGGAGGGAATTTTGGAGGATTAAGTTTGAAAGCCACTTCATAACGCAGTTTTGGTCGAACAGACGAGGGAAGTTTCAACTTATCCAGTTTAGCAGAAAACGTTTCGCGTAAAATGACTGCAGCTTCACGAACGGTCCGACTAAGATCATCAGGCCTGTAGATAGTCTCAAAGAATTTTTGAAAGGCTTGGATTTCTTTAATATGGGTCGAAGTACCTTTGTGAAAGTTTTCCTGCACAGCAGCAAAAGCTTCAGTTAGTTCTCGAGTAAGGCTCTCAGCATCAAAGATTTGTGTGGTGTAGTAATCTGTCCACCATTGTTGGAAATCTGGAGTAGAATAAAAGGCAGGTTCGAAAGGAACAGGAGAGAGATTGGTAACACCAGTGTATCTGGTGATTTTTGATTCACACTCATCTTCAGCTAGATATAAAGTATGTAAACACATATGGTTCCTTTTCTCATACAGACATTTGGGTTTTACTTGAACTAATCCAAATTGTCTCGATACCAAATTTGGTTGGTAGCAGAGAAGAACACATTGGCCTTTGGAGGGTCGAAGACGGTGATAGAATAGCCTTGGGGTAAGAAAAGCTTCCCAAATAATCACGGATTCAGTTTGTTGATTTGGGAACATTGCTGGAAACCTTCGAGTGAACCATTCAGGACCCACTGTCCTTTGTACGAATGGAGCCATTGAAGAGCTAAATTGATAACACTGAGCAAACATCATGACATATGCTAAAAAATGTTCACGAAGCTTCCCAGTTTCTTCTTTAGGAGTTAGCAAAGCCAACCTGGTTCTTCTACAGCTCGATTTTTGATGTTTGGATCTTCTTCGTTGACAGTACCTCGAAATGGGAGGTGAGCTTCGAAAGTAGCATTAAGCCACAGTTGCAGAAACCAGAAAGGACCAGCAAAGAGCAGAGATCCTGATTCATAACTCTTAATGAGGTCTGTTGCTTCACCTAGATTCTCATAGAGAAACCCTATAATTAACTGGATCAGGTTTAGTTGTGTCCCAGCATGTAGTTGATTGGCCATACAAAGATACCTCTTTGCTACCTGTATGGACCTAGAACAGAAAACGCACCTCGAGAGCCATAATGCTAAGAAAGCAATATGTTATTCGTCCAAGAATACCTCATTATTCTCGTCATGATATTGTTGAATGAATGCAGTATAAGTAACTGTTGCTTCGCTAAAGTTAATGGTATCGGTATCCATGACATTGGGGTCAAAGGTCTCTCCGGTTGGTCGAAGCCCCGTGATAGCAGCTATGTCGAAAAGAGTGGGGGTGACCATTCCACATGGAAGATGGAAAGTGTTATAGGAAGCATCCCAGAAATGAACTGATGCTACTAACATGGTTTGGTTATATTCTAAACCAGTCTTGGACAGTTGGATTAAATCGTAAATGCCCAGTTGTTTCCAGAAAGAAGCCTTGTGTTTCTCTACTCTTGCTAGCCAGGCGTAGTACAATTCAGGATCTTTTGCTAAAGGAATTGACCTAAAAACTTTCACAAAATTGGTTACATAGTTTAACCTAATTTTTTCTAAAGCTGAAGGGTTTACAGTCGAAGTATCTTCTACACTATTAGGATCTGCTAAGATTGGACGGCCATCTCCATCTATTTTGTTCTTACTAACTAAAGGCCTAGTTTTATAATAAGCAGGAAAGAATTATTCAGAGAGGAGTTAGTTTCTCCTGGTAAAGGACCCATGAAGGCATGAGTTTTTCCAGAAATTTCAAAGGGAATGATTACCTGAGAAGCATAAATGGCGCGCACTTCTGCAGTATTTGGGTTTGGTATGTACTCTTGATCCCCCATCTTTGTAGATTTCTGAAGTTTCAAAGCGGGTTGAAGAACGTTTGAGGAAGACGCCATAAGTAAGTTTGATTTGGGAAATGGGTTTGAATGTAACCAGAGACGTTCTTTTCTGTGGAAAGAATGAGGAAATAGAAGTGAAAGTTATATGAGGGTATGAGTTCAGGTATTTAAAGGTTTAACGGAAACCCTTTCAAATCTTTTGGGTAAAAGCCAAGAGACACGCGCCAGGCGTTGATTTAATCCAACGACGGTCGAATAGTTATTAGCTTTACTCCTAGTATGTAGGAGTAATGATCATGAAGTAAGACCAGAACGTGGGAATGTAAGTTATGAGTAGACATCTATGAAAATGACAAGACGTTTTGGAAACAGAGTCATAAATGATTGTGACGTCAGTCAATAGTCTCGGAACTCTAAACGAAATCTTATTACAACAAGAAACGCCTATTTCTCTTGTTTTTCGAAACAAGCATTTATTGGGGGCAATTTGTTAGCTGAAGATTTCGTTTGAGAAGAATGTCCTTCGAAGATTTGGGATTCAAAGGAAGATGGTTACTGATGATCATCTTTGAAGATAAAAATGGCTACTGATGGCCATGCTTCGAGAATGATGTTTAAGTTGGAACAAAGATAGTTAGCACTGAAGTTAAATTCGAAAAGAATAGTCTTTGGGACTTAGACGTTTTTGCGAAATATGCGAAGTACTGAAGCTTAGAGTGGTTTCGTGGCATTCTCGACTCTAATTATGTTGCCATGCGTCGAAGGGAGATTCAGGCGGGATGATTTGAATTTCGAAGTAGTTTATGTAACCGCACGAAGACAGATGGCGTCCCTGGATTTTCTGCGAGCAACGTGGCATTAGATTAGTGTAGGACCTTTAGGGTCGAAACTAGTATAAATAAGGGTCTTAATGTTAGGATTCCGTGTGTTCATTTTGTACAAATCACTCACATATTGCTCAAGTATCAAGTGTTAAGAGAAAGAGTTCGCTGAGAAATGTACGTATGACACCAACACCATTTTAAATACATGTGTATTTTCCTTTATTCAAGTATCTTTCGATATTATTGCGTTTCATTTACTTTCTGTCATTTACATTCCTGCACTCTTTATTTTCATGTCATTTATCTTCGAAGCATTTAACTTTTCTGCACTTTAAGATTCTTGCACTTTTACAGTTTTGTCTTATATTTTATCTTTAACTCACCTTTCACTGGTGTTATATTTACGTGTATAACAAGGTGATTGCTAATCTTTATTTCTTTGTTCAAGTATTTCTTATTTCGAGACACATCAATCATAGACATAATTCGAACTATCATGAATAACAACCTTTTTGACTATGTCCTAGGATCAATCTAGTCGATCATGCGAGTAACCAAATTATATTTATTATAGTTTGGAAGACTAGCGGTTGTTTACCGAAAATCACCGTAAACACCTGGAACCATTATTTGGGAGAAACATCCAAAATTCTTAAGTAACATTTAGAGGACGTTATGGGGTAAGCTCGATACCTAATTAATTTTCTCTATTTCTTGCCATCCTCAAACAGATGGAAAATAGAGGTAACAAATCAAACTCTCGGTACTTTTCTTAGATTTCTTCTTAAAAATAACGCCAACACTTGGGAAGATTGCTTACCTATTATTGAATTTGTGTTTAATAAAGTTCCACATGGAACTACTTCCTATTTGAATTTGTGTATGGTTTTAAACCCCTCACACTCACTGATTTATTGTCTTTACCTATTAATTATTTTATAATAAAGAGATAAAAAAAAATCCTAAGTCACTTTTGGAGGACATTATGGGGTAAGCTTGGAACTAAATTACTTTTCTCTACTTCTCGTCATCCACAAACTGATGGAAAAGGAAAATAACAAATCAAACTCTTAGTACTTTTCTTAGACCTCTTCTTAAAAATATCCAAGCAAGGGAAGATTGCTTACCCATGGTTGAATTTTCTTATAATAGGGTTCCACAAGGAACTACTTCCCATTTTCATTTGAAGTCGCATATGTTTTTGATTCCCTTACCCCATTAATTTATTGCCTTTACCTATTAATTCTTATATAATACACTATGATGGTAAAGCTAAGGGTGGATTTCTTGAGAAATCACATGAAAATATCAAAGCTAAAATTAAACACAAATATGATACATATGCCAATAAGGGACGATAACGGGTTGTGTTCCAACTCAAAGATTAAACATAAGGGTGGGGGGGGGGGGGTGAATTGCAATATTCGAAATTAGAGAATAGTTTATAAAAAATTTATGTTTGAAAATGATATTATTAGTATATGTAAATAAACAAAGAGATATCAGTAGAAAGATAGAAAGAAGATGATGAAGAAGAAGAGAGGCGTGCAACAAAAATATAATAAAAAATGAAAAATAAAGATATAAGAGATGGAAATATTTCACCAGAGATTTATATAGGTTCGGCCTTACCATTTAGCCTACTCTTGCCTCCAAAAGTTTCCTCTTAACACTAAAATCAAACTTGAGATTTTACAAGATCAACACAAACAACCTTCAACAACACTTGGAGCTTTTACACAGGATCAATTCACATGCCTTTTAACAATAACCTTAGCTTTTACATAGGCTTAATGAAGGAGTGAAAAACACTTAGAAATGGGGGATTGAATAAGGGTTCTTTCTCAAAAATGGTAGATAAAAATAAATAACACAATTATTTTTATCCTGGTTCGTTGTTAACTAAACTACTCCAGTCCACCCCTGACAAGGTGATTTACCTCAACTGAGGATTTAATCCACTAATCAAACTGATTACAATGGTTCTCCACTTAAATACCCTCTAAGTCTTCTAGAGTATTCTGATCACACCTTGATCACTCTAGGAAATCCTTTTACAATCAATGTAAAAACAATATTTCTCTTAAGTTTAAGATCTAACACTCACTAAAATATTACAAAGTTATGAGGTTGAAGATGAAGTTCTTCTTTGCTTTTGTTTGATTTCAGTTTGACAGTGTTTTGGTTCTTTTTCATTCAAGTGTTGTTGCTGCTTCTGAATCAGAACTTCTATATATAGGCGTTGAGGAAAAGTGACCGTTGGGAGCATTTAATGCTTTGCGTGAATAGTATACTGCTGCATTTAATGTTTCACTTTTTTCTCAACTACCTCGAGACATGCTTCAGCTGCTTTTACTGACTTTGCCTTTTGTAGCTTCTAACGTTCCTTTTGTCAGTCAGAGATTTGACGTTATAGCCTTTTCATCTTGTACTTGCTTCTGGACTCAGAATATGTAGAATAAACATTTGAATATCAGAGTCTTCAGCTTTGGTGCAGATGCAACTTCTGTCTTCAGACTTTGAAGTGCTTTGAGCGTGATACCATCAGATCTTCAGAGCTTTCCTTCTGACTGCCATCTTATGATGCTTTCCAGATCATGTTCTAATTCTGCAGGACTATCTTCTGATGTCTGCCAGACCATGTTCTAATGAAGCCATCCAGATCTTCTGGGTCAGAGCTTTTGAACGCTGATTTTGTGCATACTCTTTTATACTTTTCCTGTAATGGAAAACGTGAATAATTAGAGTACCACATTCTCTTATACAAAATTCATATATAATGTTATCATCAAAACTAAGAATATTGATCAGAAAATCTCTTGTTCTAACAATCTCCCCCTTTTTGATGATGACAAAAACATACAGAATTGATATGAATTTGTATCCAGAATATCAGATGAAAAAGACAATACATAGATATAGCATAAAGCATATTAATCATAGTGTGTGAATATGTCTCCCCCTGAGATTAACAATCTACCACTGTAATTAATACTAGAAGATTTTATAAATAAAAGACTTCCCTGAGTATTTTTCCATTTCAGTTGAGACTTTCACGTTGAACTTTAAACTTCAGGTAATTTAGAGCTTCAGTTCAGAGCTTCCATTGGACAACTTCAGAGCTTTGAATTTCTCTTTGATAGCAGTTGGCTTTATCAGAGCTTTAAGAAGGCTTGCTTGAATCAGAGCACTTTAGAGCATAACTTGTATCATAGCTTGAAATTTCTTGTATACGAGCATAGCTTCTTTCTGATCTTGAAACTTCTTGTAACAAAGCAATCAGAACATAGTTTGTATCAGAGCTTAAAACTTTATGAATCAAAACATTAATCTTGATTGCTTCAACTCTTTAAGAAATTTTCTTCAGATATGCTTCTCCCCTTTATGAGCTTGTTCAGAATATCACATTCCTGCAAAACTATCAGAGACAGAAAACTTGCAATATAATTGTTAGGAATGTTGAGACTTAAGCCCAACAACTGATATTATAAATTAATTCAATTAGAACGCTTCTCCCCCTTTTTGTCATAACATCAAAAAATATAAAAGATTCAGATGAAAGACACACAGAGTGAAGGAGAAAATATATTTCATTGATTAATCAGAAGGGAGTACAAAGTAGATGCAAAAACAAAAAAAAACTAACTAAGACACAAAGACACAGACTACGACTGGGTAAGCTTAGAGGCTAAAGCTTCCAGAAGGTTCTTAATCTCAAGAGTGTCTTCAACTTGCTTCTTGGAGGATTCTTCTTGTTTCTACATCCAAGTTCTGAATTCATCGTTGGTTTCATCTTGCTTGTCCAAACGACTAAACACGAAAGCTTGATTCACCTGGAGTTCCTTCAGAGTGTCCATCAAAACAGAAGTAGAAGGACCAACAGAAGAAGTAGGAACATCGGAAGTTGGAATCATCTGATTTTTAGCAATTGGTTCCTCTTCAACAGGAATCTCTTCAGCTTGAAACTCTTCAGCTTGTTGCTCTTCTTCAGGTTCTTCTTCTGGAGGATACTCAATCTGAGGATACACCAAATCAGGATACTCTTCCAGAGGGTTCTCCCTGAACCAGTCAAACAGAATCTTAAAGTCCCCAGTCAGAACTGAGAATGGATAAGGCGTCCAGACAACCAGAGGCAAAGGGTTATCTACTTCCATCTCATTAATGAAGGGAGCTTCTTCCAGAGGCTTCCAGTCAGAGATAGGATGAGAGTAGATGCCAGCAATATACTCCAAAGCAAGTCTAGCAGGACTAGGAGCAGCAGCTAGACAATCCTTCTGGAGGTCCAGAAACTCTACCTGCACATCTTCAGCAAAAGCTTTCCAGAGCTTTTCAGCAGCCACATGATCCAGCTTGGAGTCGTGGGCAACCTTCAGATAATCTAACCCTGTTCTGACCTTATATTTTAATAATTCAAAACGAATATCAACAGAAGGTTTAGGAGGGTTGGTTTTGAGAATAGTTTTTGGATTAAAGAGGTTGGAGATAGAATATGGTTCAGAAACTCTATCAAACAAAGAAGTGTTTAAAGAGGAAGGAGGAGGAGAAGATTATGCTTCGTTATCAGAGTCTAAGACGACGACAACAGGGTCAGAGGAAGGATTCTGGGGTTTAAAGGAGGGCATGAGGCGAATGAATGAGTCAGAAAAAGATGATTCAGAAGAGGGGAGGTTGAAGAAAACTGGAGTGTCAACAACAGGTTGGGGATCAACAGGTTGAAGTTGAGATTCAGAAGGAGGGGGTTAAGGTTGAGGTTGAGCAGAAGCAAAAATATCTTCATCTGGGAAGATGGTGTTTAAAGGTTTTGGGTCAAGAATAGGTTTAGAATCAAGAATAGGCTGTTTGCCTTTAGACTTGGAGGGAGCAGAAGATAGAGGGTTAGAAGGTCTGGAGGTTGGAGGAGGATTTTCTTGGGCTTTTTCTGGTGATTTTTCTGGTGGAGCTTCTGTTGATATAGGTTTAGAAATTAAAACAGGAACAGAACCAAGCTCAGAAATAGAAATAGCTGAAGATTTTTGCTTCTTCTTCTGAGGCTTGGAAGGTCCATCACCAACACACTTCCTCTTCTTATCCTTCTTTTCTTCCTTTTTCTGCTTCTCTTCTTCCTTTTCTTGAATTTCTGCTTTCTGCTCTTCTTTCTTTTCCTTCTTATCTTTCTTTTCCTTCTTCTTCTTTTTCTTCTTCTGTTTCTCTTTCTCTAGCTCTGGTACATGATCAGCCAAAGTGGTAAGCACTTTGTTTCTTATCCACACAGGATCATATTCAGAGCCTTCCTTTTGACACATCTCCAAATAGGCGAGGACAACCGTAGGATGCTCATTCTTGAATAACATCTCAAAATCATCTAGAGCAGGAGTTCTTCTGGTCAAGACCTCAGCGTCCACGCTGGGAGTAGCAGCAATTGTCTCAATCAGATTCATCTTTTTCAGAGTGTGGGCATTCATAGTGCTTTCACACATTGCAAAGGGATCTTTAACAATTCCAGCTTTTTCAAGATCACCAACCAATCCAGTCTGAACCAGAAGATCAGTAATTATCCTTCCAAAAGGAATGATGTTCCTTCTGATCTTAGAAGACTTCATTCTGGCCTGCTCTCTGGAGTCCTTCACATGATTCCACATGTGATTAAAGATAATGAAGGGGAGATCCCCCTTCTCTTGGTTACCAATACAATACATAATGTACTATTGGTCCTTGTTGACATAGTTAGGAGAAACAGTTGCCTTTCTATGATAGATGCAACCCAGAAGGATCTTAGCCCAAATTCTGTAGGGATCCTTCAATTCCTTGATGCTGGTAGACTCTTTTCCAGATTTGAAGATTTCTGTATAAACAGCGTCCCAATCTGTTCTTCCTATTTTTGCTCCAGAAGCACCTTCACAATTTTCCAGACCAAACAATCTTCTGAGAAGATTTTTTGTAATTGATATCTCTTCACAATGAACAAAGGATAGAATTGCTTTTGGCTTAATCGTAGCATGAACCCAAAATTCTTTGACCAATTATGGGTAAACTGGTCCACACAAACGATAGAAAAATGCTTCCCAACCTTGAAATAACATGTTATCCTTCAAATGAATGTCGTGTTCTTCTAGATTATCAAAGTCGACCATCATTTCACCAAGAACCTCTAATTCGTCCATAGGAATCAGACAGGTTTTCTGAGGAACATTTTATTGTTGTTGATGTTCTTGCTGTTGTTCTTGTTGCTAGGGCGGCGTCTCATCAACTGCACACATGCTTGTCCCTTCAGAATGAACACGTGGTCATCATCTGGAATAGCTGGTGACAGCTGTTGTAATACGGTGAACTGACTTTATTGAAATGTCGCGGTAAGCAAGAGTCGCCACCGACTTTTATTTTATCCAATAAGAAAGGCTAAAAGAACAGAAAAAGACCTTTTAAAGATTTTGAGTTCGGGGGGTAATTATGCAAAGGGAAGGTGTAAGGCACCCTTTGCATCCATGGTTATCCATGGGCTCTTAATTGCTTTTCTCTTTTTGTTTTCAAAAATTCAGAAATGTAGAAGAAGTGAATACAGACTCTAGCTCGTAAATGAGCGTAGCCATATTGAAGGTTTATGAAAAAGGGTAAGAAAAAGATTTTAAACCAGAGCATGCAATTAAGGGCAAATTACCTGGTTAGATGAAAAATGTTCTTCTAGCCTTTCAGGGCTACCCATACCATAGGAGGGTAAGGAAGTCCTTTGATTTGGAGATTTAAGGGTCGTCGAAATATCGTTCTCCATAAGACTATCCCATGCCATAGAGAGGCAGGTAGTCTAAGGGAAGGACCAGAATAGCCTTTCGTTTAGGCAACCAGAGGATACCTCAGCCTTTCGTAGGCAACTTCCGAGGGACGAGATCATATTAGTGTATCGAAGGCAGCATCATTAGGGACTTATGGTCTTTGCATTAGTCGAGGCAACATGGCTGAGGTATCCTCGTATTTGAGGGACATGGCTATTCTGCAAAAAATACAAGGCAACAAGGCAACAGGCAGCAAAGAGGTTACCCAAAAAGTGTGCGTGGGTGCAGCAATCACGTGATTAAGTTCAGTTATTTATCTTGTAATTAGTTATCCTGATTCAATTCAAGGCTTGCACTCCCTAAGATTACTAACCACAACAGAAAATATAAAGCAGTTTAAGTGCCTTCAAGGCCAATCAATACAGACTACGAGCAGATACATAAGAGTATGGGGAAGGGAATAAGAATCCAGTGGGTTTGACATAACTAATAATTAGGCAAAAAATAGAAGAGGTAAAAAGTTTTAGGGTTACCGACTATTTGAGCTTTGACGGTTGACAAACCCTGAAAAGGTGGGAAAAATAGAAACCAACATGGGTGAGTGCATTATTTGTTCAGGAACATGTACGGTTAACCCTAATCAAAAATATAAGGATAAAAGAAAAAAAAGAAAAAAATATGAAAGAAACTTAGCTTCGAATGGTGAAGGCTGACAATCGGAGGTTGCCTCGAGCTTTGACTCTGATCATCTGAGAATTGACAGAAAAATAACAGACAGTGAGTGTATGAAGGTTCTTTTATTTGACAAGGCAAAATAAATAATTTAGAGGAATAATAGACAGAAATAATATTTGTATTTAAATAAAAAGGACAGAAAAAAGAAATAATAAAGAAATTTAATCGGGACTTAGCTTTGTAAAAGGCGTGGCGCGTAATCGAAAGGCATCTGAGAAGTTAACCCTGAAAAGAACACATAAAAATAATATTCTTTAGTGTAAGGCAAATTCTCGTAAACCCTGATTCGGGCGTAAATTGAATAAAGTAACAAAAGTCGATTTAATTAATTATCGGTTTTGCAACCTAATTAATTAAATCAAAGAAAGAAAATAAAATAATTTAGATAATATAAATATATTAATAAATATAAATAAAATAAATAAGTATTAAAAGAATATAAATATAAAAAGGTATTAATATAAAAGTTTATATAAATATTATTATTATTATTATTATTATTATTATAAAAAAGGATTCTTGAAATTAAGTAGTTTTTATAAGTAAAAAGGAAAAAAAAACAAATAAAAACCAATATATATAAATGTAAATATAAATAAAAAAAGAAAGGATTTATGTAATTAAATATAAAAAAAATTAGAAACTTATCTGGTCAATCCTGTGTGGCAAGCTCCTGAGGGTCTATGGTAGGTGCGCAGCTTCAGGATCATTGGATCTGGGGAGAGAGAAATCTGATGGCTGATGAAGCGATGGCACATGGTGTAACACCCCATAATTTCAGTTTATTAATTTAATTTGGATTTAAATTAAATAATTGGAATTTTAGTATTTTTATTGGGAATTATTTGGAAAATGATGAGTTATTGGCATTGGGCCTAGAGTGGTGATTAGCAGAAGAGGGGGTGTTGACTAAGCAAGCCCATTGTAATATTTATTTTATTTTATTTTTCATAAAATAAGGGATTTGGGAAAAAGAGGAAGCAGAAGCAGGAACTGAGTCTGAAGAAAGGAGAACACGTGAAAGTGAGAAGAGCTAAAGGGGAAGAGAACCTTCGAAGTTTCGACTCTGAGGTAAGGGGGGATTCTTCGGGTTAGTATTCCTTATGTGATTGTAGGTAGTATGATTGATTAGGATTGTTGTCTAGTTCAATCGTACGTGTCGGGTTTGGGAATTTTGTTAGGTTTTGATAATCTTGTATGAATTGACATGATTTTGTTGATACTTGTGATATATGATGTTAATACATGTCAATAACTTGTTTGAAATGTGTAATTGTGTGAAAAACCATGATAATTGTGTGTATGTTCGTATGTACCTGAAATTGGGGTATTGGGATATGGTAAATGCTGTCAAAATGGTGATTTTTGCTGTGCAGGTACGTAGGAACCGGTTCCCATGTGGGACGAACCGGTTCCCCCTTGTAAAAACAGAGAAATATGGATTCTGGGTAGCTGGGAACCGGTTCCCATGTAGGGACAACCCGGTTCCCCATAGTAAAAACCAGAGACGAGACTTTGAAGCTGCCAGGAACCGGTTCCCACGTAGGGACAACCCCGTTCCTGCAGCACTTTTTCTAAAAAATGTTTTATCTTTGAAAACTCATAACTTTTGATCTGAGTATCCGATTTATGTGCCGTTTTGGGCGTTGCGAAGCTAATGAGATGCTTTATCTGATGAATTGATAAAATGGGCAATAGCCAACTTTACTTTTAAACTCGATTTAATTATTAATGAATTGAAAGATAGTATATGTATATGTGCTTATATATATGACTATTGATGCATGTATTTGTGTTGGTGATGAGATTGTGATATCCATTGAGTGATGTTAGTATATAACATGTCGTAGATGATATATGTTTTGTGATTATGTTGTTGGGTTGCTTTGACAATTTGTTACATTGTGTGCAATGATGATGGATATAACGAGGTTTGATCGTGGTGATGATTGGTGATTGTGAATATTAATATATTGTTAATATTAATATGTTGGTTATGGTGGCAATTAACATTAATATGATGTGTATGTTAATTGTGAGGATGTAGTGTACATATGTGAATGATTGTATATGTATGATGATGATGATTGATGATTGTGAATATTAATATGTTGTTAATATTAATATGTTGGCTATGGTGGCAATTAACATTAATATGATGTGTATGTTAATTGTGATTATGTGATGTATGAATGTGAATGATTGAATGATGCTTATACATGTACATACTTGTTGTGACCTTATTGGTAAGAGGTGTTAAGCGATGTTAAGCATCGGAATGATGATGATGTATGAAGATGTAAGTATGTGTCATGTGTGCATTATTCATAAATCATTTGCATTGGAAGGCTAATTCCCATTGTGTGGAGATTAGCGGGAAGTCATCGTGTGCCCATGTGGGGTGTGAGCGATGAGGCAGTAGTCGTGTGCCCATGTGGGGTGTGAGCGACTAGAGGGCAGTATCAAAGAGAGAAGTCCTGTGATATGATTCACGAATTTTTGGTACCACATGCATAGTGTCAGTTGCATCATATGCATTGGTTATAACATGATTGGATGAGATCCAGTGTTATGCCTTGGTGTGTTTACATGATTGATGTATTGAGAAGATGTTGTTAATATAACTTGATCATTGATGAAATTGATGAGTTGTGGGCCGATGGCCAATATTGTTGGGTTGATGCTTGCTCGTTGTAATAATTCCGATTATGTGTATGATTGAGTGGATGATAATTACTATGAGATTTTATTGCTTATGATTGCATAATGCTTATTAATTCGAATGAAACTCACCCTTACTTTGATGATTTCAGATTAAGGATGTAGCGGCGTCTTGATTGGGTGAAGATAGCTTGTAGGCTAGCCCGTAGTTCGTGTCGAGTCATGCTCTGATTGTAACACTGGGGAACGCTAGTTTAGAGACGAATTACTCTGTTGGCTTTGTTGTTTTATAATTGTATTAGAGTAACTTGCATGAATGATGATGAATATGCAATGTTATGAATCATAATCCGCTGTGTTGAACATGAATTATATTTATGTTAAATGGTTCCTCGTGTGGCATGACAAATGACTATGGTATTTTACGTTAAAGAAGTTGTGACATCCTTGTATTTCATGTTTACTCTGATTATTATTGTATTTTCCGCGGGGGTTTAGAAGGGTGTTACAATAGTGGTATCAGAGCATAGTCGGTCGTTGTGACCAGAGTCTTGTTGTTAATTTTTCCTTTCGGTATGCGACATGTGTGTGAAACACTGTCGGTACTCAGTGTGTTCTAACTGTTTGCTTGCAGAAGTGGGATTGAACTAGTGGGGGAGAAGTCATGCTTCTCGGATATGTCTCAGATGCAAGATGTTAGAGAGATGCGTGGGGCAGTAGTACAAGAGTGTGGAGTTATTGTTTTCTGAAGCGAAGGTGACATGGACTGAAGACCGTGGTTGTTGTTCAGTCGGGGTGTCTCGGAGTAGATGATGGTTATTTCTGAGAAATGGAATTTGGAAGTTGTGATGCTTCAAGTGCTACTGACGTACTGCGATGTTGTTGTATGAGTAGCCTATGTAAAAGGTTGCTGTTGAAGCAATGATTAAAAGAAGTATTGTCGTAGACCTTGTCGTAGGATTACTAGTAAGTAATTGAGATGATGGTGGAGGTTATCGATGTTGTTGAGAAAGTTTCGAAGTGCGAGTGATGCAAAGAGACGAGTATGATCTCAAGGATAAGAAGGTTGATGATGGCGTACATGAATTTGGTTTCCGGATGTTGCAGAAATCGAACTTCAGCGATGAAATGTGTTGTTTAAGTTATAAGAAGTTTGGAAGCGAAGAGATGTGATGAGATAATGTTAATATTGAGATTAATTTGGAAAGGATGAGTTTTGGAGCAGAATTTCCATAAGCAAATCGCAGGAAGATTGCTGAATCGTTATGAAACTTCGAAAATTCATAACTGGAGTTCTGGACATCCAATTTGAGTTCCGTTTGAAGCGTCGGAAAGCTAACGAGATGAACTTTGTTATAAAAATGGTTGCAGCAGCTGTAACATATTTAATTGTGTCAGGATGATGTTAGAAAGAGGTGAAGTTACGGTTACACTTGTCCTTAGGACTAGATTGTTCGTTGGTGCGGCATGGGATGTCAGTGTCAGAGTTAAACAGAATAAAGGAATAATGAGGAGGCTTGTTGAGAAGCAATCTTAGAGATTAAATGTGCCAACTGAGAAGTTTTGGAGATGTCGTATAGGGTTTTGTTGCATGGTGTCGGTATTGTATCTTGGATAACGATTGGAAACATTCATGTCTTGAGCTCTGAGTGTCAGATTAATGTACCGTTTGAATCCACGAAGAGGAGAGATTATGTTCTACATTGTGGAAGAGTTATAAATACAGTAGAGTGGTCCTATGAGGAGATATTATGATGTTGGATAAAGAGGCCTAGACCAGTGTTGAAATAGGAATGTTTATTACCGCGATTGTTCAGAACGAAGTCGAGTAGAATATGTCGTTGATGAATAAGATGATAAAGATGATTTAAGTATTAATGGAATTGAGTGATGAGGAATCAGTAGAAAAAGTGAAATAGACTTTGGAACCATTTGTGGTATATTGTGATGCGTCGTTGATGGGTTTGGATGGTGTATTGATGTAAAACCAGTAAGTAGTAACTTATGCGTCGGGACGATTGAAAGCGCCGGAAAGGAATTATCTGACTCATGATTTAGAATTGGCAGCCATGGTTTGTTTGAAGTTGCGGTGACGTTATTTGTATGGTTCGAGGTTCGAAGTGTTTAGTGATCATAAGAGTCTGGAGTACCCCTTTGATCAGCAAGGACTTAATGTGAAGCAATAGAAATGGTTAGAGTTTTTGGATTATCATCTTGGTGAAGAAAATGTTGTGCCGATGCCCTGAGTAGGGAATCTCTGTAATGTCGATGCTGATGGTGAAAGAGTTGGATTTAATTGAACAATTCAGAGAATTAAGTTTGGTATGTGAAGGTGTTCCTACTAATGTTGGATTGGGTATGCTGAGATTGACTAATGGTATTCCTGACGAGATTAGAGGAAATCAAAAAGCTGATGTTGAGTTGATCGATAAGTCTACTTTGGATTACCAAAGTAAAGATGACGGGTTCAGAATCGGAGGGGATGGTAGAATGAGGTTGGTAGTCGCAGTTGTGTTCCAGATGTTACCGAGCTGAAAAGGAATATTCTAGAAGAAGGACACCATAGAGAATTATTAGACTATGACAATGTTAATGAGTTGGGTGCAAACTCGGAAAAGACGCTATTATGTAGTAACAACGGTTTATGCTTAAATATGATTGTCGGCTATCTATTGACAAATTGAGGACTTGATCACCCTTAATCTCTTGTTGATAATAGGCGGAATTATATAGATGGTATAAGATTGCTTGTTACCTTAATGGTATAAGATGTGATGAATGCTGAGATGTGAGAACGACCACTCACCATATTGTGGGAACCTATGAGGGATTGAATATGAAGGAGTGCAAAGCATTGGACGGTGACTTAAGACGAGTAGTCGTAGTCGTACAGCGAAAGTATGATGTAAAGTGGTGTTATGAGTGCTACTCGTGAGTAGTGAGAATTAATATGTCGGGGTTCTACATGGAGAATATGTGTTTATCTATATGTTGGGTTTAGAATCTCGTGGACGTAAGGATGTCGTGCCAAAGGATTATGACCTTTTGAATAATTGCCGAAGTGATGGATATCCTATTACGGTTGTACGTAGTTAACGAGTAGGCATTCGGAGAAGTTAAGAAGAAGAATTGATATTACATGATGCTATAATAATCTTATGATGTTGTATGGTATTGTGTGGATTTCTAATTGAAATGAAGGGTTATACTCTACGAAGGACGAAGTTGATTTCATTCTTAGTGGAAAGTGGGACTCTGTTGAGCTATCTTGTAAGCAATGGTATATTGAGGATGATGAGCTATGTAATTATAACTACTGATGTGCACTCATTTCCATAGTTGGAATGTTTAATAGATGAAGTAAATCAGGAATTTGTTTTTGAGTGCGAGTAAGTATTGACGAGTGGTGAGTTAGAACCATGGATGGTAAAGAATGATTCTTGAACGAATGAGTAAAGAGGGCCAGAGTTGGGTATAACCTAGAAGTCTAATTGATAATGATGGTTGCAATGACAGAATGTAGCGTATTGAGTAATTCTGGTGTGATCTAAGAGGGACCAGACAATTGGAATTCAATGGTATAGAAATATGAGTATTGGGTTCTTGAAGGAAGCAGTTGGTAAAGAATGTAAGTATTACTTGTCGCTCAATTGGAAGAGTGTGCCTAAGGTTAGTACATGGGTAAATGGAATCCATTACTACAGTGTTGATCAGTTGTGAACATACCATGGATTGTGTAATTGTATTATTCAGTTATTGAGTGTATTGTATGGATCACACCTCGAAGTTTCATTGTTGTTAACCGTTGGAGCTATAGCGAGTGGTATACCTTGGAAATGGTCAAATGCAACGTAAGAACTGAATTGAATGCATGAGACATGCTTGTGTTGGTTATGTCAGATGAATTTTGAGACTCGACTAAGAAGGTGTTAACGGAGAATGGGGGAGTCAAATGAAGTACTCTTATCTGGGACTTTTACTTGAAGTATGTTTTCGAGGACGAAAACTCTTTTAGTGGGGGAGAGTTGTAACACCCCATAATTTCAGTTTATTAATTTAATTTGGATTTAAATTAAATAATTGGAATTTTAGTATTTTTATTGGGAATTATTTGGAAAATGATGAGTTATTGGCATTGGGCCTAGAGTGGTGATTAGCAGAAGAGGGGGTGTTGACTAAGCAAGCCCATTGTAATATTTATTTTATTTTATTTTTCATAAAATAAGGGATTTGGGAAAAAGAGGAAGCAGAAGCAGGAACTGAGTCTGAAGAAAGGAGAACACGTGAAAGTGAGAAGAGCTAAAGGGGAAGAGAACCTTCGAAGTTTCGACTCTGAGGTAAGGGGGGATTCTTCGGGTTAGTATTCCTTATGTGATTGTAGGTAGTATGATTGATTAGGATTGTTGTCTAGTTCAATCGTACGTGTCGGGTTTGGGAATTTTGTTAGGTTTTGATAATCTTGTATGAATTGACATGATTTTGTTGATACTTGTGATATATGATGTTAATACATGTCAATAACTTGTTTGAAATGTGTAATTGTGTGAAAAACCATGATAATTGTGTGTATGTTCGTATGTACCTGAAATTGGGGTATTGGGATATGGTAAATGCTGTCAAAATGGTGATTTTTGCTGTGCAGGTACGTAGGAACCGGTTCCCATGTGGGACGAACCGGTTCCCCCTTGTAAAAACAGAGAAATATGGATTCTGGGTAGCTGGGAACCGGTTCCCATGTAGGGACAACCCGGTTCCCCATAGTAAAAACCAGAGACGAGACTTTGAAGCTGCCAGGAACCGGTTCCCACGTAGGGACAACCCCGTTCCTGCAGCACTTTTTCTAAAAAATGTTTTATCTTTGAAAACTCATAACTTTTGATCTGAGTATCCGATTTATGTGCCGTTTTGGGCGTTGCGAAGCTAATGAGATGCTTTATCTGATGAATTGATAAAATGGGCAATAGCCAACTTTACTTTTAAACTCGATTTAATTATTAATGAATTGAAAGATAGTATATGTATATGTGCTTATATATATGACTATTGATGCATGTATTTGTGTTGGTGATGAGATTGTGATATCCATTGAGTGATGTTAGTATATAACATGTCGTAGATGATATATGTTTTGTGATTATGTTGTTGGGTTGCTTTGACAATTTGTTACATTGTGTGCAATGATGATGGATATAACGAGGTTTGATCGTGGTGATGATTGGTGATTGTGAATATTAATATATTGTTAATATTAATATGTTGGTTATGGTGGCAATTAACATTAATATGATGTGTATGTTAATTGTGAGGATGTAGTGTACATATGTGAATGATTGTATATGTATGATGATGATGATTGATGATTGTGAATATTAATATGTTGTTAATATTAATATGTTGGCTATGGTGGCAATTAACATTAATATGATGTGTATGTTAATTGTGATTATGTGATGTATGAATGTGAATGATTGAATGATGCTTATACATGTACATACTTGTTGTGACCTTATTGGTAAGAGGTGTTAAGCGATGTTAAGCATCGGAATGATGATGATGTATGAAGATGTAAGTATGTGTCATGTGTGCATTATTCATAAATCATTTGCATTGGAAGGCTAATTCCCATTGTGTGGAGATTAGCGGGAAGTCATCGTGTGCCCATGTGGGGTGTGAGCGATGAGGCAGTAGTCGTGTGCCCATGT
The DNA here is from genome assembly GCF_029867415.1 of Vicia villosa. Lineage (NCBI taxonomy): Eukaryota > Viridiplantae > Streptophyta > Magnoliopsida > Fabales > Fabaceae > Vicia > Vicia villosa. The sequence continues at coordinate 27,126,131 of NC_081186.1, read as the reverse complement.
GGGGTGTGAGCGACTAGAGGGCAGTATCAAAGAGAGAAGTCCTGTGATATGATTCACGAATTTTTGGTACCACATGCATAGTGTCAGTTGCATCATATGCATTGGTTATAACATGATTGGATGAGATCCAGTGTTATGCCTTGGTGTGTTTACATGATTGATGTATTGAGAAGATGTTGTTAATATAACTTGATCATTGATGAAATTGATGAGTTGTGGGCCGATGGCCAATATTGTTGGGTTGATGCTTGCTCGTTGTAATAATTCCGATTATGTGTATGATTGAGTGGATGATAATTACTATGAGATTTTATTGCTTATGATTGCATAATGCTTATTAATTCGAATGAAACTCACCCTTACTTTGATGATTTCAGATTAAGGATGTAGCGGCGTCTTGATTGGGTGAAGATAGCTTGTAGGCTAGCCCGTAGTTCGTGTCGAGTCATGCTCTGATTGTAACACTGGGGAACGCTAGTTTAGAGACGAATTACTCTGTTGGCTTTGTTGTTTTATAATTGTATTAGAGTAACTTGCATGAATGATGATGAATATGCAATGTTATGAATCATAATCCGCTGTGTTGAACATGAATTATATTTATGTTAAATGGTTCCTCGTGTGGCATGACAAATGACTATGGTATTTTACGTTAAAGAAGTTGTGACATCCTTGTATTTCATGTTTACTCTGATTATTATTGTATTTTCCGCGGGGGTTTAGAAGGGTGTTACACATGGCATGATGGTGAGCCATAACGCACCAAATCCCAGGGTGGGGAGATACAACGCGCGCGCTTTTTTTGTTTCAAACTGGCCAATCGCGCGTGGCCACCTCATCATCTTCTTCCCAGGATTTCTGAAACAAGCCCCCTTTTACAGCGCTTTTTATAAAAAGCGCTATGAATGTGTAACCTGAAAATAGCGAATAGGTGAAAACAAAAACAAAAATATTTCGCGACGGTGCTCTTGAATTCGTTTGATTCTCACGAACCTGATGATGGTATCAATTTGGTCTAAAGAAACCTGTATCAAAAACCCCCAATTCGAAGGTTCGAACCCTAGCATGGTTATGTGTTCATAGCACCATTATAATGTACCAAAATTTCCAGAAACGATAATCATATGATAATAAACACAAATATATGAACAAAATTCATTGATGTTGCATGAGAAAGTCAGATCGAAGTAATTTAAAAACGTGCAAACCAGAGCTTGAGGGAGACGATTCTGGGAGTATTGGTTGCGTGCAATGATCCAAACACCTTCAGTGATCCTTAGGGAACGTGTAGCAATGCTTGGAATTGGTTGAATTGCCTTGTATCTCAAATTCGAATTTGAGATTTTCTTGGTTTTTGCAAGCTCGGGTAAGGACTCTTGAGGGCAGAAATTGTGAACCCTTGGCATTTGGTTTTGATCAGTACTTATATGGGATGGATTAGGGTTACTAATCTTGGAGAAAATCCCATTGAATCTTTGATTGCTATTAAGAAAATTTTGATTGAAATTTTCTTCATATTCCTTCTAATTTTGGCCAAATATCAATCTTTCTTCAATCAATCTCTCCAGCACGAAATTATATTAGCAATATGCCTTAAATGATGATTGAATATGCTTAGGATAAGATCCCTAGCCAAATATTTGATTTTCCATGATTTATATGATTTTAATTCCTTTTTAATTAAAATAAAAAATCAAAATAAATCAACCAAGTAATATATTTTCGTGGCAAGGGGATCTTGGGCTCTTGGATGCTTGAGGATCAAGATTGAACTAAAATTATTAGGGCCCATTTGCAAAATATTTCAATTCCTTCACATTTTTCCCTCCAAAATAGTCCAACTTTGACAAGGCCTATCTCTCTCAATTTTTGAGGTATGGAAGTGTTCTAGGACTTTTTAGAAACCTTGAAGAGTCCTCTAACCAGTGTTTTTGGTCTCATGTCAAAATAATTTTTTATGCTCCTTGTGTGCTCTTTTGAAAAAAATGACTTCTGGTTGACTTTTAGAAGGACCTATAATGTTTTTGTCCATATCTCTCAAATGAAGCATTTTTAGACTTAGCATGTGAGAGACAAAATTGTAGAGAATTCAATTTCCTTCAAAATGAGCTTTGGATGGAGAATTTCTGATGTTCCATGTGGGAGTTTTGGCTGGTCAAAGTTTAGTTGACTTTCTCCTATACAAACCCTAATTTAGAAACTTTTTGAATTGTTGATCTTTGATCTTTCTTTAATGAACCATGATCAATTCTTGATCGAATGGTGAATGATACTTCAATATGAGGATCTTGATAAAAAATCAGGAGTTTTGACTATATTTTGACCATAGTTGACTTTTAGGTCAACCTAGTCGACTATTGACCTTCTGAACAATTGAGTGATCAATCTTTTGAATTAAGACCTGAAACTTATCATGGAGATAATGTGAGACATCATGGACCATATGGAATGCCTTGGAGCTATTGGTTCATTGATTTTCCTTCAGAACAACAAAAACCCTAATTCTCTGATCTTTGCTTAGGAGAGTGTATCTTGGAGCTTTGTATCTTGATTTGACTTTTGAATAGGAGAAATAGTATGGGCAAATTTTGGGGTATGACAGCTGCCCCTGTTCAATTTTCTTACACCTGAAGATGTAGAGTGGTTTGTATACCAGTCGGTATCTGAAGGTGGAAGAGGATTGAACACTAGAATACCCAGAAATTTGTACCATCAGGGGATGGGCTTAGAGATGCCATCCAGATGAACGTTAAGATAAGTTATATATATGAACTTGAAGCAGTAGTTGTTTGAATGTTGATCGTGTCATTACTGTTCGTAGTAGATGAACTAAATCTTTGAGAATTGGTCGTGTCAGCACCGTTCGTAGTAACTGAATTAGACTTAGGAAATAGTTGACCGTGTCCACACCATTCGTGATGATGGAATTAAATCCTTGGAAGTTGATCGTGTCAGTACCGTTCGTAATACCTGAATTAGATCTTGGAAAGATGATCGTGTCTACACCATTCGTGATGATAGAATTAGATTCTTAAAGGTCGATCGTGTCAGCACCGTTCGTAGTAACTAAATTAGATCTTGGAGAGATGATCGTGTCTACACCGTTCGTGATGATAGAATTAGATTCTTAAAGGTCGATCGTGTCAGCACCGTTCGTAGTAACTAAATTAGATCTTGGAGAGATGATCGTGTCTACACCGTTCGTAGTAAATGAATTAGATCTTCGAGTGTTAACCGTGTCAGTACCGTTCGTAGTAACTGAATTAGATCTTGGGAATTTGGAGACTTCGTTCATTTGTCTGTACCTGTATTCTGCAATAGGTGTAGCAATTTATATAATGTCATGATGCATGTGTTATGTAATGAGTCCCTCAAAATAAATGAGAAACTTTGTATGTTATGCATGAGTTCATTATGAGGTAATGTATGCGATGTATGAATATGTTTATGATTTATGACGTATGACTATGATTTATGCTATTTGACACATCTTGATGGAGAAGATGGATCTTTTTGTTGTTGATCTTATCTTGGAGATGCTTGGTTGGGGATTTATGATTTCTGCTTGGGGATGATCAGCAACTTGATGTACCCTGATTGGGAATAAAAGATATTAGTAGACCATGTAGGAGAAGAGCCAAGTGTTGGAGAACCGGTAGTGTTGAAGATGTAAACTCTGTTGGGGAGTCATATCTTTGTCGGGACGAGAGCATTTGAAGATGATTACTCTGTGGGGATATGATGTTGTGAACCCGGCTCTGTGGGGAGACATGGGTGTCTTGAAAGTTGCCCCCAGTATTATAGTAACTATCATTCCTGGATTTTATTAGGACACACCACTGAGTATTGATCAAGATGTCTGACTGGACTTGCAGAGATTTGCCCCTGCTAGTAGGAACTTTAGAAAGATTCGCCTCGCGAGGACTTTATGAGGTGTGCACTATGGGCGACATGCCCCTAGTACTTAGTATGATGCCCTTAACTGATCGGGTGGTAGCTTCGGCCCCGCTTGGGTGCATGGCCCTGATTGTTGATGCTTCTGAAAGATTTTCGAACTTTAACCTGATTATCCCAAATTGATCGGGAAATAGTTTGAAACCCACTTGATATAGGCATTTGAGAGTTTCTTGGAATCTTGACTTGATTGCCCCAGATTGTTTGGACAAAACCTGTCGTGCCCCTTGTATACGTAGGAGACATTGCTTCTGGAGTGATCTTGTCTGTCGGGATAACTGTTAGTCATTAGTTGTACCCTGTGCAGGTTCTTCTTGTTGCTAACATTTGAAATTATGTAGCAGAATTTGTTTAATAATGAATTCATGAGATGCAATGCATACGTTTGTCTTGAGTTTTTTGAAAAAAACATTAAAACAAGAGATGTAAAAGCGTGATATTTGTAAAAACATGCTATTTTTGTAGAAACGAAATATCGACTCAGCATTTTAATAAACCTTAAGGAGTCGGGATACCTTTTTGGTGACAGTATGCTTTCGAACTAACCATGCTTCAATTAGGACTTTCAAGGGTTGTAACGTGGCTTGGTTCACGGTTTAAGAAACAAAGGATAAAGGCTCAAAGTTTATTTTTACCCTTCCCAATCTTCGTGATGTTCTTCGATCCTATGCTCAGTTAACTTTGCGTTTAAGTTCTAGCAGAGCTTTGTGATATTGACATTTGATGATGATTAAAGCACCGACAGTTTATTTGGACAAGCAGTCATCCTTTTTTGTAATTCTTTTTCTTGTGTCGAGGATTTGTAATGACCTCTTTTGAAGTGTTTTCTTTTGTCGAGGATTTTTAGCAACCTCCTTTTTGACTTTGTTATCCCTAACTTTTGCCTGAACTGTTTGTTTTGAGATTACAGCCAGCGGGATGTTTTTGATCTCTGATAAGTCTCCTTCGTAGGTTTTGACTTAACATCTTTTCTTTTTGGTGGACATTGACTTCCTGACTTAATGGTTGCGGGAACTCATCATCATTGAGTTAACTGAGTTACTACCCTGCCCCAGGTTGTGATTAAGGGTTTAATTTGTATGAGAAAGAAACTTCTACTTCTTCGGCTCAAAAGGGTTAACGAGGGATTAACATCCTTATATCTCCACTGTTTAGGAATTGAAACAACGTCTGTACATCGTCAGCACAGTCTGTTCAAAAGCATATTGTATGAGGTTGCGGTATCATTTTCGTCATCCTCCCTCGAAAGGTATACAGTTTTAGCAGGAGTTGAATATCACAAAACATATGCAAATTAAAGACATAAATTAAAATGAGTGATAGCGAAATAATTAATTCAAGGCAAGCATATGCAATGCACTGATGATGATTATTAAAACATATAATGTCTATCATAAGTCGAATGTTTAAACAAACAGGAAAGAAATTGCAAATGAAAGTACATCTAATGATCTAAAAGTCCATCGTTCTAGCCATCCACAGCATTAGCAATCCTGTTATGATTAGGCATGGGAGTAGTGATCACATTAGGAGTTGCAGGAGTGTCGAACTCAATTTCACCAGCGTCGATCATATCTTGGATCTTATTCTTCAACGGCCAACAATTCTTTGTGTCATGTCCAGGACTATTAGAATGATATGCGCACCTCGCATTGGGCTTGTAACTAGGAGTAGAGGTGTTAGGATTCTTAGGGGGGTCCCTCAGGGTGATCAAATTTGCCTTTAGCAGATTTTGTAAGGCTTGAGCTAGCGACATATTGATCTTTGTGAATTGACGTCTGGGTTTATCTTGTTTGTTTTGACGACCTTGTTGGGGCGCCGGTGTGGAGCTCATAACTGCCCCAATAGATTGATCATGGTTTATCCTTTTCTGCCCATACACAGCATTGGAATCTGCCCTTCCATTGAAATGCTTCTTTGTAGTAGCTGAGGATGTAGCCACTTGAATCTTACCACTTCGAATGCCACTCTCGACACGTTCCCCAATCAGTATGAGTTCAGTGAATCCAGATGATGAACTTCACAGCAAATGACTATAGAGAGGACCAGTCAGTGTACTCATAAACATATCGACCAATTCTCTGTCCGCTAAGGAGGGTTTGACTCTTCCAGCTAGATCTCTCCATTTTTGAGCATACTCCTTGAAACTTTCCTCGGGTCCCATAGACATGCTTTGTAGTTGCATGCGAGTTGGTGCGAGGTCAGCATTGTATTGGTATTGCTGGTAGAAAGCAACAACCAAATCTTCCCAGTTATGGATGTTGGTGCTTTCCAGTTGGTAGTACCATTCGAGTTGAGTTCCTGATAAGCTCTCTTGGGAAAAGTGGATCCATAGCTTCTTATCGGTAGTATGAGGTTGAATCTTCCTTACATAAGACCTCAAGTGCATCTTAGGACAAGAGACTCCGTCGTATTTTGCAAAAATTGGAATTTTGAATTTTCGGAGGTATAACAACTCCAGGGATGAGTCCTAGATCTTCAAAATCCAGTCCAGGTACCTTCTGAATTTCCATGGCTTTCATACGTTCTTCCAACAACTTATATTTGTCATCAGGATGTTCATCCTCATGGTGATAGTCCTCTTCTTCTTCAAAGGGTTTGGCAGAATCATGGTTACTTTTTGCATCAGTTTTGATACTAGCATCATCATCATGCTCATCCTCATCATTGTCTTCAAAGGTTTCAGCATCCCTGAGTTGCAAGATCGGTCTAAGCTTTTTCACCTGAGTCTTCTTACCCTTCTTCTTCTTCTTTTTAGTCAGCATGGCTTTCAGCTCTTCTTTCCCCTTGGACAAATTCAGAATCAAGGCTTGGAACTCAGTGTTTTGAGCTTGGAGATCCTTAACTGATTGTTCGAGATTCATGATGCTGAAATAAACAGCGAGGAAGGATGAGAGACTTATTGTAAAAAACCTGTTATGCGATGTTATGAATGCAAATGCAATATTTTCAAGGATCTTTAGGCATTTAGTTAGCAACATTAGAAAATTATTTGGTCGCGCCTTTGTCTGAAGAAATCTGAACTTTGTCTTTGAACGTCTTTCTTTGAGAATCAAGCTCACCATATCGAGTGGGTCATCGTCTCTGATTCGGGATACTTCTGAATTTGAAGGTACATGGCTAGAGGAAAATAAATCCTCTTGACCCTTGATAGGTACTGAGCCTCTGAATTGGAAGGTACGTGGCCAGAGGAAAATAAATCCTCTTGCCCCTTGATTAGGAATTCAGTCCTTGATAAGAGTACCTGCAATTGTGCGCCCTAGATCCCTAAGATCCTTGAAAGGGTTAGTTAGTCATGTTATGTTATGATGTCATGATGTTATGCAATGCATCAGGTATGTCGTAAGATAATAAGGACACAAAAACCTACAAACGAAACCTGCAAGGAAAACAAAGGTTAGTAGCAAACACAAACAAGTCACACAAGTGTCCTTAGGTTTAGAGGCTTGCATGAAGTCCGTAGGTAAGTACCCTCCCCATTGAAGTTTAGTTGGTTCAACCTGTCCTAAAAGAGTAACCGGGTTCTATGGTGCTCATATCCCTGATCTTTCTCGCGGGCATTGTCTCAACATGGCACTCGATCGGCCAGCCAAAAGCATCCCTAGAGTCCAATCTCAATGAGTGTAGCATCGAGTATCAACTGGCTGCAGTCAGGAATCCAAAGCCAGCCATCTCGCTACTTCTTATAAGCCAAAGTCAAGTTCAACTAAGGTTCTAAGGGCGAATTAGTGCTTATGACACCACGCAGTAGCCAAATGTCTCCTCGATCAGATTCAAGGGCCATCAGGACAAACCAAAGCGTCGCACTAACGGTGGCCACCAGTTCAACCATAACGATACATGTCGTACAGCCTCCCTGGTCTCATGCCACATACCTAAGGTACACTAGATCCGGGTGTAGGATCTTTCCCACAACAAAATACCCAAAACAACCTTGAAAATTAAAGCAAGCAAAACAAACAATAGAAAACATTTTAAAGTGAATCCTAAGCTTTTAAGGTAACCCCTCTTTTTTAATCGAAAATCCCCAACAGAGTCGCCAGTTCTGTAATATGGTGAACTGACTTTATTGAAATGTCGCGGTAAGCAAGAGTCGCCACCGACTTTTATTTTCTCCAATAAGAAAGGCTAAAAGAACAGAAAAAGACCTTTTAAAGATTTTGAGTTCGGGGGGTAATTATGCAAAGGGAAGGTGTAAGGCACCCTTTGCATCCATGGTTATTCATGGGCTCTTAATTGCTTTGCTCTTTTTGTTTTCAAAAATTCAGAAATGTAGAAGAAGCGAATACGGACTCTAGCTCGTAAATGAGCGTAGCCATATTGAAGGTTTATGAAAAAGGGTAAGAAAAAGATTTTAAACCAGAGCATGCAATTAAGGGCAAATTACCTGGTTAGATGAAAAATGTTCTTCTAGCCTTTCAGGGCTATCCATACCATAGGAGGGTAAGGAAGTCCTTTGATTTGGAGATTGAAGGGTCGTCGAAATATCGTTCGCCATAAGACTGTCCCATGCCATAGAGAGGCAGGTAGTCTAAGGGAAGAACCAGAATAGCCTTTCGTTTAGGCAACCAGAGGATACCTCAGCCTTTCGTAGGCAACTTCCGAGGGACGAGATCATGTTAGTGTATCGAAGGCAGCATCATTAGGGACTTATGATCTTTACATTATTCGAGGCAACATGGCTGAGGTATCCTCGTATTCGAGGGACATGGCTATTCTGCAAAAAATACAAGGCAACAAGGCAACAGGAAATAGGCAGCAAAGAGGTTACCCAAAAAGTGTGCGTGGGTGCAGCAATCACGTGATTAAGTTCAGTTATTTATCTTGTAATTAGTTATCCTGATTCAATTCAAGGCTTGCACTCCCTAAGATTACTAACCACATCAGAAAATATAAAGCAGTTTAAGTGCCTTCAAGGCCAATCAATACAGACTAGGAGCAGATACATAAGAATATGGGGAAGGGAATAAGAATCCAGTGGGTTTGACATAACTAATAATTAGGCAAAAAATAGAAGAGGTAAAAAGTTTTAGGGTTACCGACTATTTGAGCTTTGACGGTTGACAAACCCTGAAAAGGTGGGAAAAATAGAAACCAACATGGGTGAGTGCATTATTTGTTCAGGAACATGTACGGTTAACCCTAATAAAAAATATAAGGATAAAAGAAAAAAAAGAAAAAAATATGAAAGAAACTTAGCTTCGAATGGGGAAGGCTGACAATCGGAGGTTGCCTCGAGCTTTGACTCTGATCATCTGAGAATTGACAGAAAAATAACAGACAGTGAGTGTATGAAGGTTCTTTTATTTGACAAGGCAAAATAAATAATTTAGAGGAATAATAGACAGAAATAATATTTGTATTTAAATAAAAAGGACAGAAAAAGAAATAATAAAGAAATTTAATCGGGACTTAGCTTTGTAAAAGGCGTGGAGCGTAATCGAAAGGCATCTGAGAAGTTAACCCTGAAAAAGACACAGAAAAATAATATTCTTTAGTGTAAGGCAAATTCTCGTAAACCCTGATTCGGGCGTAAATTGAATAAAGTAACAAAAGTCGATTTAATTAATTATCGGTTTTGCAACCTAATTAATTAAATCAAAGAAAGAAAATAAAATAATTTAGATAATATAAATATATTAAGGCAAATATAAATAAAATAAATAATGTAAAAGAAAATAAATAAGTATTAAAAGAATATAAATATAAAAAGGTATTAATATAAAAGTTTATATAAATATTATTATTATTATTATTATTATTATTATTATTATTATAAAAAAGGATTTTTGAAATTAAGTAGTTTTTATAAGTAAAAAAGGAAAAAAAACAAATAAAAACCAATATATAAATGTAAATATAAATAAAAAAAAGAAAGGATTTATGTAATTAAATATAAAAAAAATTAGTAACTTATCTGGTCAATCCTGTGTGGCAAGCTCCTGAGGGTCTATGGTAGGTGCGCAGCTTCAGGATCATTGGATCTGGGGAGAGAGAAATATGATGGGTGATGAAGCGAGGGCACATGGCATGATGGTGAGCCATTACGCACCAAATCCCAGGGTGGCGAGATACAACGCGCGCGCTTTTTTATTTCAAACTGGCCAATCGCGCGTGGCCACCTCATCATCTTCTTCCCAGGGTTTCTGAAACAAGCCCCCTTTTACAGCGCTTTTTATAAAAAGCGCTATGAATGTGTAACCTAAAAATAGCGAATAGGTGAAAACAAAAACAAAAATATTTCGCGACGGTGCTCTTGAATTCGTTTGATTCTCACGAACCTGATGATGGTATCAATTTGGTCTAAAGAAACCTGTATCAAAAACCCCCAATTCGAAGGTTCGAACCCTAGCATGGTTATGTGTTCATAGCACCATTATAATGTACCAAAATTTCCAGAAACGATAATCATATGATAATAAACACAAATATATGAACAAAATTCATTGATGTTGCATGAGAAAGTCAGATCGAAGTAATTTAAAAACGTGCAAACCAGAGCTTGAGGGAGACGATTCTGGGAGTATTGGTTGCGTGCAATGATCCAAACACCTTCAGTGATCCTTAGGGAACGTGTAGCAATGCTTGGAATTGGTTGAATTGCCTTGTATCTCAAATTCGAATTTGAGATTTTCTTGGTTTTTGCAAGCTCGGGTAAGGACTCTTGAGGGCAGAAATTGTGAACCCTTGGCATTTGATTTTGATCAGTACTTATATGGGATGGATTAGGGTTACTAATCTTGGAGAAAATCCCATTGAATCTTTGATTGCTATTAAGAAAATTTTGATTGAAATTTTCTTCATATTCCTTCTAATTTTGGCCAAATATCAATCTTTCTTCAATCAATCTCTCCTGCACAAAATTATATTAGCAATATGCTTTAAATGATGATTGAATATGCTTAGGATAAGATCCCTAGCCAAATATTTCATTTCCCATGATTTATATGATTTTAATTCCTTTTTAATTAAAATAAAAAATCAAAATAAATCAACCAAGTAATATATTTTCGTGGCAAGGGGATCTTGGGCTCTTGGAGGCTTGAGGATCAAGATTGAACTAAAATTATTTGGGCCCATTTGCAAAATATTTCAATTCCTTCACATTTTTCCCTCCAAAATAGTCCAACTTTGACAAGGCCTATCTCTCTCAATTTTTGAGGTATGTTCTAGGACTTTTTAGAAACCTTGAAGAGTCCTCTAACCAGTGTTTTTGGTCTCATGTCAAAATAATTTTTTATGCTCCTTGTGTGCTCTTTTGAAAAAAATGACTTCTGGTTGACTTTTGAGAAGGACCTATAATGTTTTGGTCCATATCTCTCAAATGAAGCATTTTTAGACCTAGCATGTGAGAGAAAAAATTGTAGAGAATTCAATTTCCTTCAAAATGAGCTTTAGATGGAGAATTTCTGATTTTCCATGTGGGAGTTATGGCTGGTCAAAGTTCAGTTGACTTTCTCCTATACAAACCCTAATTTAGAAACTTTTTGAATTGTTGATCTTTGATCTTTCTTTGATGAACCATGATCAATTCTTGATTGAATGGTGAATGATACTTCAATATGAGGATCTTGACAAAAACTCAAGAGTTTTGACTATATTTTGACCATAGTTGACTTTTAGGTCAACCGAGTCGACTGTTGACCTTTTGAAAAATTGAGTGATCAATCTTTTGAATTAAGACCTGAAACTTATCATGGAGATAATGTGAGACATCATGGACCATATGGAATGCCTTGGAGCTATTGGTTCATTGATTTTCCTTCAGAACAACAAAAACCCTAATTCTCTGATCTTTGCTTAGGAGAGTGTATCTTGGAGCTTTGTATCTTGATTTGACTTTTGAATAGGAGAAATAGTATGGGCAAATTTTGGGGTATGACAGTTGTTTTGCTTTAACAGAAGTTTTGTATCATACTTAGACATATGAAACGTTAGAGATAACAAAATCAGAGTATCTAAATGATCATACAAAGACAGAACATCTGATAAGAAATCAAATCAACATTTTTCAAACTAGTCCATATATCAGATCTTCTCAACACCTTCATTCTGGGCATAAATCCATACTGATTTTCTTCAGAATGAACTTAAACCTATCTTCAGCAAGGGGTTTTGTAAAGATATCAACCCATTGATGTTCTGTATCCACAAAGTTTAAATAAAGAACACCCTTCTGAACATAGTCCCTAATAAAGTGATGTTTAATCTCTATATGCTTAGCTTTAGAATGTAAAATAGGATTCTTAGATAAACAAATTTCAGAAGTATTATCACAGAATATAGGAATGTTACTATCATATATCTGATAGTCTTCTAGCTGACTTTTCATTCAGAGCATCTGTGTACTACATCCACCAACAGCTACGTATTATTCTTATGTAGTAGATAGTGTGTCATACCCCAAAATTTGCCCATCACATTTCTCCTTTCAAGCTCATACCAAAGCTCAAGGCTCAAAGACACATCCTCCTAAACAATGGCTCAATGAACTAGGTTTTTGAATTCTCTAAAGAAAATCAATGAATCAAAGTCTCCAATGGATTTCATATGGCTTATGATGTTTCAAACTATCTCTATGGTAAAATACAAGCTTCAATTCCAAGGATTGCCCAGTCAATTGCTTAGAAAGTCAACAGTCGACTAGTTTGACCTAAAAGTCAATTGTGGTCAAAGTACAGTCAAAATTTCTGATTCTTGGTCAACATCCTTATTTTGAAGTAGCATTCATCATTTGATCAAGGATTGATCATGATTCATCAAGAAAAGTTCAGAAATCAACAAAATTCAAAGTTTCTTAATTAGGGTTTTGGACTAAAAGTCAACTGAACTTTGACCAGTAATAACTTTCACATGGAACATCAGAAATTTTCCATCCAAAGCTCAATTTGAAGGAAATTGAATTCTCTACAACTTTGTTTCTCACATGCCAAGTCTAAAAATGCTTCATTTGAGAGATATGGATCAAAACATTATAGGTCCTTTTTGAAAGTCAACCAAAAGAATTTTTTTGTCAAAGCCCATATCATCAAGATAAATTCTTCAAACGGAAAACATCTCTCAAAGTGGCTTGTAGAGGACATTTTGAGGTTTCCAAAAACTCCTAGAACTCCTCCATATCTTAAAAATTGAGGGAGATATGCCTTGTCAAAGTTGGACAATTTTGAGAAAGAAAATGTGAAATAAAAGGCTTCAAATTGAGTTTTCTTACAAAGAGGCCCAACTTTTTAAAATCCAAACTTGTTTCCCAAGTATCCAAGAGTCCAAAATCCATTTGCCACGAAAATTATTTGATTTAATTAATTTTATGTGAATTTTTATTCATTTAAAAATCAATAAAATTAGAAAAAAATCAAAGATTTATGAAGGATATTGTTTTGAACCTAATCCTAATCAAATCCAATCAAATATCATGCCTCAATACCAATCAAATTTCGTGCATATTTGATTTGGAATAATTGAATCAAATTTTGGACAAAATTAGAAAGATTAGGAACCATATTTCAAATCATATTTTCTCAAATACAAATCCAAGATTCAAATGGATTCTGACCAGAATTATTGACCTAATACGTTCTACTATAAGTATATGATTCATTCAAGGTATTAGGGGACATTTTTGCAGCTTCACGAACCCTAACCGAGCTCATAAAACTCAAGGAAAAATTGAAGTTGTTCTTGGAGTTTGAGATCGATTGAAGTAGTTTTGAAGATCCAAGCACATTTCTGGAACATCACTGAGTGAGTTACAATCCTTATCAAGCCCTGAAACACCAATAACGCGTGCCCAGAACTCACGGTTTAACCAATTCTATTTGATCTCCATCTCATCTATTTGTGCATTATAAATGAGTTTTAGTTGTATATTCATGTTCATTATGATGCTGTTAACGTTTCTGGATGAATTAATCGTTGTTTAGATGTTTGTATGGGAAGTTACCATTGTTAGGGTTTGTAGCTCCTTGCTTAGGGTTTCTTTGTGCAGGACAAATTGGCCAACAAAAGGACCATGGTTGGATTCGGGATGATGAAACAAGTTCATCCATGTCTTTAGTTTTGATTTTTGTTACGCGTACAGGATTTTGTTTGTGCAGGAAATGTAGCGACGAACCTGTCCGTGGGTACAGGTCGTCACGATGCTAAGACGACGAAGAGAGGTTGAAGATGAGGAGGTGGCGCTCTCCCATTGGATGGCTTGCGCGCGCGTACGAGTTTTGAACTCAGCCGGTTCCAGTGTTCCTCGCGTATGTGCGTATGATGCACCTTCAAACCATCAGCCATCAGATCATTCCAGATTCTGATCCAACGCGCGTTAACGTGCAACCACACCATGTTCCCCTCCTGATGCGCAACACAGGATCCAGCTAAGTCTTTTCTTAATTTTATTTTATTTTAATTACATAAATGTTTTTTTATCTATTTTCTTTTTACCTTTTTTATTATAATTATTTATTTATTTTTATTTATTCAATAATTTAGTTTTTTTATAGTTTTATAATTGTTTATTTTTTTCTTTTCTTTCTTTTTATCGAAAGTTCGATTATTTAATTATATTAATAATTGTTGTTTTTTTCATTTAAATTTCAATTTTATTTTTAAATAAATTTTTATCAATTAAATAATTAGGATTTAATCCAATAATTATTTAATTGATACATTAAATCGAACTTTCGACTCTTCTTTAATTTTTGGTATTATTTAAATTATTTTTTATTTTATTTAATGATTTCTAACCCTAATTTACCCCGGTAAATCAGGGTTGTAGATCAGTTAATGCACTAACGTTTCTCTTCTTTGTGCCCAATTTTCAGGGTTAACCAAAATCTTTCAACCACGAGCCGTAGCCGATCGAAAAGCTAAGTTTTCTAATTTAACATCGTCTTAATTTTTTTATTTTTCCTTTTGGGTTAAAATAAGGTTTGTACCAATAGTCGATGAATCTTAATACACTAACCCTTATTTATTTCGCCTTCGTTAATTTTCAGGGTTAACCAACCGATTAAAGCTCAAACCTTGTGGTAACCCTAAACTTATTCTCATTTAATTATTGTTCTTTCCAACCCAATATTATTACTTGTGGCTAACCTATTTTTCTTTATCATTGTGATTTCCCCCTCCCCATGGTTAATATATTTTTGTAACTGCTTCTGGTTTGTATTGTTTGGCCTTGAAGGCACTTAAACTGTTACGTTTTACATTATAACTGTGTGGTTAGTAATTCTAGGGAGTGCAACTCTGAACATAATTAGAGTAACTAATTTACAAGATAACATATCTGAATTAATCACGTGATTGTGCACGCACACACCTTTAAAGGTAACCCTTCTTGTTGCCTGTTGCCTGTTGCCTTGTTGCATTTTCATTACAGAATAGTCAAGTCCCTCGGATACGAGGATGCCTCAACAAATGTTGCCCTCAGTTCATTCTCATCACAAAAGATCATAAGTCCCTTCGATGCTGCCTTCGGTTATATGATCTCGTCCTTCGAAGTTGCCTACGATATGATGTGATAGTCCCTTTCGATTGCTGAGGCGTCCTCTTTGGTTGCCTAAAATGACTGTTTTATCCTTCCCTTAGACTATCTGCCCTCTTTATGGCAGGGTCAGTCTTATGGCGAACGATAACTTCGACGACCCTTCAACCTCCAATAAAAGGACTTCCTACCTTCTTATGGTATGGATAGCCCTGAAAGGCTAAAAGAACTCTTTAACTTTAATGGTAATTACTTCTTAATTGCTTGCTCTGGTTTAAATCTTTTTCTTACCCTTTATCAAAAAACCTTCAAAAAGGCTACGCTTATTTACAAGCTAAAGTCCTTATTTCAAATCTTTTTCTTTATTCACTACAAACATTTTCAAACATTTCGAAGTGAGCTAAGCAATTAAGAGCCCATGGAAAACCATGGATGCAAAGGGTGCCTTACACCTTCCCTTTGTATAAATTACCCCCTGAACTCAAAATTTCTTTTAAAGGCCTTTTTTTGTTCTTTTAGCCTTCCTTTAAATTGGATAAAATAAAAGTCGGTGGCGACTCTTGCTTACCGCGACATTTCTTTAAAGTCAGTTCACCGTATTACAGAATTGGCGACTCTGCTGGGGAAACTTCGAATAAAAGAGGGGTTACCTTAAAAGTTTAGGATTCACTTAAATGTTTTCACTTGTTTGATTTGTTTGTTTTATCTTTAAAGGCTGTTTTAGGTATTCTGCTGTGTGAAATATCCTACACCCGGATCTAGTGTACCTTAGGTATGTGGCAATAGACCAGGGAGGTTGTACGACATGTATCATTATGGTTGAACTGGTGGCCACTGTTAGTGCGACGCTTTGGTTTGTCCTGATGGCCCTTGAATCTGATCGAGGAGACGTTTGGCTACCGTGTGGTGTCATAAGCACTAATTCGCCCTTAGAACCTTAGTTGAACTTGACTTTGGCTTATAAGAAGTAGCGAGATGGCTGGCTTTGGATTCCTGACTGAAGTCGGTTGATCCTCGATGCTACACTCATTGAGATTGGACTCTAGGGATGCTTTTGGCTGGCCGATCGAGTGCCATGTTGAGACAATGCCCACTAGAAAGATCAGGGATATGAGCACCATAGAACCCGGTTACTCTTTTAGGACAGGTTGAACCAACTAAACGCAAGGAAGGAGGGTATGCGCCTATGGACTTCATGCAAGCCTAACCTTATGGCAAATGTGTGACCTGTTTGTGTTTGTTATCTACTTGACATCATAACATCATAACATCATAACATCATGACATCATGACATATCATATCCACTAACGATTTCAAGGACCAAGAAATTTATCTTTGTTCTATTTTGTAGGACATGGCTTTTGCTACTAGGGATTACATACGACTCAACTTCATGGGGATACCTTCTGAGCTTAAGGAACTTGTTTTAAAGGTTCCCGAAAATTCTCAGTTTTCCGAAAGACATGGTTATCTACTCCGACTTGTCACCTCTAAATTTGAAGAAGATATGATGAGAGTCCTATGCCAGTTCTTTGATCCTGAGCATCATTGCTTCACGTTCCCGGATTACCAATTGGTACCTACCTTGGAGGAGTTCTCGGATTTACTTGGTATACCTATCCCTGATCAGTTGCCCTTCACCAGTTTGGAGGATACTCCAAAACCCGAGACTATTGCTGCTGCACTACACCTGAAGAGATCAGACATTACTTCCAACTAGGACACAAAGAATGGGGCTGAAGGTCTTTCGGCCAAGTTCTTATTTGGAAAAGCTCGACAATTCTTGAAAGCTATGAGTTACCATGCCTTTGAAGATATTCTAGCTTTATTAATATACAGTTTGGTGTTGTTATCTAATCCTGATCAGTTCATAGATGTGCACGCCATCAAGATATTTCTGACACGCAACCCGGTGCCTACTTTACTTGGAGATATTTTTGCACTCACTCCACACCCATACCATGAAGAAGCGAGGAACCCTCATGTGTTGTACGCCTCTACTAGCCAGGTGGTTTATTTCGCACCTCCCTCGTTCAGTGTTAAGAAATGATCAAAACATGCAATGATCGCGAAGGACTATGTCACTTTCTCATTCAGACATCCTTTGGCATGTCATATCTCAAGAGTATGTCACTATTATTGACCATTGTGGGAAATTCCCTAATGTGCCACTCCTTGGCATTAGAGGGGGAATCACCTACAATCCTTCATTAGCCCTACGACAGTTTGGGTATGCTCGCAGGGATGGTCCTCATCACATGATTGTCGAAGGGGTTGTTTTCAACTACGAAGAAGATGTTCAAAACCAGCGCCGAGAGTTCATATGCGCTTGGAACAAAGTGTACAAGGTTGATAGCAAGAGTTGGGGTCAAAAGAACTCCATTCCTTTAGAGCCTTATCTCAGATGGGTGCGCACTCGTGCTCAGTGTTTTGTCATGCCATATCCCTACTGATTTAGAAGAGCTACAAAGGTTATGGGTTCAATTGAAAGAAGAAAGAGATACTTTTGAGGCCCAATTCCGTGCTAAAGAAAAGCAGGTGTTAGAGCTCACGAAACAACTTCATGCGGAGCAAAGCATCAACAACTTCATTGGGTCAAAAAGAAAGCGTCCATGGGAAACTTGAAGAAGTTTATTTTATTATTATTATTTAGTTGTTTTTATTTTTCTTTCCTTTGTAAGCCTAAAAATGGCAAAGAACAATAATTGCAATTTATTTTTTACTAATAAAAGTTGTTTCTTTTCTTTTGTTTAAACAAATTTAAATTTCAAGGTCCTTGAAAACATTGCATACGCATAGGCATAATCATTCATAAACATTGCATCACAGGTTTTATAACAGGTCTCTCATCTTTCCGCTGTTTATTTCAGTAAGGAAATGGATCTCGAACAATCTGTCAAGAATCTTCAGGAAACCAGTAAGCATCCTCAACATGGGAAGAAGATTCAAGGGCCCTCTCAAAAAGGTCAAAGAAGCAGAAATTCCCAAAGACGATGAAGAAGAAGATGATGCTAGCATCAAGACTGATGCCAAGAGTAACGCCGCTTCTGCTAAGCAAGATGATGAAGAAGGAGACTACTATTATGAGGAGTAATATCCTGAAGAGAGGTACAAGAAATTGGAAGAACATATGAAGGCTATGGAAATTCAAAAGGTACCTGGGCTGGATTTTGAGGAATTAGGGCTCATCTCTGGAGTCGTTATCCCTCCAAAGTTCAAGACCCCAACCTTCGCTAAGTACGACGGAATCTCTTGTCCCAAGATGCATCTGAAATCCTATGTGAGGAAGATTCACCCTCACACTGCTGACAAAATGCTATGGATCCACTTTTTCCTAGAGAGCTTATCTGGAACCCAGCTCGAATGGTACTATCAACTGGATGGCGCCAACATTCATACATGGGAAGACTTGGTTGTTGCTTTCTATAAACAATACCAATACAATGCTGATCTCGCACCTACTCGTACTCAATTGCAAAGCATGGCTATGGGTCCGAAAGAGAGTTTCAAGGAGTATGCTCAAAAGTGGAGAGACCTAGCTGGAAGAGTTCAACCTTCTTTGACTAATAGGGAGTTGGTTGACATGTTCATGGGTACGCTAACTAGCCCGTTCTATAGTCACCTACTGGGTAGTTCTTCCTCTGGTTTTACGGAGCTCATATTGACTGGAGAGCGTATTGAGAGTGGTATTCGAAGTGGAAAGATTCAGGTAGGTGCTACCTCTAGTACTACAAAGAAGCCATATCATGGAAAGAATGAATCTAATGCTGTGCACAGTCAGAAGGGTCGTAATAAGAATGATCAGAATCAATCTGTTAGGGTCGTCCTAATCTCTGCACCAACACCTCAACAGACTCCCAAACAAGGGTATCAGCGCAGGTCAGACACACCCAGAAGGCAATTCACTAAGATTAACATGCCTTTATCTCAAGCTCTGCAACATCTGTTAAAGGCCAACTTGATCGCCATAAGAGATCCCCCAAAGAATGTTACTACAACGTCTCCAAACTATTATCCTAATGCAAAATGTGTATACCACTCCAATAGTCCTGGACACCATGCTGATAACTGCTGGGCACTGAAAAATAAGATTCAAGACATGATAGATGCTGGTGAAATCGAGTTTGAACCTCCTGAAACTCCGAATGTTATTACTGCCCCTATGCCAAAACATGACAAAACCGTTAATGCTATCATGGACACGGTCCTTGTCTATGATGTAAGAGATCTGTCAACCTCTCTCCCGGATATCAAGAGAAAGCTTCTGCAATCCGGTTTATTTCCGGGGTGAGACCCAGGTTGTTATTATTGTGCATCCCAACCCAATGGTTGTGAGAACCTAAAAAGAGGAATTCAAGGCTGGATAGATCGCCGCACTATCAGGTTCGAAAAGATTCCTTCTATAGAGAATTTGTGCGAAGGTTTCTCCCGTGGCTTGAAGATTGAAGACGTATCGGTAATTTCCAAAGTTCCACTGAAGATCCCAACTAAGGTTCCATTCAAGATTTCTGCTGAACCCCGTGTGGCTCCTGTGATCATCACTAAGCCTGGTCCAATTCCATATTCTTCTGACAAGGCTATCCCTTGGAACTATGGTGCCGAGGTCTATATTCAGGGAGTTAAACAAGAACTTATAACTGACAAGGTTGCTGAAGACGCTATTCCTGATGTAGGTAATATTGCCGGAACTAGTAAAGTAACAAGAAGCGGAAGAGTGTTTTCTCCAGAAATCTCTCCAAATACTGCTGCACCAGCTGGTACCTCTGTTCCGAATCAAAATGCTGATACCCAAGTGTCATACCCCAAAATTTGCCCACATTATTTCTCTTATTCAAGTTCCAAATCCACATGCAAAGCTCCTAGACAATTTCTCCTATACAAAGATCTGAACTAGGGTTTGTTTCTTTAGAAGGAAAATCATTGAATCAATGACTCAAGGTGGTTCCATAGGGTCACAAACATCCCAAAGTATCTCCATGTAAAGTTTCAAGTCAAACAGAACAGGTTGGTCCCTCAAATCATGATTAGGTCAACAGTTGATCCCCAAGGGCAAAATAGTCATTTCAAGTCCAAGTACAGTCAAAGTTCAAGATACTTGGTTAACAGCATCCTCATAACCCTAAAATCATCATTTGATCAAGGGTTGATCATGATGATGCAAGGAAAGATCAGAAAAGTCAAAAGTCAAAAGTTACTATTTTGGGCATGAGTTGAAAAAGTCAATCAAACTTTGAAAATTCACCAAATATTCATACTTCATCAGAAAAATTCCCACTAAAGCTTATTTTGAAGGGAATTCATTCCTCTATCCAATGGTCCAAGAATCAGAGCTCATAGGTCAATGGTTTAAGAGATATGGCTTCATACATTATAGGTCCTTTTCAAAAGTCAACAAAAAGACACTTTCTTCAGAAGGTCATAAAATGAGAATGAAAAATGATTTTGACATGGAACCAAAGACATGGGTTAGAGGACTCTCTAAGGTTTCCAAAATGTCTTAGAACACTTCCATACCTCAAAAATTGAGGGAGATAGGCCTTGTCAAAGTTAGATGATTTTGGAGGGAAAATGTGAAGAAACTTGAAAACTTTTGCAAATGGGCCTGAGTTATTTCAACACAATCTTGATCCTCAAAGTATCCAAGGGCCCAAAACCTTTTTCCCACGACATTATATGTTTTATTTGATTTATTATGAATTTTTAATTCATTTAAAAAGGACTAAAATCAAATAAATTATTGGAAAATCAAATATTTGATGGAAGAAGGGATTTGGATCTTATTTAATCATCAAATATATTCTAAAATCAATCCAATTTCGTGCAAACAAGATTTGGATAGATAAGATTGAAATTGATCAATTTTAAGAAAAATCCATAAGCAAAATTCAATCAAATCTCCCAAGATAGAAATCAAATATTTACATGGATTCCAGCCATTCTTATTAACCTAATTCACTCTCCCATATATAAGCAAGGGGTGCAGACCTAAAGAAAAAAAAATTTGGCTTTCAAGAACCCTAGTTCCATTCTCCAAAACTCAAGAACAAGTCAAATCCGGATTCAAAGATACAAGCAAATTCAAGGTGTTCTATCGATTCAAACACGTTCCTAAGACATCTTTGAGTGTGTCTCAATCGCTTTCAGGCTTTAAAACTTCAAAAACGAAGCATTGTAAGTCACACTTGGTCTGATCCTAATTTGCCTCGATTACATTGTTTCAAGCATCCATATCATAATCTAATGGCATATTTGTGTTTAGTTTAATGTGTTTATGGTTTCTGGATGATTTGGTATGTTATGGTGCTGTTTCGGGCAAGATGCCATGTTTAGGGTTCTTGGTTCGAATTGGGGCTTTTTTTCTACAGGTAAAATTAAACCTAATTGATCCCATGGTCGTGTTCGTGATGACCAGACGGATCGAATGGTGTAAGTGCGCCAGATTTATAGGATCGTTTAGTCCTATTCGTTATTTTGTTCTTGAGATGCAGGGTCTTTTATAGCGCTTCAGCCAAAAAAGCGCTGTAAAATCTATGTTGCAGGTGGCCTCTTGAAGAAGATGACTGCGTGGCGCAGTCTGGTTGGCTGGTTTGAATAAGCTTCGCGCGCGTTTCTTGGTTGGACCAGGATGGATCGCATGCAACATGAAACACGCACTAGCGTGTACCCTCACGCTCCCAGCCGTCTGATCATCACCGTCCTCAATCCAACGCGCTACTGCGTGCGAGTCTATCATACACCATACGCGTGCGATACACTGAATCCAGCTGAGTGTTTTTTGCAATTTTTTTTTTTATTTTAATTACTATATCCCCTTTATTTATTTATATATATATATATATATATATATTGTTTCTATTTGTTTTTTTTTTCCATAAAAACCATTATATTTTATTTCCAAAAACTTTTTCTATTATAAATAATAATTCATTTATTTTGTTTATTTTCATTTATATTATTTATTTATTTCTTATTTAATTATTTATTTATTCAAAATTCATATTTACTTTGTTTTAACTCTAAAAAATTCTTAAAAAAAAAATACATGTATGTTCGATTTTATTTTTTTCCTTTCCGATTTAATTAATTAGGTCGCGAGACCAATAATTAATTAAATCGTTTATTTTTTCTTATTCTATTCGTACCCTAATCAGGGTTTACGAAGATCATGCCCTACACTAAAAATCTTCTTCTTCTGTGCCTTTTCAAGGTTAGCAACATGATTCGTCCCGAGCGCGCGCCTTCAACAAACCTCGAAGATAAGTGTGCTGCTTTATTTAATCTTATTCTTTTAATTGATTTGTGGTTAGGATTTGCCTTGCGTTCACCTTCTCGTTCTGCCTTGTCTTTTCAGGGTTACCTCCGAGGTTTCCTCCGACTCTAACCATATCAGATCAAATTAGAAGCTAAGTGTCTATTTACTTTATTTATTTTTTAAATTTCATTATTCTTTATTTTTAGGGTTATAATGTTTGCCTCCGAACCGATAATGCACTCACCCTATTTCTGTTTGCCATTTTTCCGCCTTTTCAGGTTTGCCAAATGTCAAAGCCTCGCATAGTCGGTAACTCTAAACCCTAATTATTACTTATGTCAGACTTATTTATTTATTATCCCGCTGGTTTCAATTCCCCTTTCCTCCGCTGGTTTCAATTCCCCCCTTCCCTTTATTATTATTATTATCACTCTATAACTGCGTGGTTAGTAATTTAGGGAGTGCAACTTTAAATCGAATTAGCCTCACTAATTGTAAGATAATTTAATCGAATTAATCACGTGATTGTTGCACACACGCACACCTTTTGGGTAACCCTCTCTGTTGCCTTGTTGCCTGTTGCCTGTTGCCTATTGCCTTCGTTTTTCTGCAGAATAAGCCATGTCCCTCGAATTCGAGGATACCTCAGCCGTGTTGCCTCGATAAAAAGGTCACGACCCTAATGATGCTGCCTTCGATACACAAATGACCTCGACCCTCGGATGTTGCCTACGGAAAAAGGCTGAGGTATCTTCTGGCTGCCTACGAAAAGGCTTATTCTGATCCTTGCCTTAGACTACCTGCCCTTCTATGGCATGGGATAGTCTTATGGTAAAGGATGTTTCGATGACCCTTAAACTTCCAAATGGAAGGCTTCCTGCCCTCATGGCAAGGATAGACCCTTTCGCTCTGAAAGGCTGAAAGAACAGATTTCTCAAATATAAGGTAAATTGCTCTTAAATTGCTTTGCCTTGCTCTAAAATACTTTCAAATATTCTTTCTCAAAATTCTTCAATATGGCTACGCTCATTTACGAGCTAAAGTCCATACCTTCTTCTTCTACCTTTCTGAAACAAAAAGAGCAAAGCAAGTTAAGAGCCCATGGATAACCATGGATGCAAAGGGTGCCTTACACCTTCCCTTTGCATAATTACCCCCCGAACCCTATTTTATTTAAAAGGTTTTTCCTGTTCTTTTAGCCTTTCTAATTAAATTTGGATAAAATAAAAGTCGGTGGCGACTCTTGCTATCCGCAACATTTCAATAAAGTCAGTTCACCGTATTACAGAACTGGCGACTCTGCTGGGGATATTTCGATTAAGAGGGGTTACCTTAAAAGTTTAGGATTCATTTTAAATGTTTTCTATTGTTTGCTTTGTTTGTTTTATTTTTCAGGGGCGTTTTGGGAATTAACTGAAGGACGAATCCTATACCCGGATTCGAGTGCACCTTAAGATAGGAGCGGCATAGTCATGGAGACCTCCCTTGTGCATGCTTGGGATTGGTCAAAATGAAGTTCGCGCTTGAGTTAGGCCTCCACTGGTTATTGTGTACCTCTTTTGCATGAGAGAGGTTTACGCATGTATCTTTGGGTGCGTCGGAGCTCAAGGACCTTTAGTCACCTTTAACCCATCTTGGCCTTTAGGAACGTGGTGGGGGGACTACTCTTGATGCATGTTAAGGGCATAGTCGCTACCCGATACTACAACTCAGATAGGTTCTCTCTCAAAGTATCATTGCGTGGTATGCATGTACCATGTTCGAGGGTGCTTTGGAGGGGCTGACAATTCTGAGTAACTTGGTAGAACCCGTTGCTGATATCATCCTTATCCTTAGAAGTACCTTTGGGGAAGGGTAGTTACCCGGTCATACTCCATGCAAGCCTTTAAACTTAAGGACTCTTGTGTGACTTGTTTGTTATCTAACCTTTCCATTTCCTTGCAGGATTTACTGGTAGGACATTTTGTCCTCATTACCCTATGCTTTAACCTTTTATTTCCTTGCAGGATTTGCCTGTAGGACATCTCGTCCTTATGACCTTATGCTTTACTTAATGCATTGCATCGCACTCGCATTACCTCATGACATCATAACATAGCATGTTAACTAACCCTTTCAAGGATCTTAGGGATTTAGGGCGCACAATTTCAGGTACTCTTATCAAGGACTAAAATCCTAACAAGGGGCAAGAGGATTTACTTTCCTCTGGCCATGTACCTCCAAATTCAGAAGTATCCCGAATCAGAGGCGATGACCCACTCGATATGGTGAGCTTGATTCTCAAAGAAGGATGTTCAAAGACAAGAGTCAGAATTCTTCAAACAAAGAAGCGACCAAATCATTTTTGACGTCGCTAACTAAATTTCTAGAGATCCTTGAAAATATTGCATCTGCATTCATAACATTGCATCACAGGTTCCCGCCACAGGTTTCTTACTTCCCCGCTGTTTATTTCAGCATCATGAATCTCGAGCAATCAGTTAAAGACCTTCAAGCTCAGAATGCCCAATTTCAAGATCTGATCCTGAACTTATCCAAGGGGCAAGACGAGCTGAAAACCCTTCTGACTAAGAAGGAGAAAAAGACCAATAAGCCCAAAGGAGTGATCAACCTGGGTAGAAGGTTCAAAGGTCGTCCCAAGAAAGCTGAGGATGCTGAAATTCCAAAGAATGAGGAAGATGAAGAGAGAGATGATATCAGTGTCAAGAACAATCAGGGAAGCCATGTAGGTTCTGATGGGGAAGAAGAAGAAGAAGAAGAAGAGTATCCCGAGGACGAGGATGAATCCGATGAGAGGTATAGGCAGTTAGAAGAACGTCTGAGAAGCGTGGAAATTCAAAAGGTACCTGGGCTGGATTTTGAAGAATTGGGACTCGTTCCTGGAGTCGTTATTCCGCAGAAATTCAAGACTCCCGCTTTTGCTAAGTATGATGGAATCTCTTGTCCTAAGATGCATCTGAGGTCTTATGTGAGAAAGATTCAACCCCACACTGCTGATAAGAGACTCTGGATCCATTTCTTTCAAGAAAGTCTATCTGGAACTCAACTCGAATGGTATTATAAGCTGGAAAGTGCTAGCATCCGTACTTGGGAGGATTTGGTTGTGGCTTTCTACAAGCAATATCAATATAACTCTGATCTTGCACCGACTCGCATGCAACTTCAAAGCATGTCCATGGGTCCTAAAGAAAGTTTCAAGGAGTATGCTCAAAAATGGAGAGATTTGGCTGGAAGAGTCCAACCCTCTTTGAATGATAGGGAGTGGGTAGACATGTTCATGGGCACGCTAACTGGGCCGTTCTATAGTCACCTGCTGGGTAGTTCTTCTCCTGGGTTTACTGAACTCATTTTAACTGGAGAACGTGTGGAAAATGGTATTCGAAGTGGGAAGATTCAAGTGGGTTCTGCCTCTGGTACTACAAGGAAGCCGTATCAAGGAAGAAACGAATCTAATGCTATTCATAGTCAAAAGAGTCGTAGTAAGGATGACCAGAATCATTCTGTTGGTGCCGTCCTCATCTCTGCACCAATATCTCAACAAGCTCCTAGACAAGGCTACCAACGCAAGACTGATAGACCAAGGAGGCAATTCACCAAGATCAACATGCCTTTATCTCAAGCCCTACAATATCTACTGAAAGCCAATCTGATCACCGTAAAGGATCCTCCGAAGTTTCCCAACACTGCAAGCCCGTCTTACGATCCCAAAGCTACATGTGCTTACCACTCCAATGCTACTGGGCATGATGCTGATAGTTGTTGGGCCCTGAAAAACAAAATTCAAGATATGATAGATGCTGGGGAGATCGAGTTCGAAGCTCCTTAAACTCCGAACATCATTACTGCTCCCATGCATAAACATAACAAGATTGCTAATACTATGAATGGCTAGAAGGATGAACTCTTTAGATCATTAGATTTACCTTCATTTGCAATTTCTATTCTGTTTGTTTAAACACTCCAATTATGATAGACATTATTTGTTTTAATAATCATCATCAGTGCATTGCATATGTTTGTCTTGAATAAATTATTTCGCTATCACTCTTTTTAAATTATGTCGTTACTTTGCATATGTTTTATGATACTCAATTCCGGCTAAAGCTGTATGCCTTTTGAGGGAGGATGACGAAAATGATACCGCAATCTCATACAATATGCTTTCGAACAGACTATGCTGACGATGTACAGGCATTGTTTCAATTCCTAAACAGTGGAGATATAAGGATGTTAATCCCTCGTCAACCCCTTTGAGCCTAAGGAGTAGAAGTTTTTGAACAAATTAAAATCCTTGATCATAACCTGGGGCAGGGTAGTTCTCAGTTATTTTGGCTGTACATTCTATTTCAAGGGAATCATTTAGTACACCTTTCAACAAAGGTTTCAATTACAAGCGTTCATCCGCACACATCAAAGAAGTGTTGGAAATGTCAATCAAAAGCCAACGATGGTCCATCAATCATTAAGCAAGGCAGCCAATATCTTTCAAAAAAAAAAAAAAAATGAATGAAAAGTATATATACAAAGAAAAGCCTGCTAAGTCAAAAATCAAAAGACGACTTAGGCAAAATCAAGGCATCCCGCTGACTGTAATCTCAGAAATAAACAGTTCAGGCAAAAGTTAGGGATATCAAAAAGATGAAAAAAGAGAAGTCAATAAAATCCTGAACAACACAATGTTGTGACTACCAAAAGGAAGAAGGGACTGCCATCTCAAAAAAAATTCTCTTTACTTATGAACCATCATCATCAAAGGCGCAAATCCAAAAGTCTCTTGGAACCTGAATGCATAAGTCGAACCAACTGAGCTTAGGACTGAAGATCATCACGAAGAGGGGTGGGTACAATCAAATTTTGAGCCTTTATCCTTTGTTTCTTAAACCGTGAACCAAGCCACGTTACAACCCTTGAAAGTCCTAACTGAAGCATGGTTAGTTCGAAAGCATACTGTCACCAAAAAGGTATCCCGACTCCTTAAGGTTTACCAAAATGCTGAGTTGATATTTCGTTTTTACAAACATCACATTTTTACAAATATCACGCTTTTATATCTTTTGTTTTAATGTTTTGTTCAAAAACTCAAGACAAACGTATGCATTGCATCTCATGAATTCATTATTAAACATATTCTGCTACATAATTTCAAATGTTAGCATCAGAAAGAACTTGCAACAGGGTACAACTAATGACTGAAAGTCATCCCGACAGATAAGATTACTCCGAGAAGCAATGTCTCCCATACAAGGGGCATGGCACGCTTTTCCCAATCAATCTGGGGAAATCCAGTCAAGATTCTAAGAATCTCTCAAAAACCAAAACAGTCAAAGGCATACGTCCCAAACAGATTTCAAACTAGTTCCAGATCAATTTGGGGAAATCAATTCAAGATTCCAAGAATCTCTCAAAGATGCCGAAACAAATCAGGGGCATGCATCCAAGTGGATATGAAACTACTTCTCAATCAACATGGGGCATTGCCTTGGGCCTGTGACTACTAGGGGCATGTCGCCCATAGTTCATATCTCATAAAGTCCTCGCGAGGCGAATCTTTCCAAAGTTCCTACCAACTGGGGCAAATCTATACAAGTCCAGGTTGACATCTTGACCAATATTCAGTGGTGTGTCCTAATCAATACTCAAATCCAGAAATGGTAGTTGCTATAATACTGGGGGCAACATTCAAGACATCTGCGTCTCCCCACAGAGCCGGGTTCACAAGATCATATCCCCACAGAGTAATCATTAAGAAGACATCTTCAAATACTCCCGTCCAACAAGAGATATAGATCCCCAACAGAGATTACATCTTCAATACTATCATCTCTCCAACACTTTGCTCTTCTCCAATATGGTTTACTAATATCTCTCATCCTTAGTCAGGGTACATCAAGATTCTGATCATCCCCAAGCAGAAATCATAAATCCCCAGCTAAGCATCTTCAAGAAGAGATCAAAACATCAAGCTCTCAATGACATAGAAACGTATCTTCTCAATCAGACGATTCTAGCCACACAAGTCATAAAACATATATCACAAGTCATAAACATACATAAACATATATTATAAGTTATAAACACATTCATACATCACATACATATTCCTTATTTATTTTGAGAAGCATATAACTCATGCATCATGTCATTGCATGAAAAACTAACAATGTTTGACAGGTACATTACAAAGATTCGAATCTTATTCAAAGCAAACGCCTGACGCATGGCATTCCAGACATCTACGGATGCAATTTGGATAAGTCTAACGCACGACTCATCCATCGACCTAACGCACGGTCTTCCAGACATCTGAGGATGCAATCGGGGTTAGTCTAACGCACGACTTATCCATCAACCTAACGCACGGTTTTCCAGACATCTGAGGATGCAATTGAGAATAGTCTAACGCATGATTTATTCTTCGACCTAACGCACGGTCTTCCAGACATCTACGGATGCAAATTGGGTAGTCTAACGCACGATTTACCCATCAACCTAACGCACGGTTTTCCAGACATCTGAGGATGCAATTGAGAATAGTCTAACGCATGATTTATTCTTCGACCTAACGCACGGTCTTCCAGACATCTACGGATGCAAATTGGGTAGTCTAACGCACGACTTATCCATCAACCTAACGCACGGTTTTCCAGACATCTGAGGATGCAATTGAGAATAGTCTAACGCATGATTTATTCTTCGACCTAACGCACGGTCTTCCAGACATCTACGGATGCAAATTGGGTAGTCTAACGCACGACTTATCCATCAACCTAACGCACGGTTTTCCAGACATCTGAGGATGCAATTGAGAATAGTCTAACGCATGATTTATTCTTCGACCTAACGCACGGTCTTCCAGACATCTACGGATGCAAATTGGGTATTCTAACGTACGACTTATCCATCAACCTAATGCACGATTTTCCAGACATCTAAGGATGCAATCAAGATTAATCTAACACACGATTTATCTTTAGCCTAACGCACGGCTTTTCCAGACATCTGATGATGCAAACTAGAAACAGCCTAACGTACGACGTATTCTAATTCTCGAGTTTATCAAGTCAGATGGCATCTTTAAGCCCATCTCTAAACAACTACTTCTCAAACACTTCAGTCTCAACATCTAGATGGCATCATTAAGCCCATCTCCGACAAAAGTCCCCACTCCAGCCAGGGCAAATTTCTTGGTATTCTAGTGTTCAATCATCTTCCACCTTCAGATACCGACTGGCATACAAACCACTCTACATCTTCAGGTTTAAGATAATTGAACAGGGGCAGCTGTCATACCCCAAAATTTGCCCACATTATTTCTCTTATTCAAGTTCCAAATCCACATGCAAAGCTCCTAGACAATTTCTCCTATACAAAGATCTGAACTAGGGTTTGTTTCTTTAGAAGGAAAATCATTGAATCAATGACTCAAGGTGGTTCCATAGGGTCACAAACATCCCAAAGTATCTCCATGTAAAGTTTCAAGTCAAACAGAACAGGTTGGTCCCTCAAATCATGATTAGGTCAACAGTTGATCCCCAAGGGCAAAATAGTCATTTCAAGTCCAAGTACAGTCAAAGTTCAAGATACTTGGTTAACAGCATCCTCATAACCCTAAAATCATCATTTGATCAAGGGTTGATCATGATGATGCAAGGAAAGATCAGAAAAGTCAAAAGTCAAAAGTTACTATTTTGGGCATGAGTTGAAAAAGTCAATCAAACTTTGAAAATTCACCAAATATTCATACTTCATCAGAAAAATTCCCACTAAAGCTTATTTTGAAGGGAATTCATTCCTCTATCCAATGGTCCAAGAATCAGAGCTCATAGGTCAATGGTTTAAGAGATATGGCTTCATACATTATAGGTCCTTTTCAAAAGTCAACAAAAAGACACTTTCTTCAGAAGGTCATAAAATGAGAATGAAAAATGATTTTGACATGGAACCAAAGACATGGGTTAGAGGACTCTCTAAGGTTTCCAAAATGTCTTAGAACACTTCCATACCTCAAAAATTGAGGGAGATAGGCCTTGTCAAAGTTAGATGATTTTGGAGGGAAAATGTGAAGAAACTTGAAAACTTTTGCAAATGGGCCTGAGTTATTTCAACACAATCTTGATCCTCAAAGTATCCAAGGGCCCAAAACCTTTTTCCCACGACATTATATGTTTTATTTGATTTATTATGAATTTTTAATTCATTTAAAAAGGACTAAAATCAAATAAATTATTGGAAAATCAAATATTTGATGGAAGAAGGGATTTGGATCTTATTTAATCATCAAATATATTCTAAAATCAATCCAATTTCGTGCAAACAAGATTTGGATAGATAAGATTGAAATTGATCAATTTTAAGAAAAATCCATAAGCAAAATTCAATCAAATCTCCCAAGATAGAAATCAAATATTTACATGGATTCCAGCCATTCTTATTAACCTAATTCACTCTCCCATATATAAGCAAGGGGTGCAGACCTAAAGAAAAAAAAATTTGGCTTTCAAGAACCCTAGTTCCATTCTCCAAAACTCAAGAACAAGTCAAATCCGGATTCAAAGATACAAGCAAATTCAAGGTGTTCTATCGATTCAAACACGTTCCTAAGACATCTTTGAGTGTGTCTCAATCGCTTTCAGGCTTTAAAACTTCAAAAACGAAGCATTGTAAGTCACACTTGGTCTGATCCTAATTTGCCTCGATTACATTGTTTCAAGCATCCATATCATAATCTAATGGCATATTTGTGTTTAGTTTAATGTGTTTATGGTTTCTGGATGATTTGGTATGTTATGGTGCTGTTTCGGGCAAGATGCCATGTTTAGGGTTCTTGGTTCGAATTGGGGCTTTTTTTCTACAGGTAAAATTAAACCTAATTGATCCCATGGTCGTGTTCGTGATGACCAGACGGATCGAATGGTGTAAGTGCGCCAGATTTATAGGATCGTTTAGTCCTATTCGTTATTTTGTTCTTGAGATGCAGGGTCTTTTATAGCGCTTCAGCCAAAAAAGCGCTGTAAAATCTATGTTGCAGGTGGCCTCTTGAAGAAGATGACTGCGTGGCGCAGTCTGGTTGGCTGGTTTGAATAAGCTTCGCGCGCGTTTCTTGGTTGGACCAGGATGGATCGCATGCAACATGAAACACGCACTAGCGTGTACCCTCACGCTCCCAGCCGTCTGATCATCACCGTCCTCAATCCAACGCGCTACTGCGTGCGAGTCTATCATACACCATACGCGTGCGATACACTGAATCCAGCTGAGTGTTTTTTGCAATTTTTTTTTTTATTTTAATTACTATATCCCCTTTATTTATTTATATATATATATATATATATATATATATATTGTTTCTATTTGTTTTTTTTTTCCATAAAAACCATTATATTTTATTTCCAAAAACTTTTTCTATTATAAATAATAATTCATTTATTTTGTTTATTTTCATTTATATTATTTATTTATTTCTTATTTAATTATTTATTTATTCAAAATTCATATTTACTTTGTTTTAACTCTAAAAAATTCTTAAAAAAAAAATACATGTATGTTCGATTTTATTTTTTTCCTTTCCGATTTAATTAATTAGGTCGCGAGACCAATAATTAATTAAATCGTTTATTTTTTCTTATTCTATTCGTACCCTAATCAGGGTTTACGAAGATCATGCCCTACACTAAAAATCTTCTTCTTCTGTGCCTTTTCAAGGTTAGCAACATGATTCGTCCCGAGCGCGCGCCTTCAACAAACCTCGAAGATAAGTGTGCTGCTTTATTTAATCTTATTCTTTTAATTGATTTGTGGTTAGGATTTGCCTTGCGTTCACCTTCTCGTTCTGCCTTGTCTTTTCAGGGTTACCTCCGAGGTTTCCTCCGACTCTAACCATATCAGATCAAATTAGAAGCTAAGTGTCTATTTACTTTATTTATTTTTTAAATTTCATTATTCTTTATTTTTAGGGTTATAATGTTTGCCTCCGAACCGATAATGCACTCACCCTATTTCTGTTTGCCATTTTTCCGCCTTTTCAGGTTTGCCAAATGTCAAAGCCTCGCATAGTCGGTAACTCTAAACCCTAATTATTACTTATGTCAGACTTATTTATTTATTATCCCGCTGGTTTCAATTCCCCTTTCCTCCGCTGGTTTCAATTCCCCCCTTCCCTTTATTATTATTATTATCACTCTATAACTGCGTGGTTAGTAATTTAGGGAGTGCAACTTTAAATCGAATTAGCCTCACTAATTGTAAGATAATTTAATCGAATTAATCACGTGATTGTTGCACACACGCACACCTTTTGGGTAACCCTCTCTGTTGCCTTGTTGCCTGTTGCCTGTTGCCTATTGCCTTCGTTTTTCTGCAGAATAAGCCATGTCCCTCGAATTCGAGGATACCTCAGCCGTGTTGCCTCGATAAAAAGGTCACGACCCTAATGATGCTGCCTTCGATACACAAATGACCTCGACCCTCGGATGTTGCCTACGGAAAAAGGCTGAGGTATCTTCTGGCTGCCTACGAAAAGGCTTATTCTGATCCTTGCCTTAGACTACCTGCCCTTCTATGGCATGGGATAGTCTTATGGTAAAGGATGTTTCGATGACCCTTAAACTTCCAAATGGAAGGCTTCCTGCCCTCATGGCAAGGATAGACCCTTTCGCTCTGAAAGGCTGAAAGAACAGATTTCTCAAATATAAGGTAAATTGCTCTTAAATTGCTTTGCCTTGCTCTAAAATACTTTCAAATATTCTTTCTCAAAATTCTTCAATATGGCTACGCTCATTTACGAGCTAAAGTCCATACCTTCTTCTTCTACCTTTCTGAAACAAAAAGAGCAAAGCAAGTTAAGAGCCCATGGATAACCATGGATGCAAAGGGTGCCTTACACCTTCCCTTTGCATAATTACCCCCCGAACCCTATTTTATTTAAAAGGTTTTTCCTGTTCTTTTAGCCTTTCTAATTAAATTTGGATAAAATAAAAGTCGGTGGCGACTCTTGCTATCCGCAACATTTCAATAAAGTCAGTTCACCGTATTACACCAAGGTAAAGGGCCGTTGCATGAACCCGTCCAGACACCAGTTGAGACTGTTACTGGAAAATCATCTCCTGAGGAAGCAAATGAGTTCTTGAAGATCATCCGCAAGAGTGATTATGACATTGTTGAACAGATGGGGCATACTCCTTCCAAGATCTCTATGCTGTCACTCCTAAGTTGCTCTAAGACTCACGCCAAAGCCATGATGAAGTTTCTAGAGGCTGCCCATGTGCCACAAGAGATTTCTGTCACCCAACTCGAGAATTGTATTGGAAATCTAACGACAGACAATTACCTCGGGTTTTCTGATGCTGATCTGAGTCCCAGTGGAAAGAATCATAACAAGGCGCTACACATCTCCATTGAATGTGGGGGCACCACCCTGGCCCACGTATTAGTTGACAATGGTTCATCTCTGAATGTGCTACCCAAGATGGTATTGGACAAACTCAACCCTGAAGGAATCGTGCTGAAATCCAGTGATGTGATAGTAAAAGCTTTCGATGGTTCAATGAGTACAGTATATGGTGAAATGGAGCTCCCAATCAGAGTAGGTTCTCAGACTTTCAACACTGTGTTCTATGTGATGGACATTCATCCCGCTTATTCTTGTCTGCTTGGACGCCCTTGGATACATGGGGCAAATGTTGTGACTTCGACTCTGCATCAAAAACTGAAATACCCGGTGAAAGGCAAGATCGTCACTGTGTATGGTGAAGAAGAATACGCGGTAAGTTTTATAGATGAGACCAAGTATGTTGAGTTTACTGGAGAAGCCTTCGAATCTCCCTGACAGGCGTTTGAATTGGTCCCTCAAGTGGCTCCTGAGGCTAAGCCTGCCTACACTGCTCCTAAAGTCGCCAGAATTCCTCCTACAATGGCTTCTCTGAAAGACGCTAGGGCTGTGGTTGAGGAAGGTGGTTGTACTATCAGGGGGCAACTCCCTGATATTCCTTACAAATCCAACAAATGGGGTTTAGGTTGCACTGCTAAAGATCAAAATGGAGAACAACACTCTCGCCCAGAAGGTTTGAAGTATCGTTTCATCAACAAAGGGGTCAATGCCATAGGAGAAGATGAAGATGATTGCAACCTGGACAAGTGGATCTTTCCTACACCTGACGAAGGGCTGGACAACTGGAAGACCGAAGACATTGTCTCTATCTCCTATAGTCAGGAGTAATTGCCATTTCTAGTTTTGTTTTGTTTTTATGTTTCCCAGTTTTATTTTCTGTACTTCAATAAAAAATAAACTTTAAAGTCGTGTGTCTTGCCCGGGGCACAACGGTCCGTTGTTAGGGCTTGTCATTTCATAAGCATATTTTCATTTAATAAAAGCATTGGACGTTTCGTATTCAAATTGTGTGTTCTCTTTTTTTTCTTTACTCTTCTATAGCTATGTGTTCTTACACACACCCACATAATGCACTCCAGATCCATATCCACTCTGGATCCCATTGATAACGACTCTGCTATTGCTAAGTATGACTTTGAAAATCCAATCTACCAAGCTGAGGATGAAGGTGAGTAAGATTGTGAAGTGCCTAGAGAACTTGCCAGATTGCTAGAGCAAGAAGAAAAGACTATACAACCGCATGAAGAGCCAATTGAGGTTGTGAATATAGGTACCGACGAAGAAAAGAAAGAAATCAAGATAGGGGCTGAACTAGAGGATGGTGTCAAACAAAGATTGATCCAGATGCTACGAGACAATGTTGAGATATTCACTTGGTCTTACGAAGACATGTCTGGGCTCGATACTAACATTGTGGTTCACCGTCTACCTATCAAAGAAAATAGTCCTTCGGTTAAGCAGAAGTTACGAAGAAGCAGACCTGACATGGCTCAGAAGATCAAAGAAGAGGTTGAGAAACAGTTCAATGTCGGTTTTCTGAAGGTTGTGAGCTATCCACTATGGATCGCTAGTATAGTCCCGGTACCTAAGAAAGACGGAAAGGTCAGAATGTGTATAGACTACAGAGATTTGAATCGAGCAAGTCCCAAAGATGATTTCCCGCTACCACATATTGATATCCTAGTTGATAGTACAGCACAGTGCAAAGTGTTCTCCTTCATGGATGGTTTCTCAAGATATAACCAGATTAAGATGGCACCCGGAGATATGGAAAAAACAACTTTCACTACTCCTTGGGGCACCTTCTGTTACAAAGTCATGCCGTTTGGGTTGAAGAATGCAAGGGCAACGTATCAGCGTGCAATGGTAGCTCTGTTCCATGATATGATTCACAAAGAGATAGAGGTCTATGTTGATGATATGATTGCAAAGTCCAACACTGAAGAAGAACATCTGGTCCACCTACAGAAATTGTTTGATAGGTTGAAGAAATACAAGCTGAGGCTGAATCCAAACAAATGTACTTTCGGGGTAAGGTCTGGTAAGCTACTAGGGTTCGTTGTTAGCAGCAAAGGTATTGAAGTCGACCCTGCAAAAGTAAAAGCCATACAATAAATGCCGGTTCCACGGAATGAGAAAGAAGTTAGAGGATTCTTGGGACGTCTGAATTACATCGCCAGGTTTGTTTCCCATTTGACCGCTACTTGTGAGCCAATCTTCAAGTTGCTGAGGAAAGATCAAGCAATGAAATGGAATGACCAATGCCAAGAAGCTTTTGACAAGATCAAAAAGTATCTTCAAGAACCTCCGATTATGATACCACCCGTTGAAGGAAGACCTCTAATTATGTACTTAATAGTGTTGGAGAACTCAATGGGGTGTGTATTGGGGCAACATGACGAGTCTGGTCGAAAAGAGTATGCAATATACTACCTTAGCAAAAAGTTTACCGACTGTGAAACAAGATATTCACTGCTCGAGAAAACTTGCTGTGCTTTGGCATGGGCTGCTCGCCGACTGAGATAGTATATGTTGAACCATACCACTTTATTGATCTCTAGAATGGATCCTATCAAGTACGTGTTCGAGAAACCCGCTCTCTCCGGACGAATAGCAAGATGGCAAATGATGCTAACAGAATACGACATTCAGTACACGACACAGAAAGCGATCAAGGGAAGTGTGTTGGCAGACCACTTGGCCCAACAAGCTGTAGATGATTATCAATCTATGAGTTTTGAATTCCCAGATGAGGATGTTATGCTTGTTACTGATTACAAACAACCTGGTCCGGATGAAGGACCTGAACCATGATCCCGATGGACCATGGTTTTTGACGAAGCTTCGAATGCACTTGGTAATGGTATCGGCACTGTGGTTATCTCTCCAGTAGGTGGACACACCCCGTTTACAGCAAGACTATATTTCGATTGTACCAACAATATGGCTGAGTATGAAGCGTGTATGTTAGGTCTCAGAGCTGCTATTGACTTAAGAATCAAGTTCTTGGAAGTATATGGGGATTCAGCCCTAGTAATTAGTCAAATCAAAGGAGAATGGGACACGAAGCATCCTAATCTCATGCCTTACAAGGATTTGGTGCTATCTTTGATTCCTCACTTCGAAGAGATTACTTTTGAACATATTCCCCGAGAGGAGAATCAATTGGCAGACGCATTAGCTACTCTGTCATCCATGTTCAAGGTCAGATGGGACAACGAAGCTCCTATAGTTATCATAGAAAAACATGATGAACCGGCATAATGTTACGAGATAGCTACTAACGAGGTTCAAGAAAAGCCATGGTTTCATGAGGTAAAAAGATATCTCGAAGTTCAAGAATACCCTGAAGGGGCATCTATCAATGACAAGAAGTTCTTGAGAAGATTTGCTTCCAAATTCTTCCTGAGTAATGGTACCCTATACAAGCGCAATCATGATTCAACTCTGCTTCGTTGTGTGAACAAGAAAGAAGCAGAAGAGATTATGGAAGACATACATAACGGTATCTTTGGAACTCACTCTAGTGGACATACTATGGCTAAAAAGATCTTGAGAGCGGGTTACTACTGGTCCACTATGGAAACTGACTGCCATCAGCATTCCAGAACTTGTCACAAGTGCCAAATATATGCCGACAAAATACACGTACCGCCAGTTCAACTAAATGATCTAACTGCCCCTTGGCCTTTTGCAATATGGGGCATCGATATGATCGGGGAAATCAAACCTACTGCTTCCAATGGACATCGATTCATCCTTGTGGCCATTGATTACTTCACCAAATGGGTAGAAGCTGCTTCTTTTGCTTCCGTTACCAAGAATGTGGTGGCCCGATTCATTAAGCATAACCTCATCTGTCGGTACAGTGTCCCTGAAAGGATCATCACAGACAATGTACAAACCTGAACAACAAAATGATTTCTGAACTCTGCACGCAGTTCAAGATCAAGCACCACAACTCTTCTCCTTATAGACCAAAGATGAATGGCGCAGTGGAGGCCGCCAACAAGAACATAAAGAAGATTGTACAGAAGATGACAGTCACTTACAAAGATTGGCATGAGATGTTGCCATTTGCTCTTCATGGTTATCGTACTTCAGCACATACATCGATTAGGGCAACCCCGTTCTCACTAGTCTATGGCATGGAGGCGGTATTACCGATTGAAGTTCAGATTCCGTCTTTAAGGATCATGAAGGATGCAGAGTTAGACGAAGATGAACGGATCCAGACTCGACTAGACCAGATGAACCTGATTGATGAAAAGAGGCTTGCGGCTGTTTGTCATGGGCAGTTATATCAGAAACGTATGATCAAGGCATTCAACAAAAGAGTCAAGCAACAAGCGTACCAGACTGGTGACTTGGTAATAAAGCGAATCATCCTACCACAAGGGGATCCTAGGGGCAAGTGGACGCCCACATATGAGGGACCGTTTGTAATCAAGAAGATATTCTCTAGAGGAGCTATGATACTCACTACTATGGACGGTGAAGACTTTTCACACCCTGTGAATGCAGACATAGTAAAAAAATACTACGCATAAATAAGACCCGCTAGGTCGACGTACCTAGGCAAAAGTAAGGGCATCCCGGCGAACCAAATAATTTCGGGCACAAATTAGGGATATATATATATATATATATATGTAAAAAATGTACACTCGACAAGTTGAAAACCCGAAAGGGCGACTTGGGCAAAAAAGGTTATCCTGGTAGGGTGAAAACCTGAAAAGGCGGCCTAGGGAAAAGTTAAGGATTAAAGCGTACGACTATGTCTCGTTCAGATCACTCAGTTGTATTAGCAATGTCAAGTTCAAAGGGCACAGACCGGTTCCATCATCTTTCTCCAACAAGCAAGGGATGAGATGCTCGAAGACATAATGGAAATAGCAGATTCGAAACTCAATAGGATTGTTTCCACATAGCTATTTTTCTTTTGTTCTACTTTGTATCTTTTCAAAAAAACACACAAATGTTCTCCTATTATTTTGCCTATTCATGGCTCTTTCTTAATACAAATC
This sequence comes from Vicia villosa, assembly GCF_029867415.1. Taxonomy (NCBI): domain Eukaryota; kingdom Viridiplantae; phylum Streptophyta; class Magnoliopsida; order Fabales; family Fabaceae; genus Vicia; species Vicia villosa. The sequence continues at coordinate 27,087,038 of NC_081186.1, read as the reverse complement.
ATTTTTCTTTTCTTTTCTACTCTCCCGAGTATTTATTTCTTTCGAATACGCAGACGTCCAATGATAATATCGAATGAACATATGCATATGAACATGATTGACATTTATCTTTTCCTTCGCAAAATATCTGTTTGTTTGTAAAAATACAGGAAAGGCAATTAGACAATGTCTAAGTAATCCAGAAGTTTCCTCTCAGAGTCAATAGGCTGGAAGGATCCCCACAGAGTAATCATTAAAAAGCTCCCTTCCCAACAGAGATTCAGTCCCCCAACGAAGTTTTACATCTTCGACACTGCCGGGGTACATCAAGATTAATCATTTAAATGGCTCTCATCCCCAAGCAGAAATCATAAATCCCCAGCTGAGCATCTCCAAGACAAGATCAAACATCAAAATCACAACAATACAGAGATTTATTTTCTCAAAAAACTCCAAACAGCATCAGTCATACATCATATACATCACATGCATATTCATACATTGCATACATTACTTCATGATAAATATACAAGTTTCTCATTTATTTTGAGAGACTCGTCATATAATACATGCACCATGACATTGCATAAAAATTAACTTCAGTTTTTCAGGACACAGGTACAAGCAGATAAATAACATCTCTGATCTAATTCAGTTACTACGAACGGTGCTGACACGGTCGACCTTCAAAGATCTAATTCTATCATCACGAACGGTGTAGACACGATCAACTTTTCAAAGCCTAATTCAGTTACTACGAACGGTGCTGACACGACAAACTTTCAAAGATCTAATTCAGTTACTACAAACGGTGCTGACACGATTGACCTTCAAAGATCTAATTCCATCATCACAAATGGTATGGACACGATCATCTCTCCATGATCTATTTCAGTTACTACGAACGGTGCTGACACGATCGACCTTCAAAGATCTAATTCTATCATCACAAACGGTGTAGACACGATCATCTTTCCAAGATCTAATTCAGTTACTACGAACGGTGTAGACACAATCATCTTTCCAAGATCTAATTCAGTTACTACGAACGGTGCTGACACAATCGACCTTCAAATATCTAATTCTATCATCACGAACGGTGCAGACACGATCAACTTTTCCAAAGTCTAATTCAGTTACTACGAACGGTTTTGACACGACTAACATTCAACAACTACTTCCCAACACTTCAAGTTCAGATATAGTCCAACGTACGATTTATTCTGACTTTCAAGACAGGTGGCATCTTAAAGCCCACTTCACATCCCCAATACCCGGATGGCATCTCTAAGCCCATCCCCGATGGTACAAATTTCTGGGTACTCTAGTGTTCAATCCTCTTCCACCTTCAGATACCGACTGGCATACAAACCACTCTACATCTTCATGTTTAAGAAGATTGAACAGGGGCAGATGTCATACCCCAAAATTTGTCCATCGCATTTCTCCTTTCAAGCTCATACCAAAGCTCAAGGCTCAAAGACACATCCTCCTTAACAATGGCTCAATGAACTAGGTTTTTGAATTCTCTAAAGAAAATCAATGAATCAAAGTCTCCAATGGATTTCATATGGCTTATGATGTTTCAAACTATCTCTATGGTAAAGTACAAGCTTCAATTCCAAGGATTGCCCAGTCAATTACTCAGAAAGTCAACAGTCGACTAGTTTGACCTAAAAGTCAACTGTGGTCAAAGTGCAGTCAAAATTTCTGATTCTTGGTAAACATCCTTATTTTGAAGTATCATTCATCATTTGATCAAGTAATGATCATGATTCATCAAGAAAAGTTCAGAAATCAACAAAATTCAAAGTTTCTAAATTAGGGTTTTAGACTAAAAGTCAACTGAACTTTCACATGGAACATCAGAAATTTTCCATCCAAAGCTCAATTTGAGGAAAATTGAATTCTATACAACTTTGTCTCTCACATGCCAAGTCTAAAAATGCTTCATTTGAGAGATATGGATCAAAACATTATAGGTCCTTTTGAAAGTCAACCAAAAGAAGTTTTTTTTCAAAGCCCATATCATCAAGATAAATTCTTCAAATGGAAAAAATCTCCCAAAGTGGCTTGTAGAGGACATCTTGAGGTTTCCAAAAAGTCCTAGAACTCCTCCATATCTTAAAAATTGAGGGAGATATGCCTTGTCAAAGTTGGACAATTTTGAGAAAGAAAATGTGAAATAAAAGGCTTCAAATTGAGTTTTCTTGCAAAGAGGCCCAACTTTTTAAAGTCCAAACTTGTTTCCCAAGTATCCAGGAGTCCAAAATCCATTTGCCACGAAAATTATTTGATTTAATTAATTTTATGTGAATTTTTATTCATTTAAAAATCAATAAAATTAGAAAAAAATCAAAGATTTATGAAGGATATTGTTTTGAACCTAATCCTAATCAAATCCAATCAAATATCATACCTCAATACCAATCAAATTTCGTGCATATTTGATTTGGAATAATTGAATCAAATTTTGGACAAAATTATAAAGATTAGGAGCCATATTTCAAATCATATTTTCTCAAATACAAATCAAAGATTCAAATGGATTCTGGCCAGAATTATTGACCTAATACGTTCTACTATAAGTATATGATTCATTCAAGGTATTAGGGGACGTTTTTGCAGCTTCACGAACCCTAACCGAGCTCATAAAACTCAAGGAAAAATTGAAGTTGTTCTTGGAGTTTGAGATCGATTGAAGTAGTTTTGAAGATCCAAGCACATTCCTGGAACATCACTGAGTGATTTACAATCCTTATCAAGCCCTGAAACACCAAGAACGTGTGCCCAGAACTCACGGTTTGACCAATTCTATTTGATCTCGATCTCATCTATTTCTGCATTATAAATGAGTTTTAGTTTCATATTCATGTTCGTTATGATGCTGTTAACGTTTCTAGATGAATTAATCGTTGTTTAGATGTTTGTATGGGAAGTTACCATTGTTAGGGTTTGTAGATCCTTGCTATGGGTTTCTTTGTGCAGGACAAATTGGCCAACAAAAGGACCATGGTTGGATTCGGGATGATGAAACAAGTTCATCCATGTCTTTAGTTTTGATTTTTGCTACGCGTATAGGATTTTTTGTGTGCAGGAACTGTAGCGACGAACCTGTCCGTGGGTACAGGTCGTCACAATGCTAAGACGACGGAGAGAGGTTGAAGATGAGGAGGTGGGGCTCTCCCATTGGATGGCTTGCACGCGCGTACGAGTTTTAAACTCAGCCGGTTCCAGTGTTCCTCGCGTATGTGCGTACGATGCACCTTCAAACCATCAGCCATTAGATCATTCCAGATTCTGATCCAACGCGCGTTAACATGCAACCACACCATGTTCCCCTCCTGATGCGCAACACAGGATCCAGCTAAGTCTTTTCTTAATTTTTTTTTTTTAATTTTAGTTACATAAATGTTTTTTTATCTATTTTCTTTTTACCTTTTTTTATTATAATTATTTATTTATTTTTATTTATTCAATAATTTAGTTTTTTTAATAGCTTTATAATTGTTTATCTTTTTTATTTTCTTTCTTTTTATCGAAAGTTTGATTATTTAATTATATTAATAATTGTTGTTTTTATCATTTAAATTTCAATTTTATTTTCAAATAAATTTTTATCAATTAAATAATTAGGATTTAATCCAATAATTATTTAATTGATACATTAAATCGAACTTTCGACTCTTCTTTAATTTTTGGTATTATTTAAATTATTTTTTATTTTATTTAATGATTTCTAACCCTAATTTACCCCGGTAAATCAGGGTTGTAGATCAGTTAATGCACTAACGTTTCTCTTCTTTGTGCCCAATTTTCAGGGTTAACGAAAATCTTTCAACCACGCGCCATACCTGATCGAAAAGCTAAGTTTTCTAATTTAACATCGTCTTAATTTTTTTATTTTTCCTTTTGGGTTAAAATAAGGTTTGTACCAATAGTCGATGAATCTTAATACACTAACCCTTATTTATTTCGCCTTCGTTAATTTTCAGGGTTAACCAACCGATTAAAGCTCAAACCTTGTGGTAACCCTAAACTTATTCTCATTTAATTATTGTTCTTTCCAACCCAATATTATTACTTGTGGCTGTAATACGGTGAACTGACTTTTTATCGATCGAAATGTCGCGGTTAAGCATGAGTCGCCACCGACTTTTATTTTATCCAAACAAATTCAGAAAGGCTAAAAGAAACAGAAAAAAACCTTTTAAAAAAATCTAAGTTCGGGGGGTAATTTATGCAAAGGGAAGGTGTAAGGCACCCTTTGCATCCATGGTTTTCCATGGGCTCTTAATTGCTTTGCTTGCTCGTTTTCAGAAAATGTAGATGAAAGAGGAAAAAAAAAATGGACTTTAGCTCGTAAATGAGCGTAGCCAGTTTTTGAAGAATTTTGAGAAAGAATATAGAAAATAGAGCATGGCAAGGCAATTAGGGGCAATTACCTTAAACTCAGATGATAGGTCTCTTTTTAGCCTTTCAGAATGAAAGGGTCAGTCCTTGCCATAAGAGGGCAGGAAGCCTTTCGTTTGGATGTTAAAGGGTCGTCGAAACATCCTTTGCCATAAGACTGCCCCATGCCATAGAAGGGCAGGTAGTCTAAGGTAAGGATCAGAATAAGCCTTATTCGTAGGCAACCAGAGGATACCTCAGCCTTTCCCGTAGGCAACTTTCGAGGGTCGAGGTCATATTTGTGTATCGAAGGCAGCATCATTTAGGGTCGCATGACCTTTATTTATCGAGGCAGCATGGCTGAGGTATCCTCGTATTCGAGGGACATGGCTTATTCTGCAAAAAACACAAAGGCAACATGCAACAAGGCAACAGGCAACAAGGCAACAGAGAGGTTACCCCAAAAGAGTGCGTGTGTGCATCAATCATGTGGTTCAATTCAGTTATTTATCTTGTAATTAGTGGCTCTAATCTAGTTTAAATTTGCACTCCCTAAATTACTAACCACGCAGTATATAAAGCAATAAAGGGGGAGGGAAATTGTAACCAGCGGATCCCTTAATAGGGTTTGACATAAGTAATAATAATTAAAGCATAAAATATTGAAGTTAGGTTTTAGGGTTACCAAACTCGTAGCTTTGGCGATCAACGAACCCTGAAAAGGCAGACAAACAAAAATAAAGTGAGTGTATGGCTAATTCATTGACAATTAGAGTTAACCCTAATTTAAGAAAAATGGCAAAAAGAAATAAAATACGAATAAGGACTTAGCTTCGCATTTGATCTGATAGGGTTAGTGGTCAGGAGAGATCTCAGGATTAACCCTGAAAAAGGCAAAGGCAGAAAGAAGGAAGAAGGCAGAACAAACCCTAATCTTAAAAGGAAACATAATAGATTTTAAATTAAAATAAATAGGATACTTAGCTTTGTGACGGACGTGGCGCGTAATCGGAGTGTATTTGAAAAGTCAACCCTGAAAAGAAGACACAAAACAAAAATACTCAGTGTAGGGTTATTTCTTGTGAACCCTAATCAGGATTCGAATGGAATATGATTTTAATTAATTATTGGTCTCGCGACCTAATTAATTAAATCAGGATAAAAAAATAAAATCGAGTGTAAAAATAATTTTCATAATTTTTTGGAATTAAAATAAAATAGATATGAATTTTTAAAGTAATTAAGTAATTAAATGTAAATTAAAAATAATTTAAATAAAATAACTTTAAAATAAAATATTTATTATTATTATTATTATTATGATAAAAAAAAAAGTTTTTTAGAAAAGTAAATAAAATTTTATTGATAAATACAAATAAAACAAAACAAAACAAGTATATATATATATATATATATATATATATATATATATATATATATATATATATATATATATATATATATATATAAATAAAGGGTTATGCAATTTAAAAAAAAAAATTAGAAACTTAGCTGGTCGATCCGGTGTGGCATGTGCGTGAGTGTATGATAGACCTGCAGCCTTTAGGGACGTTGGGTCTGGAGGAGCCTAAGATCTGATGGCTGTTGTGATGAGTGTGCATGCCATGTGTGAGACAGCGAAACACTGGATCCATGACTGGGAGGATAAGTGAGCGCGCGCAGAAGGGATTCAAACCATCCAACCGCGTGATGACACCTCGTCATCTTCTCCACTCATACCTGCAACAAAGCCTTTTACACCGGTCTTTGCACGTAAGCTATAATAGACCCTTGCTTTTTACACCTGCGAAAACAGATAAACCACAAAACAAACACGAAAATGCTTCGCGACCCCATGGACACGATCGTCCAGATGCACTGAGTCCAAAAATACCCTCGTTTTCCCCTAATTTTACCTTAATCGTAAAACCCTAAAAAAGGTTTAGAAAACCTAATAATGGCATCAAGTGGTATACGATCGCAAATCATGAATTAAGCATACAGAAACATTCCAGACATCATCACAAACAAGAATATGTAATAAAATGATGTTTATGCAGCATGAATTAAAGGAATTGAGGAAAATCGAAGGGTACAAACCGCTGCTATTAGGAGGCGATTCAGAGTGTATCAGGCTTCAACAAGGATCCAAATAGTCCCCAAGCGAGTCAATGATCGTGATTGAACCCTTTAGAGACCTTAAATTGCCCTGGAATCTAAAATTCGATTTTGAGAATTCTTCCCTTTTTAAGACTCGGATTAGGGTTCTTATGCTGCAGTTTTTCGTGTCCCTTGCACTCAGAATATGTTTGGTACTTATAGGAGGAGAGATTAGGTCTATAAACTTGGAGAAAATCAATTTGAATCTTTGATTTCCATTAAGAAAATTTGATTGAAAATTTTGTTCTTAAAGTTTCCAATTTTGGCCTAAACTGAATATTTTCTTCACCAATTGGTCTTGCACGAATTTTAAATGAAAATTGGAATATTTTGGTAATTAATGATGATTGAAATTGAAGAAAAATTAAATCTTTCATTATTCTTCATATTTTATGTAATTAAATCATGATTAAAATCATAAATAATTAATAAAATTATGAAAAATAAAAATCCTTGTTTTTATCTCGTGGATGGGCTTGTGATAAGGATAGAACAAAAAGAATGCAAGCCCATTTAGAAATTTTTTGAGTTTTAGGCTTTTTCCTCTTGTACACCCCTTTGAAAAATAGGTGAACTTGTACCCCATGCCATTTCCCCATATCTCAATATTTTTTCAAGCTTGTGGACTTTTTGGAAACCTTAGAGAGTCCTATAACCAGTGTCTTTGGTCTCATATCAAAATTATTTTCCCTGCTCCTTGTGTGTCCTTTTGAAAAAAGTGACTTTTTGTTGACTTTTGAAAATGACCTATAATGTTTTAGTCCATATCTCTCAAATGAAGCATTTATAGACTTGGCATGTGAGAGACAATATTGTAGAGAATCAAATTTCCTTCAAAATGAGCTTTGGATGGAAAATTTCTGATGTTCCATGTGAGAGTTATGGCTGGTCAAAGTTCAGTTGACTTTTCCTATGCAAAACCCTAATTTAGAAACTTTTTGATTTGTTGATTTTTGTTCTTTCCTTGATGAACCATGATCAATTCTTGATCAAATGGTGAATGATACTTCAATATGAGGATCTTGGCACAAAAATCAGGAGTTTTGACTTTACTTTGACCACAGTTGACTTTTAGGTTAACTTAGTCGACTGTTGACTTTCTGAACAATGAAGTGATCAAAACATTGAGATAGGCCTTGATACTTGTCATAGAGGTAATGTGAGATGTATTGAGCCATATGAGATGTCTTGGAGCCCTTGATTCCCTGATTTTCCTTTGAATAAACCAAACCCTAGTTTCAGAGCCTTGCGTAGGAGAGAGTGTCTAGGAGCTTTGTGTATTGATTTGAATTTGAATAAGAGAAATAATATGGGCAAATTTTGGGGTATGACAGTGGATAACCTATTTTTCTTTATCATTGTGATTTCCCCCTCCCCATGGTTAATATATTTTTGTAACTGCTTCTGGTTTGTATTGTTTGGCCTTGAAGGCACTTAAACTGTTACATTTTACATTATAACTGTGTGGTTAGTAATTCTGAACAGAATTAGAATAACTAATTTACAAGATAACATATCTGAATTAATCACATGATTGTGCACCCACACACGTTTAAAGGTAACCCCTCTTGTTGCCTGTTGCCTGTTGCCTTGTTGCATTTTCGTTACAGAATAGTCAAGTCCCTCAGATACGAGGATGCCTCAGCAAATGTTGCCCTCAGTTCATTCTCACCACAAAAGATCATAAATCCCTTCGATGCTGCCTTCGGTTATATGATCCCGTCCCTCGAAGTTGCCTATGATATAATGTGATAGTCCCTTTCGATTGCTGAGGCGTCCTCTTTGGTTGCCTAAAATGATTGTTCTATCCTTCCCTTAGACTACCTGCCCTCTTTATGGCAGGGTCAGTCATATGGCGAACGATAACTTCGATGACCCTTCAACCTCCAATAAAAGGACTTCCTACCCTCTTATGGTATGGATAGCCCTGAAAGGCTAAAAGAACTCTTTAACTTTAATGGTAATTACATCCTAATTGCTTGCTCTGGTTTAAATCTTTTTCTTACCCTTTATCAAAAAACCTTCAAAAAGGCTACGCTTATTTACAAGCTAAAGTCCTTATTTCAAATCTTTTCTTTATTCACTGCACACATTTTTTCAAACATTTCGAAGTGAGCTAAGCAATTAAGAGCCCATGGAAAACCATGGATGCAAAGGGTGCCTTACACCTTCCCTTTGTATAAATTACCCCTTGAACTCAAAATTTCTTTTAAAGGTTTTTTTCTGTTCTTTTAGCCTTTCTTTAAATTGGATAAAATAAAAGTCGGTGGCGACTCTTGCTTACCGCGACATTTCTTTAAAGTCAGTTCACCGTATTACATAGTGCAATTGTTGCTTGCTTCTTGCTGTACTAGGAGATCAGATTACTTCCCAGAAACTGACAGCTTCCAGAAGTACTTTTCCTTTCAACTCTATCTCCAGCATAATCAGCATCAAAATATCCTACTATGTTGTATTCTTCAGATCTTCTGTAGACTAAACCAACATTAGTAGTACCTTTCAGATAGCTAAGAATTCTCTTAACAGTAGTTAAGTGAGATTCTCTAGGATCTGATTGGAATCTAGCACACAAGCATACACTGAATAAAATATCGGGTCTAGAAGCAGTCAGATAGAGAAGAGATCCTATCATACCTCTGTAGATCTTCTGATCTACCTTCTTGCTTACCTCTTCCTTACCTAATACGCAAGTTGGATGCATTGGAGTTTTTGCTTCTTTGCTTTCAGATAGATTGAACTTCTTCAGAAGCTCTTTGACATACTTAGTCTGATGAACATAAGTTCCTTCAGAAGTTTGATTGATCTGAATGCCTATGAATTATTTGAGTTCTCCCATCATGCTCATCTCAAACTCTGCCTGCATAGACTTAGCAAACTCCTTTCCAAGTGTAGCATTAGATGTTCCAAAAATAATATTATCAACATAAATTTGACAAAAGAGCATATCCTTTTTAAAGGTTTTACAGAAGAGAGTTGTGTCTACTTTTCCTCTTCTGAAACCATTATCCAGAAGGAAAGAACTTAATCTTTCATACCAAGCTCTGGGAGCTTGCTTCAAACCGTATAATGATTTCTTTAATTTAAAAACATGTTCTGGAGACTTAGAGTCTTCAATACCAGGAGGTTGGTGGATATAAACTTCTTCATCTATATAACCATTTAGAAAGGCACTCTTAACATCCATCTGATACAGAGTGATGTTATTCTGAGTGGCAAAAGAAATTAACAATCTAATAGATTCTAACCTGGCCACTGGTGCAAAGGTTTTTGTATAGTCAATACCTTCTTGCTGACTATAGCCCTGAGCAACCAGTCTGGCTTTGTTTCTGATGACTTCACCTTTCTCACTCAGCTTGTTTCTGAAAACCCACTTTGTTCCAATGATATTGAATCCTTTAGGTTTTGGAACCAAATCCCATACATCATTCCTTGTAAATTGATTTAACTCTTCTTGCATAGCAATTATCCAGTTAGCATCTTCCAGAGCTTGGTCAACAGAAGTTGGCTCAATCAAAGATACTAGACCAAATTGACATTCTGCATTATTCTTTAGGAATGCTCTTGTTCTGATGGGATCATCTTTCTTTCCAATTATAATATCTTCTGGATGAGCAGAGTTGAGTCTAGTAGATCTTCTGAGTGTTGGCTCTTCAGTCTTCTGAATGCTTAGCCATATTAGTCTCGTTGATCATGGTTCAGGCCATTTCTTGTAGAGTCCTATTCTTTCGTTCTACAACTCCATTTTGCTGTGGAGTTCAAGGACAAGAGAAATCATGGGCAATACCATTTTCTTTGAAATAAATTTCAAAGAATCTGTTCTCAAATTCACCACCATGATCACTTCTGAATTTTATGATTTTGCATTCCTTTTCAGATTGGATCTGATTACAGAAGTCAAAGAACACAGAATGTGACTCATCCTTGTGTTTTAAGAACTTTACCCAAGTCCATCTGCTATAGTCGTCTACAATGAGCAATCCATATTTCTTGCCTCTTATTGATGTTGTTTTGACTGGGCGAAAAAAGATCAATGTGCAGAAGTTCTAAAGGCCTAGAGGAAGAGACAACATTTTTAGATTTGAATGCAAGTTTTGAAAACTTCCCTTTCTGACATGCTTCACAAAGAGCATCTGATTTATATTTCAGATTAGGGAGTCCTCTGACCAAATTAAGTTTGTTAATCTGAGAAATCTTTCTCAAACTAGCATAACCCAATCTTCTGTGCCAGACCCACTGCTCTTCATTAACAGACAGAAGGCAAGTAACCTTTTTATTCTTAAGATCTGAAAGATCAATCTTATAAATGTTGTTCTTTCTCTTGCCTGTAAATAGGATTGAGCCATTCTTCTGACTAATAGCTTTACAAGACTTTTGATTAAATATTATGTCATAACCATTGTCACTTAATTGACTTATGGACAATAAATTATGAGCTAATCCATCTACTAAAAGAACATTAGTTATAGAGGAAGAGTTACCAATACATATGGTTCCTGAGCCAATGATTTTGCCCTTCTGATTCCCTCTAAACTTTACTTCTCCAGCAGATTTAAGTTCCAGACTTTGGAACATAGACCTTCTTCCCGTCATGTGACGTGAGCACCCAGAGTCCAGGTACCATGAGATGTTTGTCTTTTGCACTGTGAAGGAGATCTGCAACAGGAATTATCTTTTCCTTAGGTACCCACATTCTTTTGGGTCCTTTTGGGTTAGTCCTTCTCAATTTATGATTGAACTGAGATTTCACATAAGGTTTACCAGAATGTGCAACAACATATTTCTTTGTGGGTGTGATGTGGAAACTCTTAGAGTGTAATGTGTGCTTAATATCATGAGAGTGACTATACTTGAACTGTTCATATAACGGTTTATATTCAATGATCATTTTATCAACAGGTTCAAGTTTATATGGGGTTTCTCCCTCAAAGCCTATACCTATTCTCTTGTTTCCACTTACACCATAAATCATAGAGGCTAGTTGACTTCTGCCTATACCTCTAGATAAGAACTTTCTGAAGCTCAAGTCATATTCTTTCAGAATATTGTTAGTGCTTGGAATATACTTTTCTGAACTTGAAGATGTTTCAACATCTTTAGTTAATTTTAAAACCTTTTCTTTCAGTTCAGAATTTTCTATTTCAAGTCTTTTAGTTTCAGATTCAAAGAGCTTTTTGTATTTGATAATAAGTTGACTCTTGACTTCCAGAAGTTTTGATAAGCTGGAAACTAAGTCTTCTCTAGTGAGTTCAAAAAATACCTCATCAGAGTCTGAATTAGAAGTAGATTCTTCACCAGCGTCAACTGTTTCCATGAGTGCTATGTTGGCTTGCTCATCTTCAGAGTCTGACTCTTGATCAGATGAATCAGAGTCATCCCATGTAGCCATTACGCCTTTCTTCTTCTCAAACTTCTTTCTGGGCTTTTCCCTCTGAAGCTTAGGACATTCACTCTTGTAGTTTCCAGGTTCTTTGCATTCATAGCACGTTACCTTCTTCTTGCTAGATCTTTTGTGTTCAGAAGATTCTCTCTTTTCAGGTCTCTTGAAGTTCTTGAATCTTCTCTGCTTGCTCTTCCAGAGTTTGTTTACTCTTTTGGATAAGAGAGATAATTCATCTTCTTCTTCTTCTGACTCTGACTCGTCAGATTCTTCTTCTTCTACCTGAAAAGCGTTAGCACCGTTTTTATTTTTAGATTTTAAAGCAATAGACTTACCTTTCTTTTGAGGCTCATTTGCATCCAGCTCAATCTCATGACTTCTCAAGGCACTTATCAGCTCTTCAAGAGACACCTCATTCAAATTCTTGGCAATCTTGAAGGCAGTCACCATGGGTTCCCATCTTCTGGGTAAGCTTCTGATAATCTTCTTTACATGATCAGCTTTGGTGTAACCTTTATCTAGCACTCTCAATCCAGCAGTCAGAGTCTGAGATCTTGAAAATATTGCTTCAATGTTCTCATTATCTTCCATCTTGAATGCTTCATACTTCTGGATGAGAGCCAGAGCCTTTGTCTCCTTTACTTGAGCATTTCCCTCATGAGTCATATTTAGAGATTTTAAAAATATCATGAGTTGTTTCTCTATTTGTTATTTTCTCATACTCAGCATGTGAGATAGCATTTAACAATATAGTTCTTGATTTTTGATGATTCTTGAATTCTTTCTTTTGGTCATCACTCATAGTTTGTCTTGTAATCTTGACTCCATGAGCATTTACAGGATGTCTATAACCATCCAACACTAAATCCCATAGATCACCATCTTGACATAGAAAGTAACTTTCAAGTCTATCTTTCCAGTATTCAAAGTTTTCACCATCAAAGACTGGTGGTCTATTGTAACCATTGAAGCTACTGCTTCCATTGTTACCATTGTTGTTTTGCTCAGGAGGATTTGAAGTAGTTGTTTCAACCATTTTGTGTTTTTCTCCCTGAATCTTTTCTCTAACACGATTAAGTGTTTGCACCTAGAACCGGCGCTCCGATACCAATTGAAGGAGTGAAAAACACTTAGAAAGGGGGGGTTGAATAAGGGTTCTTTCTAAAAAATGGAAGATAAAAATAAATAACACAATTACTTTTATCCTGGTTTGTTGTTAACTAAACTACTCCAGTCCACCCCTGACAAGGTGATTTACCTCAACTGAGGATTTAATCCACTAATCAAACTGATTACAATGGTTCTCCACTTAGATACCCTCTAAGTCTTCTAGAGTATTCTGATCACACCTTGATCACTCTCTGAAATCCTTTTACAATCAATGTAAAAACAATATTACAAAATATTCAAATGATTCTTAATAAGCTATAATCACAAAGTGATTTTTATCTTAAGTTTAAGATCTAACACTCACTGAAATATTTCAAAGTTGTGAGGTTGAAGATGAAGTTCTTCTTTACTTTTGTTTGATTTCAGTTTGACAGCATTTTGGTTCTTTTTCGTTCAAGTGTTGTTGCTGCTTCTGAATCAGAACTTCTATATATATAGGCGTTGAGGAAAAGTGATTGTTGGGAGCATTTAATGCTTTGCGTGAATAGTACACTGCTGCGTTTAATGTTTCACTCTTTTGTCAACTACCTCGAGCCATGCTTCAGCTGCTTTTACTGACTTTGCCTTTTGTAGCTTCTAACGTTCCTTTTGTCAGTCAGAGATTTGACGTTATCGCCTTTTCATCTTGTACTTGCTTCTGGACTCAGAATATGTAGAATAAACAGTTGAATATTAGAGTCTTCAGCTTTGGTGCAGATGCAACTTCTATCTTCAGACTTTGAAGTGCTTTGAGCGTGATACCATCAGATCTTCAGAGCTTTCCTTATGACTGCCATCTTCTGATGCTTTCCAGATCATGTTCTAATTCTGCAGGACTATCTTCTGATGTCTGCCAGACCATGTTTTGATGAAGCTGTAATACCCTTCTAAACCCCGCGGCAATTTAAATAATTATATCAGAGTAAAACGTAAAAACAAGGGTACCACAATTCAATTTAAACCAATTTATCATAAATCAACTGTCATGCTTTCACTAAGGAACAATTCATCATAACTCATAAACATCTCATGTTAACACAGCGGAAAATCCATCATACGGATAAGCATAACATCTTTGATACTATATCCCACAAAACAACCAAACACGATAAAATAGAGTTATCAAATCATGAACTCTAAACTAGAGTTCCCCAGTGTTACAATATCAGAGCATGATACCGACGCTATAATAAACAAACTGGCCTATGAGCTAATCCTCACCAAGCCAAAAGCCGCTATCCTCAATCTGAAAATATCAATAGTAAGGGTGAGTCTCATTCACAATTAACAAATGTTATCGAGTCATAAACAATAACACATCATAGTCACATTATTCATCCAATTTTATTATATTCAGATTGTCAGGAAGTACTCGTCAACACACAACAACCAACAGAATACACTACCAAAAGACAACATCATAATTCATCCAAACAATCATAACAATCATGCATATGCAATGAATTGACACTATGCATGTGGTACCAACATCATCAATGGGATTAACCCACTAACCGATCCAACATCATCAAGATACGACCCTGCCAGCACAAATTCCACACAATTGGAATTATGATCTTCACTAAATCCCCACATCATCAGGATTCATCCCTCAACAAATGATTATGAATGAATGCAACATATATAACATACATATACCATCATCATCATCATCACCATCATCATCAAGTATGTTCATATATATTAGCATCATTCAATTACAATTCAATCATCATCATCATCATTAAAGAACATACATGTATCTACGTCAATCATCATCATCAATAAGAAAGAACATACATGTATCCACATCATTCTAAAACAAATCAATCATCATCATACAATTCTCAACAACAATCATCACATAATATTGTTTTTTAAAACAACATCTTATATTATCACATTTCATCATATATGTCAACAATATGTCATCCTTCCAACAGAAAAGATATTCACATCATACTCACATCATCACAAAAACTATCTCATAAGCTTCATCATATCAACAAACCAATCATTACATGAATCATGTTTTAAACATTGCTTGTATCGTTACATCTCATCATATATGTCCACAACACAACATTCATCAAAACAAGCAAAATCGTGATTTAAAAATAATCTAGAGCTACTGCTCATTTCATCATCCTAACATAAAGAATACTTCATAAGCTTCATCCTACTTGAAACGACACTTAAAACAGGCCAACGGTTCAAAAGATACGCATCTTTACATTTTTCAAATATTATCATTAGCACGCGGCGCCATCCGTCTTTCACGACGCGTCCCCCAAAATCGACGCCTTCGCGGCGCAATGTTCGCGGGGAGAACTGGAAATATTTTCGTCGCCTTCGCGGCACCAACCAACCCTCGCGGCGCGAACTGGCAAAAGTCAGAGATCTCACAACGATTTACAGCATTACGGGATTTATCCCAAAATTCTCAAAACCCAAATCAAATTATGTCATGAACCTCAAATACCACAATATCAGCCACATACATGTTATAACACAAATATAACACACAAAGGGGATCATTTAATCATCATAACAATCATATAATCATGCAATTCATCAAATCCTACGATTCCCTTCAAAATCATCCCAAAACCCTAATCTAGTATATAACCAATTGACACAAACAATGCATCTAAATCAGTCCTATTAACTATAATACGATAAAAGATTCTAACCGGAAGAGTCCCCCTTACCTTAGCAAAAGATTTTGATTAGCCCTCTTCCTCTTCTGTTCCTCTTTCACGTATCAGCTCTTCTACTCTTCTGCTCCTCTTTCACATCTATTTTCCTTTTTCCCTCAATTCCTTATTTTTATGAAAATAGATTTTAATTTAGTAAAAGGCCTACTAACATAGAACCCCCTATTTACTAACACCACACTTGGCCCAATAGCCCGTCTCATAATTCTTTCCAAATAATTCCACAAAATAATGAATAATTCTAAATAATAATTTAATTTCCGATTAAATTAAAATTAGAAAATATGGGGTGTTACAACTCTCCCCCACTAAAAGAGTTTTCTTCCTCGAAAACATACTTCAAGTGACAAGTTCCGGATAGGAGTCTTTCGTCTTACTTTCTAGTTCCCAGGTAACATTCCCATTAGTGGATCCTCAAAAATCCATCTGATATAACCAACAGAAAACATGTTTCATACATTCAAATCCCAGCTCTTACGTCGCATTTGACCATCCGAAAGTATACCACTCGACATATCTCCAAAAGGTTAACAACAATAGAACATTGAGGTACAACCCATACAATACGCCCAATAACTGAATAATATAATTACGCAACCCATGTTATGACCACACCTGATCAACACTTCAGTAATGCATTCCATCTACCAAACGTACCGATCTTAAATATACTTTCCCATCTGAGCGATAAAATAATACTTACACTTTTCACCAACTGCTTCCTTCAAGAAACTCAATAATCATATTCCTATACCATTGAATTTCAACTATCTGACTCCTATCAAGTCACACCAGCAATTATTGAACCCGTTACATTCCGCTTTTGCTGCACTACTCTGGTTACTCGTTACAACCATCATTACCAATTAGATTTATGAGTTTTACCCAATTATGGCTCTCTTTACTCATTCGTTCAAGAATCATTCTTTATCATACATGGTACTAATCTACCACTTAGCAATACTTACTCGCACTCAAAAATAAATTCCTGATTTACTTCCTCTATTTAAACATTCTAACCATCAGAACGAGTACACACAAGTAATTATAATCACACTCATTAGCATCAATATACCGTTGCTTACAAAATAGCTCAAACCGGGTCCCGCTCTTCTCTAAGAATTAAATCAACTTCGTCCTTCATAGAGTATAGTCCCTCATTATATATGGAATCTACAATAACACCTTAACAACAACACAAAATTATTATAGCATCATATAGTATCAACTCATCGTCTTAACTTTGCCGAATACATACTCGTTAACTACGTACAACCATAGTAACATATTCATCATTTTGGCAATTATTCAAAAGAGTTCTAATTCTCCGACATGGCATCCTTACATCCACTAGATTCAAAATCCAACATATAAATCAATATATATTCTCTACGTAGGCTTTCGACGTATTAATTCCTCATTGCCCACGAGTATTACTCATAACACTACTCCACATCACAGTTTCGCTGCGCGACTCTGATTACCCGTCTTAAGTCATCATCCAATATATTGCACTCTTTCATATTCACTTCTTCATAAGTTCAGACAACATGGTGAGTGATGATTCTCACGGCTTAGTATTCATCACATCTTATACCATTAAGGTAACAAAACAAGTTCATCCCATCTATATGATTCCGTCTACTACCAACAAGAGATTAAGGGTGATCAAGTTCTCAATTTGTCAATAGATAGTCGACAACCATATTTAAGCATAAACCGTCGTTACTACAGTGTCCTTTCTGAGTTTGCACCCAAACTCATTAACATCGTCATAACTCAATAATTCACTTTGAGTCTTTACAACTCGCACACTTCCTTCTCATTGGATCTTGTCGGTGAGACACCAACATCCAAACATTTTACACAATCCGCTTCATAGTCACTTAGCATCACACACTTGTTAAGTACTTCCAAACTTCATAATCACTAATATACTCGTACATTACTATTCATCTCATTCCAAATCAAAATCCTCATCTTAGCAAAAGACCGCAACAATATTCATAACTTGTGGTTTTACTCTAAATCCCATGACATCTTTCGCGTCCAAGTTTCATTCCACTCGGAATCTCAACAAAGTCTTCCTCGCATCAATAGGTGTCAGAAATCTTATACAATTCTTCTTTTATATATGTCGTTGCTTTGGCATCACAAATATGACTTCAACCATTCTAAAGTTTATTTCACCTTTACTACTAATTCACTTCTCGCTAAAATCCATCGGTACTCAAATCATCTTTATGACCGAACATCTCATCAACTTATTCATCAACAGCATGTTCTACTCAACTTCGTTTCGAACAATTGCGGTAATAACCATTCCGATTCAACAAGCTTCATGCTTCCTTAACCGAATTCAGAATCTCTCCTCATAGGATCACTCTACTGTATTTATAACTCTCCCATAAGGTAAAACATCATCTCTCCTTTTCGTAGGTTCAAACGTCACATTAATCCGACACTCGGAACTCAAGATATGAATTTTCCATCGTCATCCGAAATGCAACATCGACATCATGCAGCGACACTCTATACGATATCTCCAATACTCCTCCAATGGTACACTTAATCTCTAAAATTTCTTATTAACAAGCCTTAATCATTCCTTCAATCCATTCAACTCTGACACTAACATCCCGTGCATCACCAACAAACAAGTCTAGTTCTAAGAATAAGCGTAACCGCAACTTCACCTCTTTCCAACATCATCTTGTCACAATTAAATATGTTACAGCTGCTGCAACCATTTTTATAACAATGTTTATCTTGTTAGCTTTCTGACGCTTCAAACAGAACTCAAATCGGATGTCCAGAACTCCAGTTATGAATTTTCGAAGTTTCATAACGATTCAACAATTTTCCTGCGTTTTTCTTACGTAAATTCCGCTCTAAAACTCATCATCTTCAAATAATTCACATTCCAAACAGCCCCTTATCATACCTCTTCGCTCCCAAACTTCTTATAACTTGGGCGACACATTCCATCGCCGAAGTCTGATTTCTGAAACATCACGACAACAACCCTCTTTACAAACTTGCAACTGAACCTCTTCCGAGAAGCAAAGCTTCTCCCCCACTTCGCTTAAACCAACTCATGCAACAAAACAAACAAGTACCGACAGTGATTTACTCACATGTCGCGTACCACGGGATAATACACTGACAGTATTCAACTGTCGCGCAACTCAACTGACTCGACAATTGGCCGGACGGACCGACCTGCTCTGATATCACTATTGTAACACCCTTCTAAACCCCGCGACAATTTAAATAATTATATCAGAGTAAAATGTAAAAACAAGGGTGCCACAATTCAATTTAAATCAATTTATCATAAATCAATTGTCATGCTTTCACTAAGGAACAATTCATCATAACTCATAAATATCTCATGTTAACACAGCGGAAAATCCATCATACTGATAAGCATAACATCTTTGATACTATGTCCCACAAAACAACCAAACACGATAAAATAGAGTTATCAAATCATGAACTCTAAACTAGCATTCCCCAGTGTTACAATATCAGAGCATGACACCGACACTATACTAAACAAACTGGCCTATGAGCTAATCCTCACCAAGCCAAAAGCCGCTATCCTTAATCTGAAAATATCAACAGTAAGGGTGAGTCTCATTCACAATTAACAAATGTTATCGAATCATAAACAATAACACATCATAGTCACATTATTCATCCAATTTCATTATATTCAGATTGTCAGGAAGTACTCGTCAACACACAACAACCAACAGAATACACTACCAAAAGACAACACCATAATTCATCCAAACAATCATAAAAATCATGCATATGCAATGAACTAACACTATGCATATGGTACCAACATCATCAATGGGATTAACCCACCGACCGATCCAACATCATCAAGATACGGCCCTGGCACCACAAATTCCACACAATGGGAATTATGCCCTTCACTGAATCACCACATCATCAGGATTCAGCCCTCAACAAATGATTATGAATGAATGCAACGTATATAACATACTTATACCATCATCATCATCAAGTATGTTCATATATATTAGCATCATTCAATTACAATTCAATCATCATCATCATCATTAAAGAACATACATGTATCCGCGTCAATCATCATCATCAATAAGAAAGAACATACATGTATCCACATCATTCCAAAACAAATCAATCATCATCATACAATTCTCAACAATCATCACATAAAAATGTTTTTCAAAACAACATCTTATATTGTCACATTTAATCATATATGTCAACAATACGTCATCCATCCAACAGACAAGATATTCACATCATACTCACATCATCACAAAAACTATCTCATAAGCTTCATCATACCAACAAACAAATCATCACATGAATCATGTTTTAAACATAACTTGTATCGTTACATCTCATCATATATGTCCACAACACAACATTCATCAAACAAGCAAAATCGTGATTTAAAAATAATCTCGAGCTACTGCTCATTTCATCATCCTAACATAAACAATACTTCATAAGCTTCATCCTGCTCAAAACGGCACTTAAAACAGGCCAACAGTTCAAAAGATACGCATCTTTACATTTTTCAAATATTATCATTAGCACGCGGCGCCATCCGTCTTTCGCGACGCGTCCCCCAAAATCGACGCCTTCGCAGTGCAAAAAATGTTCGCGGGGCGAACTGAAAATATTTTCATCGCCTTCGCGGCGCCAGCCTACCCTCGCGGCGCGAACTGGCAAAAGTCAGAGATCTCACAGCGATTGACAGCATTACGGGATTTATCCCAAAATCCCCAAAATCCAAATCAAATTATGTCATGAACCTCAAATACCACAATATCAGCCACATACATGTTATAACACAAATATAACACACAAAGGGGATCATTTAATCATCATAACAATCATATAATCATGCAATTCATCAAATCCTACAATTCCCTTCAAAATCATCCCAAAACCCCAATCTAGTATATAACCAATTGACACAAACAATGCATCTAAATCAGTCCTATTATCTATAATACGATAAAAGATGCTAACGGGAAGAGTCCCCCCTTACCTTAGAAAAAGATTTTGATTAGCCCTCTTCCTTTTCTGTTCCTCTTTCACGTATCAGCTCTTCTACTCTTCTGCTCCTCTTTCACATCTATTTTCCTTTTTCCCTCAATTCCTTATTTTTTATGAAAATAGATTTTAATTTAGTAAAAGGCCTACTAACATAGCACCCCCTCTTTACTAACACCACACTTGGCCCAATATCCCATCTCATAATTCTTTCCAAATAATTCCACAAAATACCGAATAATTCTGAATAATAATTTAATTTCCAATTAAATTAAAATTAGAAAATATGGGGTGTTACAGAAGCCATCCAGATCTTCTGGGTCAGAGCTTCTGAACGCTGTTTTTGTGCATACTCTGTTATACTTTTCCTGAAATGGAAAAGGTGAATAATTAGAGTACCACATTCTCTTATAAAAAATTCATATATAATGTTATCATCAAAACTAAGAATATTGATCAGAACATTTCTTGTTCTAACACTTAACTCAAGAACCTTCATCCAAACTTTTTTCAGTTTTAACTTGCAACATTTAAATTCCTTACAAAGATATGACACGAGAGAATCATACTCTTGAATAAAAGCAAAATTAAGCATAACACCACTATAACATTACTCTCAAAAGGAATTTTTAGTCTTTCAACACTATGAAAATTATTGTGAAAAAACAATTTTAGAAAGAAGGAGAGTAGAAAAACGATATTGTTATATTTAGAAGTTCTGCTGTAAAATAAAATGAGGAGAAACCTTCTTTATATAGAAAAATTATTGGCTTATAAAGGAAACAATCCATATGAAAAATAAGTTATTTAATCGATCAAATCCTTCTTTTAGTCAATTAAGCTGCCTCAAAACCGAAAACCCTAATCCAAAAAAGGAAACCCTAAAACTATTATTTACTTTATTTGTTTAATAATTTTTCTAATCGATTAGAATGCTTTTTTCTTTGCTTTAATCGATTTGATCAAGATATTAATCGATTAGGTTGTGAGTTAGCTTTCCTAATTGATTAGAAATGTTTCTTAATCAATTGGATACTTGCCTTGATTTGTTTTAATAAGTTTAATAAAAATAGATAAGGTTGGCAATGGAATTTTGTGTATGTATGTGATTGTCTTAGTACCTCAAGACTTAATCTTGTCCGTTTGACAATACACTGATCTCTCTAAAGCGTATACACTGAACCAGACGAACTTTCAAACTTTTTCAATTTAAAATTTTTTATACCTCAAGTTCCTCAGCTTGATTGAATGATGTTTAGAACTTCAACTTGAAGTTGAATCATTTGACTGATGAGCATTAAGATATCTTCTTCTTGATCCGATGCCATCATCAAGAACTATTGGATAGTTGCAATGAACTCCCCTTTGACAGTTGACACAATGAATACTTGAAGTGACCAATCAACACCCAAAAGCCTTTGACTTATGAAGGTATCTTCTTCCTGAAGTTGTGATCACTTGTCATCATCCAAACCAACTAACGTTTATATCTTTACAACATATAGATTCACAAGATTTAAGTGTGGGTGCACCTAAGAAAAGAGAGATTTATTTCATTGAGAAAACCTAACCTTCAACATAGGGGTGATGGACCCTTTCAAGTCGTTTAAAAGATTGGGGATAATGCTTACAAAGCTGATCTACCTAAAAATTATGGGGTAAATGCTAATTTAAATGTAAGTGACATAACTTTGTTTGATGTAGGTGAAAATGAACTTAACTTGAGGACGAGTTCTTCTTATGAAGAAGAGAGTGATGAAGACCTACAAGAAACCCAAAGACAACAAGAGGGTGTAATTATTAGAAGTAAAACTAAGAGACTCCAAATAAAGATGAAAGGAAAAATTAATATTTTGTTGAGTTTGAAATTTGTTTAATAGCCCAATCAAAACAAATTAGAGAAATGCTAGCAACACTCTCTTTTCAACACTCTCTCTAACACTCGCTTTCACATATATATATATATATATATATATATATATATATAT
Organism: Vicia villosa; assembly: GCF_029867415.1. Taxonomy (NCBI): domain Eukaryota; kingdom Viridiplantae; phylum Streptophyta; class Magnoliopsida; order Fabales; family Fabaceae; genus Vicia; species Vicia villosa. The sequence goes on along the minus strand of NC_081186.1, from coordinate 27,064,209 downwards.
ATATATATATATATATATATATATATATATATATATATATATATATATATATATATATATATTAGTTGAGACAATTTTGTTCTTTTTACCATTCCATTGTGTATTTTGGACTCATAGATTAATGTTTTTTTTTGACAAAAGCAAACTTAACGCATTTCATTCAAGATAATAGATTGAATACAATGAGGAATCATGTTTATGATACTACGTCTAGACCACGAATTGGCCGCCTTCGCAAGGGAGTGTGCAACCGAATTCGCTTGACGTTTTACGAACTTCACCTCGAAGTTTGAAGAAATATGTAACAAGTTTCTAATGGACATAATAATTAAACTAAACTCAGAATCACCCTTTTGATTAGAGTGGATGGCTTGAACCACATGTTGAGCGTCGCTTTCGAAGATGACATTTTCCAAATGTAAAGCTATAGCACTTTCAATAGCTTCTTTAATGGCCGAAGTTTCCGCTTCAAGAATGGAGAAAGTACCAATATCCCAAGCAACTCCTGCAACAATGAAATTTCCACTTTTATCACGTACACACCAACCTCTATTAGTTGTTCCACACTGTTTATTAAACCCCGCATCCACGTTGCACTTTAACCATCCTTCCGGTGGCGGGTTCCAACTAATGACATTATGAGGATTTTCATTTCTCTCCTGATTTCTTTGGGCCATAAACCAATCCTGCCAATTATGAAACGCAATCAAACCCAACTTGGATGCTTCCTCCTTCTCATTGTGCCAAATAAAATCATTTCTATTCTTCCAAATTACATCCATCACAACTGCAAATCTCCCTGCAACCTTCCTATCCTCCAGATTACAAAAATCCAGAATAAGGGACTTTGCATCGTTAAGGGACTAACATTAATCTATGAGTCTAACATTAATCTATGAGACTCATAGATTAATGTTAGTAATATAGAAGGTGTGTTTAGCATTCAGCTTGCACCCATACCAATGGAATTTTACACACTATTTAATTAGTTTTGATGATAACATAATCACAAGTTTCATATTTGTGTGTGAGCTTGTGAGGTAATAAATTCTCTCTTCGAGTCATTGATTTAACCACTATGAGTCTTATCATGGAACTTTTCAAATTTCCTGTGAATTACATTTTCATCTTATCTTTCGCATAAGAGTGACAACCATTAATTTATCTCTAATTCATCTTTTAGAGTTGTTTATGAATAATCATTTAAAAAATATTAAATTTAATCATAAAAAATTCTTATTTTTAAATCTTTATTTTTTAAAAAATCAAGTATTTACTGTGCGTATTTGAAGAGACCAATCTCTCAAGCCGTATATAACTACAATAAAAACAAACCTTCATCTTTAATTTTACATTTGAATGTTATCCTTGTTCATATATATATATATATATATATATATATATATATATATATATATATATATATATATATATATATATATATATATATATATATATATATATACAAAATATAAAAATATATTGTGCTTTTAATGGGAAGCTTGTTATATAACAAAATTATTGTATTTTATCATAATTTCTTTTATTTGAGTACTATATTAGTAGTTTATCAAAAAAAAAATTGTATTGATAATTATTTATAAAAGAAAATATCTAGATTTATTTACTTGTTTTAATAATACAAACGATCTATACTTTTAGGGGGCATGATGTAGAGCTGTCAAAATGGGCTAGCCCATATGGGCCGGCCCACCAGGCCCGAAAAATCATAGGGCTTGGGCCTTAAAATTAGAGCTCATATTTTTCAGGGCCTTTTTAGCCCAGCTCTGAAAAGTCCGCTACCCATTAGGCTAGCCCATATGGGCCGTGGGTAGTCCATCAGGCCCGCATAATTATAAATTTAAAAAAATATATTAATATTTATATTATCTTACTCTAAAATAGCATATTGATTTTTCTCACTTCACTAAATTTTATCTCTATTTTATTCATTCTTTCTCTCTTAAATATAATACATTAATATAATCAACATTTTTTTCATCGTATTATATTAGTTTTTCTCGTATAATAAATATTCAAGTATTATTTTATACAATTTAGACATATGTTGTATTTAGAAACACATTATAGTATTTATAAGAGATAATATATTACTTAAAAATGTATTTTATTTAAAATAACATAATTTTTAATTTTATTTATGATAAATATTATGGAGTTTTTATTTTAATTTTTTTAAATAAAAAAGCTCATTTAGGGCCGGGTAGCCCGAAGCCTATCTAGAGCCGGGCTCGGGTAGTAAATCTCGTGTCCATATTATACAGGGCCTTTTTGGCCCAGCCCTTAAAAGCCTAGGGCCCGCTAGGACCGGCCCATTTAGGGCCGGGTAGCCCATATTGACAGCTCTAGCATGATGTCATACCCATATAATTTTAGGAGGAACATTGATTATTAATTTACTCTCAATTTAGTTGTTGTGACACAAACAAATTTAACTCACTCATAATGAAAGGGGGAAGTTAAGAAAGAAGATGACAAGAACATACTTGCAAGACTCTATTAGTGACAAACCAAAAATCTTTTTCTTCTTCAAGCTTATATTGAGTACAATTGGGTATATTGTCTATGCTTATCCATTTTATTATTTTTCTTCTCACTCATGATTTTATAAACATAATTGTGAGAATATTTCATATATTAAAGTACTTTTATGAGATTATTGTCATAAAGTACATTTATGAGATTATTGTCAAGTTCTGGATAATCATTTTTCTCTTTTTTAAAAATAAATAATTTTTTCAATTTTGAATAAAATATTAACTATTTTTTAATTGTTTTACCTTATTTTATTTTATTTTTTAAATTAGGATTTTTGTCAAAAATAATTTACTTTTCATTTTCAATATCTTAATACGTGTGCAAAAAGTCATACGCTAACTAACAACGTAAGATACAACTTGCACTGGAATATAAGCTTTAGCCAGCTATTGCATTATTGAATTCTACTATTATTGATGAGGAATAAATTGGTTCAGTTTTTGTCATGCTCTTTCTTTGGATATATGGTTTTGATGAACATTAATTGTTTATGCTTGTAATTAATGTTCATCAAGACCATATATCTAATCCAATGGTTATCATTTAATTCTCCTATCTCCTATTTTAAAAACCCTCCTACTTGATACATCCAATATATATATATATATATATATATATATATATATATATATATATATATATATATATATATATATATATATATATATATATATATATATATATATATATATATATATATATATATATATATGCATATCAAGTGAGAGCATTTTTAAATGAGAGATGAGAGGAATAAATATCAACCATGGGATTCATCAAGAGAGAGAATGTTAATACATTAATGTGGCTATTAATTTTTCTCTCTTGATGAAACCAATGATTGATATTTGTTCCTCTCATCTCTCATTTAAAAATACTCTCACTTGATATGCTCCATATATATATATATATATATATATATATATATATATATATATATATATATATATATATATATATATATATATATATATATATATATATATATGAGGAGGGATCAAATTACACCCGAAAAGTTACACCACGAGTTACACTCATTCAATAACTACATTTTGAATTAATATTTTTTAAATTCAACCGTTGGATTGAAACATAATATCATATAGATCATACCTATAAAGTTTGAGCTTAATATATAATGATTTACTATGTCATTGCATTACATAAAAATTAACGTTATATGAAAGCTCATTTTGACGTTAATCTTTGGATATCTTGATCGTATAACAAATCATTATAGATTAAGCTCAAACTTTATAGGTATGATCTATATGATATTATGTTTCAATCCAACGGTTGAATTTAAAAAATATTAATTCGAAATGTAGTTATTGAACGAGTGTAACTCGTGGTGTAACTCTTAGGGTGTAATTTGATCTCTCCTATATATATATATATATATATATATATATATATATATATATATATATATATATATATATATATATATATATATATATATAAACATATTCGATATAATGAATTTATTAATATAACTTTTTATTCATTAAATTAATTTACACCATATCAATTTAAATTAAAATTAAAAATAAATTAAAAATAAATTAAAAATAAATTCAATCACATATTATCAACAAAATATATAATATTATTAAATTATAATTCCACTCTAAATTAATCGGAAAAAAATTATAATTATGGGGGATAAGACCTAACCCACTAAATTAACAAATGAAAGAATAAATAAAATAAATGACAAAGACAATACAAAACAAATAAAAGCTGAAAAGATAAATTAAAATTAAGAAAAATCTAAATTTGGGAGGTCAAAATGGTTCTTGATAAATTCTTCCAAATAAAATGTGATAATTTATTCCATCATGTAAACTTCTGTGGAATATGTAATTGGTTTTTCGATTTGTCAACGCATCTATTTCATTCGCTGTATGTTTGTGAGTAAAACATATTTAAGTTAAGTGACTTACAATTTGCTATCAATTGCTACCAATTGTGAAAAATTATAGAAAAGAACGAATAGGTGAAATGGATAGAAAAAGAGTAAGTAAATAATGAAGGTAGGATAAAAAGTGGGTTATAAAGTTGTGCAAAAATACAAAAAAATACAATATTTTATAACAGTTTTCATATACTATTATTAATGTTATTATTATGAGAGTTAAAAAGATAGAAAAAAGTTAAAAAAAATGAAAAGCCGTAGGTGATTATGGAATAGAAAAGAGATTTTTATATATTTACAATAATTTACACCAAAACATATTATTACAATTAGAATTAGAATAATATTAAAATTAAAAATAAAGTTAAAATAATAAAATATTAATATTTTTTAGAGTTATGCATTTTGAATTTTAATGTGTTGTGTTAATTATAAGAATATATAAATTATTTTTACAAAATATATTATTTAAATGATCTATGTAGTGTTTATGATTCTAAACAAATAAAAGTCACTTTTTTTTAAATAAAGTTAAAATATAAATAAAAGATTTTTTCTTATTTAAATTTAGAAATAAACTATCACGTGTATATCAAAAAATTCATATATCGATTCCATAAAAAAATACAGTGATATTTATACATGGTTCTTAATTATGTAAACAACTATATAGGAAACTTGCAATGTTAATAAAATTACAAATAAGTAAAATGATAAATTTATCAAATCTCTAATCTAATATAAGTATCATCACTTACAAATTGACTAAATAAATTTACAACATATGTAACTATAAAAAGTTAGAGAAAATTATAAATTATTAAAAACTTGTAAGCCAACAAACAATTATATTATAGTTAATTAAAAATAAGTTAAAAATTTAACAATATAGTAATTTGATAAAATATAAAAAGTTCAGCAAAATAATTAAAAAAAAATACCTTTAATTTCACATATAAATTCTCTATAGAATCCATGGCATTTTGGTTCCTAATAAAAAAACAAATAATAGAAGAAGTAAAATTGAATATGATAAATTGATAAAATAGAAAAAAATTTAAAATGTTAAAATACCTTAATTTCATGTAGAAATTCTTCATCCATGGCATGATGATACCTAATACAAAAAAATTAATAAATTAATTTCATGTAAAAATCCTTCATCAATAGCATGCATGTTGTTTGCTAATACAAAAAATATAAATAAATAATATAAGAAGAAAAATTGAATAATATACTAAATTGATAAAATAGAGAAATTCAAAAATGTAAAAATACTTTATATTCATGTTAAAATCCTTCATCCATGACAGGTGATTCATAATACAAAAAATATAATTCAACATCATAAAAGTTTAAAAATGTAATAAATTGTAAAAAAATTAAATCAACAATATAATTTAAAAATACCTTAATTTCATGTACAAAACCTTTATCCATGTCATGTTTATTCCCCACATAGAATTGATAATGATAATTATAGAAAATTTCTTTACCCACCTCCCTATGGGGGTCACCCCCAGCGAAAACCACACTTTACCCCTGCTTCGGAAATGCATTTCCGAAGTATTTTTTTTAAAAAAAAATTTCAGACTTCGGAAGTGCATCTCAGAAAACACCAAATGGGGGGTGTTTTCGGAGATGCACTTCCGAAAACACATTTTTTCAGATTTTGGAGGGTTTCGGAAATGAACTTCTGAATTATACAGAAACTGTGTTTTTTTTATGTTTTTGGAAACAGTCTCGTATTTTTAATTAAAGGAAGACGGCAAATAAAATAAGCGACATATAAACAGAAAATACTAATATGATAAAAATAGTAATGTATACAAGCCAATCCAAATCCAAATAATAATAGTGTGCGAAAGATACAATCCGAAAACAAAAAAAAACCCGACCACTACTGGGTATGCCTAACCCTCTCTCCCTGGGACCTCCTCTGCCGCCTGTATGTCGCCGCACGGCCCGCATCAGTGACGATCATCTCCATCACGGCGACTACCTCTGGACCGCCCAGATGAACGACACCTCGATCCAACGCTTCCCGCCCAAGCATCTCTATCCGATGGCAGATCGGCAGGAGATCAATGGCGTGGTCATCCTCGGCCTACTGGTTTCTCCAAGATCTCCTTGTGTGCTGGCCTAGGAGCGCCGGGAGCGTCGGGTGTCAGCAGAGGATGTGACACCCGATAGAACCATGTGACGTATCCCTCCACACTGTGCCAGTCCTGGGTGACCCGAATGCGACGATACTCCTTCGGTACCACATGATGCTCCCAATCCTCAAATATGGCAGTGAGCTGCACTCGGGTCACTGTGTCGGGAGCAGCCTCAAAAGGTGACCTGGGTATCATCTGCACAAATCCAAACTGCCGCATGCACCGCTCAGGGAGATACCGAACCATGGTGCTGGTCCCGCATGCCAACCAGCCAGAATATAAAGATATGTCGTCAAAGGGGACAATATGAGTGTAGTCGTTGAATGGCCTCCAAGTGACGTCATCATGCATCGTGTAACACCCCATATTTTCTAATTTTAATTTAATCGGAAATTAAATTATTATTTAGAATTATTTGGTATTTTCGTTGAACTAATTGGAAGAATTATTGAGTATTGGTCTTTGGGCCAAGTGGAGTATTTAGTAATGAGGGGGGTGTTAAGTGTTGAGCCCATTACTAAATTATGCCATGTTTTAATAAAACAAGGAAATAAGAGAAAATTGAGAAATAGAGAAGGAAAACCTAGGAGGAAGAGAATGAGAGTTCATGGAGAAAAGAGATTTTCGTATTCATGGTGCAGCCCTCACAAAATGGGTCATAACTTTCTGCTCGTAACTCCAAATCAGGTAATTCTTGAAGATTCGGATTCTACACGAAATTTCCTTCGATTTGATATATTAATTCGTGTTAGGGAAGTTCTCGGTGAGGGAGATAAGCGGGTTTGAAGATTGGAGATTCTTGCTGAAAGTGATGAAAAGAGGCTTACGGGTTTGATGGAGAAGAAGGAGGAAAGTCCAGATTCTTGGCTAAGGTAAGGGGGGACTCTTCCAGTTAATTTCTATTATTTGATTATGGGTAATAGGATGGATTAACGTATGATTCGATTCGATTGGGTATATTGGGATTTGATATTGTTATGTATGTTATGATTTGGGATAATTGATGAATTGTATAGATTGTTGGTTATTGATGTGTTGTTTTGATGTATAATGATGTGTGATGAGAAATTCGATGTTTGTATGCATGTATGTGATGTCTGGAATCGTTTTTGGGTGAAAAGAATGTGAAATCGCAGGGTCTGTCGCAGACTTGGGGTTTGCTGAAATCGCAGGTCCGCTGAGCGGAGGGGGTCCGCTGAGCGGAGGTCCCAACGTAGTTTGCTTCTGTTGGACGTCTCTAGAGGTCCGCTGAGCGGAGGTCTGAAGGATTTGCTTCTGTCGGGCTTCGCTGAGCGAACCTTGCTGTGTGTGAATTTTTATCAAACTTTAAAATAACGTATCTTTTGATCCGTGAATCATTTTTTAGTGTCGTTTTGGGCGTTGTGCAAGTAATTAAATGTTTTATATGATGAATGAGGAATATGGGCAGTGGCCGACTTTATTTCTTTAAAAACTCGATTTAATTACTTGATGAGAATTGAACATTGTGTGCATATGTGATAGGTGTGACAATGTATTTGATGTGATGATGAATTGGTTGTGATTATTATTATGATTGTGATGAATGCATGATTATTTGAATGATGTTGAAAACATGTACATACTTATTCGGTGATGTGGTGTTGAGATGAATTGTTCATCGTGGTTTGGTGATGTTTGTAAGTATGTTATGTGTGTTTTCATTCATTCATATGCACTTGATGTTGGATCCCGATGATGTTTGGATTGTTGGTGGACATATTTCCCATTGTGCGGAAATTGTGTCGGTGGGCCGTATCTCGATGAGGCGTAGATCGGTTAGGTGGATTGATTCTGCGGTTTATTGGTACCATATGCATAGTGTCAGTTGTGTCATATGCATTTTGTCATAACATGATTGTATGGATTTCTGTGTTTTGTGTTGTAATCTATTATTGTGTGAATTGATGAATAATAGATGTGAATTTGAATATATGACAAATTGGGTGAATGATATATTATGATGTTTTGTTGATTATGAATGCATAACATTGATTAATTGAGAATGAGACTCACCCTTACTTGTTGACAATTTTCAGATTGAGGAGTAGCGGCATTAGTGCTCGGTGAGGATGACTCGTAGAGTTTATCCGTTGTTTTGGGTTGTGTCGGTCATGCTCTGATCTTGTAACACTGGGGGACGATAGTTATAGAGATTTATGAGAATTCTCTATTTTATTTGGTGTTGGATTATGTTTCCATTTGGTTATGTTGATGATGTTTCTTATTCCGCTGTGATAAACATAATTGTGTTTTTGGTAAATTGTTTCCTAATAAAGCATGACTTGACCATGATTGGTTTATTTATTTTAAATAATTGTGGCACCCTTGTGTTTATGTTTTTACTCTCATATATTTATTTAAAATTTCCGCGGGGCTTAGAAGGGTGTTACACATCGTGCGGTCCAGGTACCCACGGTATGGTCCCACTGCATTGTTCCCCCTCTGGAGAACGTATCTAGCGGCCCTGGGCATGGCATCATCGTACTCAGGATCAATGTGGAAGCCGTGGATGCGGGAGAAGTAAGAGATGATCCAGCTCTGAAACACAAATACGATAATATATTAAAAATAAATACGAAACATAAATAAATACGAAACAATTAAAATGAAATGTACCGTAAGTAGTGTGCAGGATCCGGTCAACTGCCTCGTCCTCCAGTTGGAGGCCTCATTCAGCTTCTGGTATAGGTTTGCCAGAGTAGCTGCCCCCCAGTTCCACTGGTGAACGGTGGTCAAGTCCATGAAGTAGCGGAGGTAGGTCACGTCGACGTACCTCGCACTCTTGTCCACAAAGATCGCAGCGCCTACCACATGCATGTACCAGCACCGGAGAGCGCAGCCACGGTGATAATGTGTAAATAGGTCGTCACCCGCATCCTCGGCTTCGGCCGCCGCCACCAGGTGGTGCTCGAAATAAGTGCTCAGTGTGGTGAACCGGATATGAGGCCCACAGGTCGTGATGCACTCAAAGTCAGCAACTTCGGGCTCCATACCCAAATAGAGCGCCATCCACTCACTGGCTTCGATCCTCTGGATCCGGGAGTGGTGCAACAGCGCCCCCCTGATCGGCAGGTGGAGAAGACACTGCACATCATGCAAGGTGATCGTCATCTCCCCAACCGGTAAGTGGAAAGAAGACGTCTCCTTGTGCCACCGCTCCATAAAGGCCCCCTGCATGCCGTGGCTGATGGTGGAATACCCCGTCATGCAGAGCCAACTAAGCCCTGAAGCTCTCACCGCGTCGTTAAACCACTCGGCAGTCGGTTTAAACAGACTGAAAACCTTCCGGGCGTGGTTCACCATTTTCAACGGCTCTCTCTCCTGTTACAAAAAAAACAAATAAAAAAGTATGTTAAATAGACCGTTAAGAAAATATTGAATAAACGTCTAAATTATAAACGGTTAAATAATGTAGTCGGGCAAATTATAAAAAATACCTCTCCCTCCCAGATACGCCGAGCGACGTGCTCGCGGTTGGTAAGCAGCACGGAAGTGTCACTGGGCCCTCCCGGGTAGCCCTCCTCCTGCTCATCCTCCTCCCCGAGTGGAGGGTCAACATCCGGTACCTCCTCCGCCTCGTGGTATGGCACTGCCACCTCCTCCTCTTCCTCCTCTCACTGGTGGGAAGAAGAAACCCGAGCCAGACGACTCCTCGATCCAGATGTAGAGGTACCCTCGTCCATCTCCACGGGAACTTGCACACGTCGTCCCCGGCCCTGCCCCCGTCCCTGTGTCGATGCCAGCTGCGCCGCCGCCCGCTCGCGTCTAGCCGACATAGTCTGGGTCTCTCTACCCTGTCTGATGCGTGCTTGGTTGCCTGACATGTTCTTGAAAACAATTGAAATCGATTAATATGCGAGACAACATAAAGAACTAAAAAACATTGCACTTCTGATACAATTCAGAAGTTCATTTCCGAAACTGGGAATGGAGGTGTTTTCGGAAATGAACTTCCAAAACACCCCTGCGAGGAAGTTTTCTGCAACTTCCATGGCAGACCCCAAAAACAAACTTCAAAACTATGTTTAATCATTCTAAACAACCTAAATATCAGTACCAACCTAACCTAATACATTTTTTGCTATTTGTAAACACCCTAATATGAATTTTAATCATAGATCTAAAACTCGAAATGCTTACCGATTGAAGAGGTTGGAGGGCTTTTGAATGTAGTATAGCAAGGTTATTGGAGCCTTTGATGTAGCCTTGGAAGTGTTTGCACAAAATTTCTCTAGGGTTGTGTTTGATGTTGAATTAGGGTAAATGAATGGGGGAGGGGGGCTGTTTTGCTTAATCTGCAAAACGCGCAATATTTCGGAAATGAACTTCCGAAATGGTGTTTTCGGAAATGCATTTCCGAAATAAGTCAAATTTTGAAGAAAAAATGCGCTTTCGGATATGCTTCTCCGAAAACACCTTTTTCTTGCATTTCAGAAATGCATTTCCGAAGTCAGGGTATATGTGGTTTTTCACCAGAGGTGACCTAGAAGGTTGGGAGGTGGGCAAAGAATTTTCCTAATTATATTGTGAAAAAGAGATAATTTAGAATTGACTTCAACTTTCATATATAAATAAACTGATGGAGATTGGGTGATACATATGTTTGGAAAATGGATGAGTTGTAACTTATCACTAATGAGTAACTTCTCTTTTAATTTATTTTAATGAATTAATTACACTGATTTTTGTTAATTAAAAAAATTAGTGTGGTTGGTATGAAAAATAAAAATAAATTAATATAAATAATGATAGAAAGTTATAACTATAACAGTTATAAATAATGATGGAAAGATAATTAATGTGGCGTAACTTATAACTTTTCAAGTAATGGGAATAAAAAATCCTTACTCATAGCATATCAATAGTTGTTTTTTATTTTAGAGAATACATTAATATAATATTGCTAAAGATGATTTTGATAATATTGCTAGAAAAAATAGTGGTATATAAAATCTGTAAAATCTAAAATTATACCATATGATATAAGTATTAAGGTTAGAGTTGTGTTCAAGATTGTCATTATGACAACTTTGGATTTAGAATAAGTAGAAGTAGATAGATAAAAAATATAAATAGATAAAATTAAGTATTATATATTCTCAAAATCATAGTTTTAAAAACCAGACCGGACCGGCCGGTCGGATCGGTCGAACCGGAAACCGGCCAGGTAACCGGTCTGGTTCAATAGCTGGATCGGGAATGTCATTGAACCGGTGTGAACCGGTCAAAACCGGTGTAAACCGCTAAAACCGGGAAAACCGACGGTTTTTGTGAACCGGTGGTTTAAATGCATTTTTCAATTTTTTAATTTTTATTTTATTTTAAAAAATTAAAACAATGTCATTTTGACTATTTTAATTAAAAATAAAATAAATGAAATAAAAAAATAAAAAAATGGTTGTAGATGCGGTTGATTTTGTTACCGATAATTTTGATATTGAAAAAGGAGATCCCAACATTGAAATAATTTTTCTTTTATTAAAATTAAATTTAAGAATTATTTTGTTATAAATTATTCAATTAAATTATGTTGCGATTAAATTTTTGTTTATATTTTATAATTATGTACTATTTGATTGTGTTTGATACCCATGTGTAAAATTTGAATTTAAATTATGAACTTGTGAATTTTTTTATAATATGATGTTTTCAAAAAAAATTTAAGTACTAGTTATATTTTGTAGGGACTGAATCATCCGGTTCGATAGATTTTATACCTATATAATTTTGTTATAACGACCGGTCTATTCAACCGAGTTATCCGGTTTAGTCATGCGGTTCGACCAGTGACCCAGTGGTTCGACCAATAAACCAGTGACCCAGTACCCTCACCGGTTTGATATCCGGTCCGGTTTTTAAAACACTGCTCAAAATATAAATATATTAAAATACATTTTATTAAATAATAAATTCTATAAAATAGCAAATCATTTTAGTTTTACTTCATTATGTTTCTTTCAAATTTTTGTTATACAATAAATATTAATACATTTAATTTTAACTTTTAATTTCTGTTCATTATTATAATTACAATACATATTAATTAAAATTTTAATAACCATTTAAATGAGAATTAAAGAAAATGGAATAAAAAAACGGTGAGAGTTAAAGTTATAAAAATGAGGTTAGTTAAGGAAAACATTAAAAAAAGATATTCAGTTTAAAAATAAAAAATAGAAAGGGATATTTTTTTGACCTATTAGGTAATAAGGACGTAATATTATAAATTTGTAAGAGTCTTTTTTTTTTTTATATAAAGCTCATATATTAAGAAAAGGAAAAGGAATGGGCTGACTAAACCCACAAGGAAGCCAAAGAAGGAAACAAAACTAGTGCACAAATCTAAAATTGGGCATTCCCAATTTGTTCAAAATAAGCTCTTTTCTAATAGAATTAGGGGGAGAGTTCCACCGAGAAATCCCGTCAAGAGCCAGGCCTAAACTAGCTAACGTGTCGGCACAGCGATTTCCTTCTCTATAAGTGTGGGAAATCCAGGATTGCATGGATTTAGATATGGCAGTACAGTTATTCCATCTGTTGCTTAGTTGCCAAGGAACAAGCGAAGGTTTGGTGAAAGCCGTGACCGAAGTATGGGAATCCAATTCAATCCAAATAGCATTCCAACTGTTTTGTTTGGCTCTCTCAATTGCTAAGATTATTGCCATAAGTTCAGCATAAAAAGAATTCTGAATTCCAAGATTCGTGGCAAAACATCCAACAAAATTTCCCTTACTATATCTATATACGCCCGCACAAGCAGCAAGCCCCAGATATCCTAATGTTGATTCGTCAATGTTACACTTCAGCCAATTTCCAAAAGGCGGGGTCCAAATGACTTCAATGATTTGAGAAACTTTAGGGTGCTTCGTTTGAACATTAAAGGCCTTGAGGATTATGAAATCAGAAATGGAAGGACCAGATGAGTTTAGCCCATTGAAGGGGTTGATATTCTTTGTTGACAAAGTTATAAGCATCCTTGAGGGATAGGATTCCTGTCGTGAAATGATTCAAAACTAAAGTGTCTTCTTTCTGCTCAGTATGAATAACATTGCTTTTGATCATGTCATTGAGATCTGGAAACATAATAAGAAATTGTGGAGGAAAATGCCATCGATAGTTGAGGATGAAATCAGCCACCTTTGCTTGAAGATTAAGATTCAAATTTTGAGGAAGCTTAAAATAATGCATTGTAAGAGTCTTTGATATAATATTTTTTAAATCTTAATTATCCATTTTTTTTATCGAGAAAAGTACAATAATTTTGTAGAATAAAGTTATAAAAATGAGGTTAGTTAAGGAAAACATTAAAAAAAGATATTCAGTTTAAAAATAAAAAATAAAAAGGGATATTTTTTTGACCTATTAGGTGATAAAGACGTAATATTATAAATTTGTAAGAGTCTTTGATATAATATTTTTTAAATCTTAATTATTTATTTTTATCGAGGAAAGCACAATAATTTTGTAGAATATATATTAAAATTGTAATACCCCGAATCTCCGAACCCGATAATTATCATTAATTGGTTAATTGATAATTAGAATGCATTGACCTTATTCCATATCAATCTAAGGATGATTGTATTATATTAGAAGTCTTAAGAGAAAGTAAGGGAATTAGTTGGGAATGAGCCAGATGGCAAGATTGTAGATTTGGCATAGTTGAAGGACAACATAGACATTAACCTCTATTGCATGGGCTAAGACCTATTAGGTAAGAGCACTATATTCCAACTCAGATTTTTATGAAAGTGAAAGAGTTAGAAGCATAAAGAGAAAGAAAAATCAAGCCCAACAAGTGCATTTTCGCAACTCTTGGTACAGCTCCACTAAAACGGTAATATCTCTCTGCTCATAACTCCGATCGTAACGATTATGGTCTCATTGGAAAGCTGACAAAATTATTTTCAATTTGGATATATGGTTCGCATTTGTAGGTGCTGTGTTGATGGAGATAAATAGGTTTGAAGTTAAGGAATCCATGCTGAATGTGTGTTAAGGTGTGGCTGCGGATTTGATGATGAAGAAGATGAATTTTTGGGCAAGAGGAGAGTACCATGGCAGCATGAATATTGTGTTAACCTCCATTTGATCCAAGGTGAGTCCTTTAGATAGAAACTTGGGAAATTGCATGCAAGGGTTGTATTTGGGGTTTTGGGATTTTGAGAGATAATTAATGAACCTTGATGCTAGTATGCTTTTGATGAGTGATTCTAATTGCATGTTGATAATCGATGTTTCTTTACTTGCTAAATTCTGATATGTGTAGGTAGAAATATGATTTAGAATGTTATAGCATGTTGGATTGGTTTAAATTAAAGTTGGAATGGATTTAGAAGCTTTAAAATGCAGAAAAACATATTCTGATGCAGAGTAACCGATTACGGGTATGTGGGTAACCGATTACGCTATTAAAAATGCAATTCTGGGTTGTTTTTAGTGCCAGTAATTGGTTACTAACTTTGAGTAATCGGATATCCTGGGCGAAATGGAGAAAAATAGGAAACTTCGGAAGTTCGTAACTTTTGCGTCGTAAGTCCGTTTCGCGCAAACTTTATATCGTTGGAAAGCTAGCGACGTGTACTTTCTAATAAAATTGGTCTCCAAACCAGAATGTTTGATTTAATTATATTTGAACCCCACTTAGTGTGTCTTGTCGAGTGAAATTGTATGTTACTATTTCCCCCGAGAACAGTTTCGTTCTGTATAGGGAACCGAGTGTCTCCTTAGTCATGTGAGACTTGTTTATTTGGTTTTCAAACATGCTAATGTTGTATATGATCATGGATATGTTAATTTTAATATGTGAATTATGCATGATTAGAATGAATTAATCTCATTGCACTTAATTGCTATATTATGTTTAAATACGAATGTTATGTTGTGATGAGATGTGAATATCTTGTTAATGCCCGTTGTTTCGGTTAAACAATTGGGATTGTGTGCTTGTGTGATTTGGCGCTTGATATGTGTGTATGCTTGAATCGAAACGGGCCGGGGGCTAGGTTGCGTTATGTCCCGGGCTTTGTGATCAATGGGACAGCCCCGATCGTGTGATCTTGGGCTCACACCTGAGCTACCGTTGCAGTGTGCTCGTGAGTGCCGTACGGGGCTTTTTACTCACTTGGCGTTAACACACTTGCGTGCTCGGTATGGTGGCGTTATGTGGCTAAGTAGGCCTACGCATAACAGGTAAACCATCTCTAGTGGTGCCATGTAGGCTACATCACTAGGCTTTCGCCCGATAGACCTAGTGTGTCATGATGGCGTATTGTACTCGGGGTTAACACATGTGCGTGAAGATGGTTAATGGGACAATGACGCCAATTAGGCTAAGGTCATCTCGCGGCCATTTAGGCTTGTGCGAACCCGTCTAATCATCTTGTGGTGTGCTTGTACAAGTCTCTTGACAATAGGCATGGGCGTGATTCGTCGAGGGTGTGTTTTATAACCTAGTCGAGGCATTAACGCGTTTCTGGATTCTCCGTACATGGGTATGGGTCTGCATACGTGTTTGTTGTACTATTTGTGTACTTGTGATGCAATGACTCCTATGGTGGACGATTCATGTGTTTGCTCTGTACTTGTACCGGATGTGAGGATAAACCTCGGATCAATGGTGGATTCAATTTTGTTGATACATGTACCCTGTAGAACCGAGTGGACCCATAGGATAGGAGGACTCACTGAGATTTAGTAATCTCACCTCAATCAACTTATATTTTTTTCAGGTGCAGTTTAGTAGTGTTTGGTCAGTAGCAGATTTGGACTGAAGACTTGAAAGTGGTGTTGGCTCGAAGACCTCGTTGGTTTTGACATTCCGCTGTGCAAGATCCATTGAAGACTCATGTATTATGCTTCTTAGTAATTTTTCCATGTTGTATTCAATGTAGATCTTCTTATACATTTGGCTTTTGTATGTACTCAATATCAATTTTAACGTTTCATGCATAATATACTAGTCAATTATGTGTGGGGTGTTACAAAAATTTTACTTATATATTTTTTAATTTCTTCTCTATTATAAGTTGTTTATTTAAAAGTTATTTCGATAAAAAAAACTCTACTTTTTTTAATATTATTGTAGCGTATGAGTTATAATTTTAGTGATTATTAAAATGAAACTAATTTTTATAAATTGTTTATATAAAAATTATTTCAATAAAAAATTTATATAAAAATTATTTCTATTTTTTAAATATTATTGTAGTATATTAGTTATAATTTTAGTGATTATTAAAATAAAATTAATTTTTTATTTTTTGCATTAAAGTTAAAATAATATAGAATTTTATAAAGAAAATATAATTATGTCATAAAAAATTTTAATTTCTTCTCTATTATTAGATGTCTATATAAAAATTATTTCTATTTTTTAATATTATTGTAGTGTATGAGCTATAATTTTAGTGATTATTAAAACGAAACTAATTTTTTATTTTTTGAATTAAAGTTAAAATAATATAGAATTTTATAACGATAATATAATTATATCAATTTTAGTAATATCTTTTATTTGAGAAAATTTGTGAGAATGACACATCATCTTTTTGATAGAGTATTTGTTAAGAATGGCTATCATGATGACACCTGGCTAGGGTTGTCATCATGATAACCTTCCATTTATATATACTAGACGGTGTAGCAACCTGCCCTAAAATTAAATGTTTTAGAGTCGCCACCTATTCTGAAGGGCGAATAGGAAACCCTACGCAGATACGAGATTCAGGGTAAGTTATTATAATCAGGTTGAGGGAAGGTGTTAGGCACCCTCAACCCTTTCCTAAAGGTTAACATTGCAAAGATAAGGGTTATGGCAAAACATAAAGAAAGATGACAGACAGTAAATAGAGTTAAAGGCTAATTATTTGAACATGATTAGAGTTTGGAAGAGGGGGACTTGCCTTGTCGCCAAGTGCCTACGTACCTCCTTAGGGAGGATCAGAGTCTACGTAGTTCGGGGCACAGGATTGTACGCCTTAGAATTTGATTTGAATGGTTTGAAGTTGATTTGAAATTGTTTTTGAAATGCGAAGTTCGAAGGTATTTTGAATTACCTTATCGTAGTTTGAACATCGCAGAATTGAAGAGATGAAAATCCGTGGTTTGTGATTTGATGTATTTTAAGTGTTTTGGGCGTACAACCCTGATTTAATATGGCACTATTAACCGCAACGATCAATAGATTCGATCGCCATAGTTAACAGATTAGTAAAGGATTGCTGGCAATTCTAATCGATTGATTCGATTATCACTTTTAGCAAATTGATGTATTTTAATTATTAATTTATTAATTTATCGTTACCCCTCATAACCGATAGTTTCGATTACAAATAATAACGAATTGATAAGGGGAAATATGCTAATCATCATAACCAATAAGATGGTTAAAACCATTTAGCAAAATAAATTTATTTGAATTTTAATTTATAGGATTTGATTAATTAAATTAATCGATTATTAACCATCGCGACCAATAGATTTAGTCGGAACGAATAATAATTTAAATCCTAATATTTGGCCAAGGGCCAATGGGATTGAGCGAACCCTAATATCTTAATATATTTCTCTAGGGTTTTTATGGTTTTTTATAATTAAATATGATTAAATAAATTAATCGAGAAAATAGAATAATCGGGGAAAATATTATATCCTAATCCTAATCCTAGTTTTATTATTCTAAACCTGATTAGATACATTAATTAAATTAAATGTAAATAATTATCACCTAATCTAAATAACAAATAAATAGAAACAAGTGAATAAAAAAAATAAAAATTACATAGAACCTGGTTATAATTCTGTGTGGGTGATCCTTGAGTGTTCATGGTGAACCTTGCAATCTTGGGCGTTAGATTTGAATCATAGGAGATCTCATGGTGGAGATGTGAGGGTGCATCGTATGCATGCAGTTCATGGCTACATGTGATCCACAGTCAAGAATATGCAAGAAAAATAATTGCATACCACAGGGATCGAACCCTGGTTTCAAAGGTACACAAACGCTTCCATTGCCAAGCGAGTTGTCTTTGTTTCTTGTCAAGTATTTACCTCAATGGAATTATATATAAAAACAAAAGGTAAACTGAAAATTCAAACATAGTTGGCGCGTGGGCCCAGTTAGTGTGCCATTAGCGAATCAGGTGAAGAGAGATGTGGTGCCTCTGTTGACTGACCAACAAGGATGAGCCAGCGCACCAGCCAAACTGTCTCCCCTTTCTGCAACCGCCGGAATAGTAACTCCGGTCATCCCTTCCGTTGGTTCTCCACTCTCAACCTGCGATAAAAACGTCAAACAACAAAACATGCGACCCAGATCGACTAAACAAAGCTTTGCGATCATGATAATGGTATTTTTGCGCCCTGAAAGTCACCGGAACCTGGTGTTCGAAGCCATACCGTCCTTGAGCCCTAACAATGGCGAATTGCCATTCCTGCATCAAAACTTGTAAACGATGGTGCTAAAACATCCTAAACATCATCGGGATTATAGATATGTCAATTAAATTCGCTTATATTATGAGCACGGTTAAATTGAATGCAAGAAAATTTTCAAAACCGGAGTGGATAGCTGCGTCCGTTTTGGTTCACGAGAGGCTTCAGTAATGATCGAGGGACGCTCCTTGCACCTTCAGGAAGAAGATTCGACCAGTGGAACTCCTTGAGGTTCGCTGTAGTGAGAGCTTCCTTATGCCCTAAATTCTGATATTTTTTTACACCATGAACCTCTCTCTCCTTGCGGCCAGTCCTCCCCCCCCCCCCCTCTTTGCTGAATACTTTTAAAATATATATGGATGTATTTAGGGTTTCTTTTGGGCTTGGATCTTTAGGTTTTTTTAATAGAGGAAATTTGACATGAAACTTATATGATTTCTTTCTAAACTTGGTAAATCTCCCTCATAGACCATGCAAACAAATTTTCTATTTTATGATGTTATATGGGCCCTTATAGGATTAATAACCAGACCATGAAAATTAATTCAGATGTTTTGTAATTTTAATTAATTTACTTAGCTTTTATTTGCATAAAATCCAAAT
This sequence comes from Vicia villosa, assembly GCF_029867415.1. Classification (NCBI taxonomy): domain Eukaryota; kingdom Viridiplantae; phylum Streptophyta; class Magnoliopsida; order Fabales; family Fabaceae; genus Vicia; species Vicia villosa. The sequence goes on along the minus strand of NC_081186.1, from coordinate 27,044,514 downwards.
AAATATGAATAAATGTTACAAAAATAAATGAATGGATTTATAGGTTCTCATTAGGGCCATGAGTGTGTTTGGAATATAAATTTTAGGCCCATTGGTTAGAAAACCAAGTTTTGAACACTTAGGGTTTCATGCACATCTCAAAAATCACTCCACTTTAACCATGCGCATATCTCTCAATTTTAATCATATGAAGGTGTTCTTTATCATTTTAGAAATCCCAGAGTGTCCTCTAAGTGACCCTTTTTGTTTCATCTCGATTGAAGCTTCCATGCTCAAGTTATGAGCTTTGACTCAAAAGGTGTTTTTGTTGACCCTTGTGGAGGACCTATAATGTATTGGACTATATCTCTCAAATGGTGCATTTCTTGATTCCGGGCCCAACATCAAAGTTGTAGAGGATGAAATTTCCTTGAGAACAAGCTTTGGTTGAGAAATTTCTGATACTCCGTGTGAAAGTTATGACCAGTCAAAGTTGCGTTGACTTTCTCCTAAAGAAACCCTAATTTGAACCTTTTGCATTTGTTCATTTATGAGTTTCTATTGATGGATCATGATCAAACTTTGATCAAATGATGGATATAACCTCACATACTTGCTTTTGACCAAAAATCTTGCAGTTTGATTGTATTTTGACTATAGTTGACTTTTAGGTCAACACAGTCGATTATTGGTTATCTGAGCCATTGAGCGAGCAATCCTTGGGATAGAAGCTTGACTTTTGATATGGAGATGCTTTAATACATGTGAGACACCTTGGGATCCATTTGAGACTTTAGACACTCAACTTCCTTTGATAACCTGCAAACCCTAGTTTTGAGACACCCTATTAGGAGAGAGTTGCTTGAGAAGAAACCCTGAGCCTTGAGTTATTGGATATGAAAAGAGGAGGGCAAATTTTGGGGTATGACATCTGCCCCTGTTCAATCTTCTTAAACCTGAAGAGTCAGATAGGCACGTCTGCCTATCGTGATCTAAAGGTAGAAGATGATTGGACACTGAAATGCCCTGAAATTTGCATGGGAAGAAGTTCCGTAGGAGATGGGCTTATAGATGCCATCCGAGGTGAATACCATTTTTTCAGAGTGAAGCAAAAATGCCTTTTTTTTGAACCAGGTGCTTCGATTGTAGCATAGCCTAAAAAGGCAACCTTGTCTTTATGCAGTGTTTATGATGCATGAGACGCATGATGCAGCGAGCTTCTCAAAATAAATGAGAGCGGTGTATGTATATGCAATATGTATGAATGAAGTATGTTAGTTGTATGATGCATGATTGTTAGTTATGTTAGTAATTCTGAAAAGAAAGATAAAACCTTTGTTTGTTGTTGAAGTTTTGGAGAAGATCACTGCCGAGGGACTAACGTGATAAACCCAGTTGAGGGATCGTTTGAAAAGCCTTGTTGTATAATCCTTTGTATAACCTTGCGCTCAAGTGTGAGAGAAGAGAACCGTCTTGCTAAAGCCTGAGTCTTACATAGCGAGGACTTGTAAGAGGGATCACTTGTTATGGTTCTAACAAGCTCCCCTCACCAATAGGATCATTTGCGAGGGTTATCGCAAACTCACCTGCACCATTAGGATCCTTCGCGAGGGTTATCGCGAGTTTGCCTGCACCATTAGGGTCATTTACAAGGGTTATCGCAAATTCACCTGCACCATTAGGATCCTTCGCGAGGGTTATCGCGAATTCGCCTGCACCATTTGGATCATTTGCCCTGGTTCGAACAAATTTCACCTGCACCAAAGGAATTACCTGCCATGGTTCTGACAAGCGTACCTGCATAAGAGGAATCATTTGCTATAGTTCTAGCAAACTTACCTGCATGAAAAAAAATTCACCTGTTTGGAGAACTGTTTAAGAGACAGGGAAAATAAATCGCTATTTGCAAGGAGACGTAGCTTTGTATCACTGCCAAGGGACTAATGTGATATGACATAGCTTATTGCTGCTCAGGGACTAACGCGATAAGTCATGGTTGGGATTGAAATTGCAATTGAAATTGAAATGAGTCTTGGTTACTGCCAAGGGACCAACGTACCAAAGAACTCGGTGTCATATCACTGCCAAGGGACTAACGTGATAAGACATAACTTATTGCTGCTCAGGGACTAACGCAACAAGTCACAGTTTGAATAGGAATTGGAATAGGAATTGGAATAGGATGTAACGGTCAAACGGGAACTGACTACCAGACGGGAACTGGACTTTGTAATGGTTTGGATTGCCAATAAAAATTGGGCTTTTTGTGATGATATATATATATATATATATATATATATATATATATATATATGCTAATGCTAATGCTAATGCGTATGTATGTATGCTAATGCTGATGCAATCCCAAGATTTTATCTCTTTAAACCCATTGAACTTGTTTGCTCCATACTTGCACCTGTCCCATGACTATGCTTATGTTGGCTTTGTAATGTTTATGTATGCTTATGCATATGCGTATGTTTGGTCGACGTAATGAGTGGAGCGAAGTAATGTCTTCTGTAAGGTTACCTGAAAAGGTCTTTTGAATGGATGTGAATGTTTGTCTTAAAGAAGACTATCTGAAATGATTTTTCGAAATGGTAGCAATTTGTCTTAGAGAAGACCACCTGTAAAGGCTCTTAGAGTAGATAGAAATTTGTCTTAAAGAAGATCACTTGAAAAAGTTCTTAGCAAGGAATGAAGAATGTCTTTAAAGACGACTACTTGAAAAGGTTGAAAGATGGCTTAAAGAAGACTACCTGAAGAGGTTCTTGAGGGGGATGACGAATTGTTTTTTTGAAAGAGACTACCTGAAAAGGTACTTAGGACAAGAATGTCTCTAAGAAGCCTACCTGAAAAGGTGCTTAGAAGAAGGATGTCTTGAAGAAGACTACCTCAAAAGGTACTTAGAAAAAGAATGTCTTGAAGAAGACTACCTCAAAAGGTACTTAGAAAAGGGAACGTCTTGGAAAAGACTACCTGAAAAGGAACTTTAGAAGGAGGGATGTCTTAAAGAAGACTACCTGAAAAGGTACTTAGAAAAAGAATGTCTTGAAGAAGACTACCTGAAAAGGTACTTAGAAAAAGAATGTCCTGAAGAAGACTACCTCAAAAGGTACTTAGAAAAGGGAACGTCTTGAAAAAGACTTCCTGAAAAGGAACTTTAGAAAAAGGGATGTCTTGAAGAAGATTACCTGAAAAGGTACTTAGAAAAAAGGGAATGCCTTGAAAAAGACTACCTGAAAAGGAACTTTAGAAAAAGGAATGTCTTAAAGAAGACTACCTGAAAAGGTACTTAGAAAAAAGAATGTCTTGAAGAAGACTACCTGAAAAGGTACTTAGAAATGACGATGATTGTCTTAGAGAAGACCCCCAGAAGGTTTTTTAGAAAAGAATGCCTTGAAGAAGACTACCTAAAAAGGTTCTTTGAAAAGAATGTCTTGAAGAAGACTACCTAAAAAGGTTCTTGGAAAAGAATGTCTTGAAAAAGACTACCTGAAGATACTCCTGAAAAGGATGACAATTTGTCTTGAATAAGACTGCTTGAGGAAACTCCTAGAAAGGATCGTGATATTTGTCTTAAAGAAGACCACCTAGAAAAGGTTACGGTGTAATGTATCAACCCATGTATGTAATGCATGATTTGTATGTATTTGTAGGATGCTCCAATGGTAGGTTATTGATAACCAAAGCGTATATAGTTCGCTGGAGTTGCAGGTTTGCTTGATAAGATGGGGTGTGATGCTAGCGCGATTTCCCAATACCTGTTTTGTTTGAACTTTGAAGATCGTAGTCAGGAGAAAGATTGATTCGAGGTTGTAAAGTGTGAAGACGCCTTTTCCTTTTGTTATGCGTCTTATGGATTTGCTATCCATTGCCCCAGTATTTTCGTGGAAAAAGATGCTTATGAGGGAAGTGCCCCAACAAATAGCTTTGTCATATGCTTCGATGTTTAGATTGAAGGGTGTGCCCTTGATCTCCATGATATGGAGGACTATCCATAGTGTTCTATCCTTTTGAATTTGAATTCTTCCCATGTTTGACATGCCCCTGTTTGTTATTGCTTCGAGGTGTGCCCCAAGTCGATTGAACCTTTAGGAAGAATTCCCCTAGTAAATAGGATGTTTGATTGCATGCTCCTGTTTAGGAAAACCCTCTGGACGTGGTTTCCCCATTCAAGAGTCTTTATCAAAAATGATCACCTTTGTGCTAAGTGTATACTCGTAGATGACGTTGTACCCTTTGAGAAGTAACTCTAATGTGATGTGTATGCAAGTTTTTTGAAATCGAAGTCCGTTATGAATTAGGACTGGGTGATTTAAGAAATGAATGCTTGAAGAAGCGTAGTGGTTAGAAATAGTTTTAACAAACATAGGAGTCAGTATAACAAATCCTGCTTAATATGCTTTCATGGTTAACCTTGCCTCAATTAGGACTTTTAAAGGTTGTAACTTGGCCTGGTTCATGTTTTAAGAAACAATGGATATAAGGCTCAAAATTTTATTTATCCCACCCCTTTCTCCTTGATGTTCTCCAGATCCTAAAAATTCTCCTAATCCGATGGATGCGCCTTGTTTGTAAGAGAATCAGTTCTGATGTTGAGCAGAAGCCTTTAACAAAGACCCAAGCGTTTGATAAAAAATATTGTAAAGATCCAAGCTTTGTTGTGAAGTTTTGATGGTTTGGCAGTCATAAGATTATCCTTTGTATTTCGCCTTTGTTTTTATCCCTTATTTTTGCATGAACCAACTCTCTTGAGTTTGATCCATCGGGATGCCCTAATTTTTGCCTAAGTCGTTCTTTTGTTTTCATGGAATTTTCCATTTTGACTTAGCGGGCGTTTTTCTCCTTTTTCTTTTGAATGCTCTTTTTGAAGTACTTGATCCTTGGATATTGAATGTTGTGACTTCCATGTCGATTTTGATTTGTAAGCTTCGCCTTTGATACTTCCTCGATCTTGAATGATGTAATGAGGAAGAAGATTGTTGTGAATGTTATCTCCATTACTTCAATCTTTGATGAATGCGAGGAAGAAAATATGCTTGAACCTTTGCTTTGCTTGATCCTTTGCTTGGATTGACTGATTTTCTTGACAACCAAAATACACCATTGAATTAATTGAAATCTACCTTGCCCCTGGTTAAAATCAAGGTTTATTTGAAAAGTAGAAACAAGCTCCAACTCCTGGCTCGAGGGGGTAACGAGGGATTAACATCCTTATATCTCCTCTGTTTGGGAATTGAAGCAACGCCTGTACATCCTCGGCTCGGTCTTACCTTGAAAGCATATGTTTAGCTGGACTTAGTTATTTGTAATCGTCATTCTCCCTCAAGTTTGTTAATAATTGGGAGTGATAATTTGAAACGGAAAGTCGTAGTAATGCAAGAGCGAAGAGAAAGAATTGATTTCAAAACATGCATGATCATTTTATTGAATTACTATTCGAAAGGTACAACGTTTTATATCAAATAGCATTTTGTGATCGTAGGAAATACAACTTGAAATGATAAACCTATTGATCCTAAGGGCAATCTCCTTTGTGGATCCATCGACTTTGTTTTACTCCTTAGTCCATTGACTTGTAGAAGTGAAGGGTAACCTCGAATTCTTCTTGGGCACGTCAAACCTGTCGGAAGTAATTGTAAGCGGTGGGTTTTCGTCGTATCGGAACTTCATGGGTTTCCTTTGACTGAACCTCTTTTGCCTTTCCTACGGATAGTACCACACCGTTTGCAACCTCCAGAATTTGTAGATTGATAGAGAGAACCTATGACCCTTTTGCCCCTTGGTGTGGAGTTAACATATGTTGCCTTCCCTCCTTCGTAGTATGCATCTTTGTCTAGGATTTTGCCCTAGTTGGATTAATCCTTGCCCCCAGGTTATCGTAGAGAGTCCTCGAAAGTTTGATATGTTCTAAGATGAACCCCTTTATGACTAGATACATCTTGAGTGTATCTATGAGGGAACTCTTTGTTGAACTAATCCTTGCTCGATGAAAACCTTTATTGTATTTATAATCCTGTTAAGCCAAGGCATGGACACGTGGCTGGCACGGTAAAAGACGTCCCCTTTTATTAGCAAGACCAAGATCTTTTATTCTCCTTTCTCCATAGTTTTTTTTATCCTTTGATTTTTTTGGCGAGTTTCGGGAAACCGGCTAGCACGGTTGGTATGGATGCGGGCGAAGATAGAAATGCAAATGTGAATGTATGAATGCATGAAAATGCAAATGCACGCGTAAGCGATAGACTCCTTATATTGTAACTCCGTGTATGCAATGCAGACGTGTAACATATGATCCTAGGGATAGCCTTAGAGGCGACATTAGACCCTCTTGGAATCTTTGCAGGGTAAATGTTATGACACGCTAAGGGAAATCCCTTGGATTCGAGAGTATGCAGAAGATAGCGGCTAGTGACCGTTCAAGACAGTCACTAAATCTCATGGCCATCGAGAGGCCAATCAACATGTACCAATGAATTTGTCCCTCGTGGGAAGGTTCTCTATGCGGAACACAACCTATCTAAGGACGATATGGACGAAGAGCAATCCCTACAGGCTAGGGATGTGATGTGTAAATGGAGATCCAAACCCTACAAGTTAGAGGGTGCGCGGGAATAAGCATGGAGTGACCGTTCAGGACAGTCACTAGATCTCATAGCCATCGAGAGGCCAATCGAACGCATGCTAATGAAGTTGTCCTTCGGGGAAGGACGCGTCGTTGCGAAAACACGTGGATGTAACAGAAAATCCCTATATGCTAGAGAGTACGTAGTAGCAAGCACGGGGTGACCGTTCACGACAATCACCGAATCGCATGGCCATCGAGAGGCCAATTGACGTATGCTAACAAAGATGTCCTTCGGGGAAGGACACGCAGTTGCAAAATACAAAGATATAAAAGGAAACTCCCCACCGGTTAGGGAGTGTGTAGATGCGGGCGCGGAGTGGCCGTTCATGACAGTCACTTAGTCTCGTGGCCATCGAGAAGCCAATCGGCGTGCGTAGGCGAAGATGTCCTTCGCGGGAAGGACACGGTCTTTAGAAATTTGAGTCCCTACAGGCTAGGGACCACGTAGGGATACCTGCAAAATCGAAGCGCATAGATATTCGAAGTATATAAATTGTAAAACATATAAAGAGCACAGCAGCACAAAAGTCCTAGGTTCATAGGTTCGACGTAGCTGCCCTTGGGAGCCAACCTTTTTATAGGGGTTCTAGAAGGTCTCATGGGGTCGTTCGTAGCCTCCGAGACTTTTTGTCTCTTCGGATTTTAGAACAACTCCTTTTATCCATGAGGTTCGAATTTTTGGGGTAGGTTCTCGGAGAGATCAGCCAAGTATCCAGTCCTGCCCTTAACGAAGTCAAGCCTCGTTTTGGACATTTCCGAATACTCAACCCACTCCGAGTGGAGTTATCAGTGAGACTCGTAGGTGATTCATGTCCCCTAGTGATCTCAAAGTTAACTCCCACACTTAGGGTTTTAACACTACATAATATATCCAGCAGTATATAAAAATATAATAGTCAATAAAAAATATAAATATATTCACATAAGTGATCAGATATAAACATATCCTGAATAATTAAATATTTTTAAATAAAAATAAATAAATAAACAAATTTAAAAAAATAAGAAATAAAAAATAATTACAAACCCTGAAAAAGGCGCGTTAGCCAAACCCTAAAAAGTTGCCAAACCTAAACCCTGCCAAAGCCTAAAGCCTATAGGAGCATAGTAATTCACCGTTATAGTTATCCCCAGCAGAGTCGCCAGCTGTAGCAACCTGCCCTAAAATTAAATGTTTTAGAGTCGCCACCTATTCTGAAGGGCGAATAGGAAACCCTACGCAGATACGAGATTCAGGGTAAGTTATTATAATCAGGTTGAGGGAAGGTGTTAGGCACCCTCAACCCTTTCCTAAAGGTTAACATTGCAAAGATAAGGGTTATGGCAAAACATAAAGAAAGATGACAGACAGTAAATAGAGTTAAAGGCTAATTATTTGAACATGATTAGAGTTTGGAAGAGGGGGACTCGCCTTGTCGCCAAGTGCCTACGTACCTCCTTAGGGAGGATCAGAGTCTACGTAGTTCGGGGCACAGGATTGTACGCCTTAGAATTTGATTTGAATGGTTTGAAGTTGATTTGAAATTGTTTTTGAAATGCGAAGTTCGAAGGTATTTTGAATTACCTTATCGTAGTTTGAACATCGCAGAATTGAAGAGATGAAAATCCGTGGTTTGTGATTTGATGTATTTTAAGTGTTTTGGGCGTACAACCCTGATTTAATATGGCACTATTAACCGCAACGATCAATAGATTCGATCGCCATAGTTAACAGATTAGTAAAGGATTGCTGGCAATTCTAATCGATTGATTCGATTATCACTTTTAGCAAATTGATGTATTTTAATTATTAATTTATTAATTTATCGTTACCCCTCATAACCGATAGTTTCGATTACAAATAATAACGAATTGATAAGGGGAAATATGCTAATCATCATAACCAATAAGATGGTTAAAACCATTTAGCAAAATAAATTTATTTGAATTTTAATTTATAGGATTTGATTAATTAAATTAATCGATTATTAACCATCGTGACCAATAGATTTAGTCGGAACGAATAATAATTTAAATCCTAATATTTGGCCAAGGGCCAATGGGATTGAGCGAACCCTAATATCTTAATATATTTCTCTAAGGTTTTTATGGTTTTTTATAATTAAATATGATTAAATAAATTAATCGAGAAAATAGAATAATCGGGGAAAATATTATATCCTAATCCTAATCCTAGTTTTATTATTTTAAACCTGATTAGATACATTAATTAAATTAAATGTAAATAATTATCACCTAATCTAAATAACAAATAAATAGAAACAAGTGAATAAAAAAAAAAAAAAAATTACATAGAACCTGGTTATAATTCTGTGTGGGTGATCCTTGAGTGTTCATGGTGAACCTTGCAATCTTGGGCGTTAGATTTGAATCATAGGAGATCTCATGGTGGAGATGTGAGGGTGCATCGTATGCATGCAGTTCATGGCTACATGTGATCCACAGTCAAGAATATGCAAGAAAAATAATTGCATACCACAGGGATCGAACCCTGGTTTCAAAGGTACACAAACGCTTCCATTGCCAAGCGAGTTGTCTTTGTTTCTTGTCAAGTATTTACCTCAATGGAATTATATATAAAAACAAAAGGTAAACTGAAAATTCAAACATAGTTGGCGCGTGGGCCCAGTTAGTGTGCCATTAGCGAATCAGGTGAAGAGAGATGTGGTGCCTCTGTTGACTGACCAACAAGGATGAGCCAGCGCACCAGCCAAACTGTCTCCCCTTTCTGCAACCGCCGGAATAGTAACTCCGGTCATCCCTTCCGTTGGTTCTCCACTCTCAACCTGCGATAAAAACGTCAAACAACAAAACATGCGACCCAGATCGACTAAACAAAGCTTTGCGATCATGATAATGGTATTTTTGCGCCCTGAAAGTCACCGGAACCTGGTGTTCGAAGCCATACCGTCCTTGAGCCCTAACAATGGCGAATTGCCATTCCTGCATCAAAACTTGTAAACGATGGTGCTAAAACATCCTAAACATCATCGGGATTATAGATATGTCAATTAAATTCGCTTATATTATGAGCACGGTTAAATTGAATGCAAGAAAATTTTCAAAACCGGAGTGGATAGCTGCGTCCGTTTTGGTTCACGAGAGGCTTCAGTAATGATCGAGGGACGCTCCTTGCACCTTCAGGAAGAAGATTCGACCAGTGGAACTCCTTGAGGTTCGCTGTAGTGAGAGCTTCCTTATGCCCTAAATTCTGATATTTTTTTACACCATGAACCTCTCTCTCCTTGCGGCCAGTCCTCCCCCCCCCCCCCTCTTTGCTGAATACTTTTAAAATATATATGGATGTATTTAGGGTTTCTTTTGGGCTTGGATCTTTAGGTTTTTTTAATAGAGGAAATTTGACATGAAACTTATATGATTTCTTTCTAAACTTGGTAAATCTCCCTCATAGACCATGCAAACAAATTTTCTATTTTATGATGTTATATGGGCCCTTATAGGATTAATAACCAGACCATGAAAATTAATTCAGATGTTTTGTAATTTTAATTAATTTACTTAGCTTTTATTTGCATAAAATCCAAATAAATATGAATAAATGTTACAAAAATAAATGAATGGATTTATAGGTTCTCATTAGGGCCATGAGTGTGTTTGGAATATAAATTTTAGGCCCATTGGTTAGAAAACCAAGTTTTGAACACTTAGGGTTTCATGCACATCTCAAAAATCACTCCACTTTAACCATGCGCATATCTCTCAATTTTAATCATATGAAGGTGTTCTTTATCATTTTAGAAATCCCAGAGTGTCCTCTAAGTGACCCTTTTTGTTTCATCTCGATTGAAGCTTCCATGCTCAAGTTATGAGCTTTGACTCAAAAGGTGTTTTTGTTGACCCTTGTGGAGGACCTATAATGTATTGGACTATATCTCTCAAATGGTGCATTTCTTGATTCCGGGCCCAACATCAAAGTTGTAGAGGATGAAATTTCCTTGAGAACGAGCTTTGGTTGAGAAATTTCTGATACTCCGTGTGAAAGTTATGACCAGTCAAAGTTGCGTTGACTTTCTCCTAAAGAAACCCTAATTTGAACCTTTTGCATTTGTTCATTTCTGAGTTTCTATTGATGGATCATGATCAAACTTTGATCAAATGATGGATATAACCTCACATACTTGCTTTTGACCAAAAATCTTGCAGTTTGATTGTATTTTGACTATAGTTGACTTTTAGGTCAACACAGTCGATTATTGGTTATCTGAGCCATTGAGCGAGCAATCCTTGGGATAGAAGCTTGACTTTTGATATGGAGATGCTTTAATACATGTGAGACACCTTGGGATCCATTTGAGACTTTAGACACTCAACTTCCTTTGATAACCTGCAAACCCTAGTTTTGAGACACCCTATTAGGAGAGAGTTGCTTGAGAAGAAACCTTGAGCCTTGAGTTATTGGAGATGAAAAGAGGAGGGCAAATTTTGGGGTATGACAGACGGCTACCCGCGCGATGCGCGTATACGTTTTAATAAATTGTTATCGATAAATATAAAATATATTTGTATTGATATTTTATATTGAGTTTAGTTTTTATTTAAAAAGTTAACAATAATTTTATTGTTTAATATATATATATATATATATATATATATATATATATATATATATATATATATATATATATATATATATATATGGAGCATATCAAGTGAGAGCATTTTTAAATGAGAGATGAGAGGAAGAAATATCAACCATTGGATTCATCAAGAGAGAGAATGTTAATACATTAATGAGGCTATTAATTTCTCTCTCTTGATGAATCCAATGGTTGATATTTCTTTCTCTCATCTCTCATTTAAAAATGCTCTCACTTGATATCCTCCCTATATATATATATATATATATATATATATATATATAATCTTTAATATAAATATGTTATAAACATATTCGATACTATGAATTTATTAATATAACTTTTTATTCATTAAATTAATTTACACCATATCAACATTTGCATGACTCGTTGTCATTGTTTCAATTGGATTTAAATTAAAAATAAATTCAATCACATATTATCAACAAAATATATAATATTATTTAATTATAATTCCAATCTAAATTAACCGAAAAAAATTATAATTATGGGGAGTAAGACCTAACCCACTAAATTAACAAATGAAAGAATAAATAAAATAAATGACAAAAACAATACAAAACAAATAGAAACTGAAAAGATAAATTAAAATTAAGAAAAATCTAAATTTGGGAGGTCAAAATGGTTCTTGATAAATTCTTCCAAATACTTCCAAATAAAATGTGGTAATTTGTTCCATCATGTAAACTTTTGTGGAATATGTAATTAGTTTTTTGATTTGTCAACGCATCTATTTCATTCGTTGTATATTTGTGAGGAAATCATATTTAAGTTACGTGACTTACAATGCTATCAATTGCTACCAATTGTGAAAAATTATAGAAAAGAACGAACATGTGAAATGAATAGAAAAAGAGTAAGTAAATAATGAAGGTAGGATTAAAGGTAGTTATGAAGGTGTGCAAAAAATACAAAAAAAATAATAATATTTTATAACAATTATCATATACTATTATTAATGTTATTATTATGACCTATCATTTTCTAAAAGTTTTATCATACCAATTAATAAAATATAGTAACCAATAAACAAAAATAAAGTATTGCATTAAAATAATCTTTTTATGTCACCTTTAATGAAGAGTTAAAAAGATAGAAAAAAGTAAAAAATGAAAAGTTGTAGGTGATTATGGATTAGAAAAGAGATTTTTATATATTTACAATAATTTACACCAAAACATATTATTACAATTAGAATTAGAATAATATTAAAATTAAAAATAAAGTTAAAATATTAAAATATTAATATTTTTAGAGTTATGCATTTTTAATTAATTTAATGTGTTGTGTTAATTATAAGAATATATAAATTATTTTTACAAAATATATTATTTAATTGATCTATGTAGTGTTTATGATTCTAAACAAATAAAAGTTACTATTTTTTTTAAATAATGTTAAAATATAAATAAAATATTTTTTCTTATTTAAATTTAGAAATAAACTATCATGTGTATCTCAAAAAATTCATATATCGATTCCATAGAAAAAAAAAACAATGATATTTATACATGGTTCTTAATTATATAAACAACTATATAGGAAACTTGCAATGTTAATACAATTATGAATAAATAAAATGATAAATTTGTCAAATCTCTAATCTTATATAAGTATCATCACTTACAAATTGACTAAATAAATCTACAACATATGTAACTATAAAAAGTTAGAGAAAATTATAAATTATTAAAAATTTGTAAGCCAACAAACAATTATATTATAGTTAATTAAAAATAAGTTAAAAATTTAACAATATAGTAATTTGATAAAATATAAAAAGTTCAGCAAAATAATTAAAAAAAATACCTTTAATTTCACATATAAATTCTCTATAGAATCCATGGCATTTTGGTTCCTAATAAAAAAACAAATAATAGAAGAAGTAAAATTGAATAATATGATAAATTGATAAAATAGAAAAAATTTAAAATGTTAAAATACCTTAATTTCATGTAGAAATTCTTCATCCATGGCATGATGATACCTAATACAAAAAAATTAATAAATTAATTTCATGTAAAAATCCTTCATCAATAGCATGCATGTTGTTTGCTAATACAAAAAATATAAACAAATAATAGAAAAAGAAAAATTGAATAATATACTAAATTGATAAAATAGAGAAATTCAAAAATGTAAGAATACTTTATATTCATGTTAAAATCCTTCATCCATGACAGGTGATTCATAATACAAAAAATATAATTCAACATCATAAAAGTTTAAAAATGTAATAAATTGTAAAAAAAATTAAATCAACAATATAATTTAAAAATACCTTAATTTCATGTACAAAACCTTTATCCATGTCATGTTTATTCCCCACATAGAATTGATAATGATAATTATAGAAAATTTCTTTACCCACCTCCCTATGGGGGTCACTGATCAACGGTTTTCACACATAGTTTTATCGTTGTTTTTAAGTATGTTTAAGTTTTGTTATTGAGTGTTTTATTTCTTTATTCGTTATTTTATGCTTTGGTTGTATGTTTTAATGTTTTCAGGTTCATATGGAGAAATCGGAGTAAAGCAGTGCTAAACTCGGGAGTTTTGAGGAAGTTCAGAAAACATGCTACAGGAGGCCTGACACGGGTGGCCGTGTTGCTCAACACGGGCCGTGTCAGGAAGAGCGCTGGAACAAAGTGTGGAAAGAATGGAAAACAGTGGTGCAACACGGGTGCCCGTGTTGCTCAACACGGCCCGTGTTGCTAAGCCTGGGACTTGGATCTTGAAAAATAAATTACAGGGGACCAACACGGATGCCCGTGTTGCACAACACGGCCCGTGTTGGGTGATGACGCTGATTTCAGTGATTTTTATTATTTAGTTCAGTGGTTGGCCTGCAGGGGTGTTTTTGGAATTTCCAACCAACTTAAGTGAGTCTGCACTATTTAGGAGGGTTTCCAAGATGAATTAGGGATCTTTTTGCCACACGAAGAATTGGAGGATTGAGAGAAGAAGCCTATGCAATTGGAGAAGAACGGAGAACTCTCATGAGCGGAAGCCATTGAAGATCAAAGTTCATCATCTCTATTGTAATGTCTTTATTTGATATCTTTGTAATTTCTTTGGATGATATGAGTAGCTAAACCCCCCAATGCTAGGGGGGTGTCCCTGATTAACATTTGTGATGATTTTGAATTCCGAATTTCAATAACATGTTTCTCTTTTACATTCAATTTAATGGTATAAGGTTTTTAATGCTTTCCTCGTCGGACCAACTGGACTGATTTATGACTGACAATTAGGATTGACCTCCATTGTTAGGGTTTTTATACCATTATATTATAGTAGATATCACCTAGGACTAGGGATACCCTATAGTAACCGGATTGTTCTTGATTATAATAATATTTGATTTGATCACTAATTTCGAAGGACTTTGGGATTAGGATTTCAATGTTCAAAAGTTTGCCCACTAAGGACTTAGGAGCAAATACCATTAAGAACCGGTAATTGATAAGTTGAACTTTGTTAATGAAATAAGGGTTCAGAATTGTTACATGTTAATGCACACACCTACCCTGGCATGTTACTCATATTTGGTCAATTCAACCTTTTTAAGTTTATTTGCAATTTAATTTGTAATCACAAAAACCAAAACCCCAAGGCTTTTTGTTTAATTGAAGTGCGACTAACTCTATAATCTCACGCAGTCCTTGAGATCGATATTCGGGGAATTTTCCCTTTATTACTACAGAGGCAAAATAGTACACTTGCTATTTTACCGATCAAGTTTTTGGCGCCGTTGCCGGGGACTGCCGAAAATTGTAGAGTTTTTAGTTTTATTTCAATTAGAATTTTGTTGCTCTGCGACTAAAATTTTATTTTCAAAAAAAAAAAAAAAAAAAAAAAGAAAAACATTTTTATTTATTTTTGTTCCTCATTCTAATAATTGTCTAATCTGTTTATGCGAGGCAAGGCCTCAGCAGAATTTCCTTTTGACGCAGAAATTGAAAGGACTTTTCACGCAAGGCGCAGACAAGCTCATCAAGCTAAGCTGGAATCTGAGGAAGAAGTAATTACAGTTCATTCTGGTTCAGACACCGAAAGTGAAGAAGAGATCATGGGCGAGGTACCACCACCAGAGAGACTCCTCGGAGACTATGGAGTTGCAAATACACCGGGGGGAAGACAAACAATTATCAACCAACCGGTGAATGTTCCTAATTTTCAATTGCACCCAAGCACCATCACTCAGCGCGAAAGAAAGCCTTTCACCGGAAGGGTTAATGAAGATGCAAACAAGCACTTACAGAGGTTTCTGACCATGAGTACAACTTTAAAAATCGAAGGTCATACAGAAGAGGCCAAGAAGCTGAGAATGTTTCCATTCACCTTGGCAGAAGAAGCAGAAGAGTGGTTTTATTCCCTTCCAGCGGGCAGCATTACATCATGGGGAGAGATGGAAAAAGCTTTCTTAAATGAGTATTTTCCCGCCTCGGTATTTATAAGGAAGAGGTATGACATTCTGAATTTCAAGCAGAAGGAGGGTGAGCCCTTAGGAGATGCATACAAAAGATTCAAAAGAATTCTAGTAGCATGTCCCACTCACAATATGGACAAGACTGAACAGATGCAAGTATTTGTCAATGGGCTCAGAATGAAAACAAAACAGTTAATTGATACAGCAGCTGGAGGCTCGACAAATTTCACAACAGCCTCAGGCATCATCAAAATCATTGAAGCAATAGATGCAAATGAGCATTTGGAATTGTATGACAGGTGTGCTAGCAAACCGGAAGGAATCATTGATCTCAAGCTGGAGACTTCTAAAACTCGGGTTGAAGATGCGATAGCCGCAGAAGTTGAAAAGAAATTGAAGGCTATGAATATAGGTAAACAACAGGTGGCTCAAGTTCAACAAGCTCAACCTGTCAGCTGTGAAATCTGTAATGGCCCACACCAAACGGTGTACTGTTTTGCTACTCCCAAGCAGATTGAAGAAATCAAATTCCTAAGGCAAAACAACCCGTATTCTAACACCTATAATCCAGGGTGGAAGAATCATCCAAATTTTGCTTGGAAAGATCAACAACAACAAGGTACCCAGAAGGCAGAGTGGGAAGTGGCCATTGAAAGATTAGTTGGGCAGTGTTCTCAGTTCCAAGAAGAAACAAGAAACAACCACAGAAACACTTCGGCCTCAATTAAAAATCTGGAAGTTCAAGTGGGGCAGATAGCACAGCATCTCAATCTACAGGCACAAGGTACCTTTCCGAGCTCAACTGTGAAAAATCCGAAAGACCAGGAGAAGATTAATGCTGTCACTACAAGAAGTAGGAGAATAGCAGAATCTGAAAAGGAAAAAGAAAAGGAGGAAATAGATGACCCCATGGTAATAGAGGTGGATTTGGAAATAAGAGAGAATCCAAAAGAGCCAGAAGTTGTGGTACCGCCGGTTAAACCAATTGAAGAAAAAAATAAGAAAGACGCTGAACCTGTGATAAAACTGCCCTTCCCCTCCAGAGTGACAAAGAAGGGTTCAAGAGAGAAAGACTTTGAGAAGTTTACTAAATTGTTCAAAACGTTAGAGGTAAATCTACCATTCTTTGAAGCACTTGAGCACATGCCTTTGTACAAGAAATTTATGAAGGAGGTGTTGGGGAAAAAGAGATCACTAGGAGGAGAACCAAAAATTGCAACGGAAAAGTGTGGTATAGTCTCAACAGCAAGGAAGATCCCAATAAAGAGGAAAGACCCTGGGGCAGTGGCGATACCATGCACTATCAAGAATATAGCATTTAAGAAGGTACTCCTCGATTCTGGGTCTAGTGTGAGTTTAATGCCTTTGTCCATTTTCAAAAAGCTTGAATTGGAAAAGATTAGTGAAAGTAAGACCCAGTTAAGGTTCGCCGATCACACCGTTAAGAAATCATATGGGGTAGCTGAAGATGTACTAGTGGAAGTTGATAAATTTGTATTCCCTGTTGACTTCCACATCATGGACATTCCGGAAGACGAAGAAACTCCTATCCTTCTTGGGAGGCCATTTTTGTCGACAGGCCGCTGCAACCTCGACATTGAAAAAGGAACGCTGACGCTGAAATCTTTTGATGAAGAAGTAACGTTGAAGATGTTAGGAGTCAAAAGACAGAGGGCGGTTGTGAATGATCAAACTTCTGATGGTATGACAGAAAGTAAGGAAAAGAACAAGAAGTCTAAACAGCTCCAAGAAAAAGTGTCAAGCATAGCCTCCCGGGTGGAACCATCTTATGTAGTTGTCAAAAATCTTAAGAAAGCTAAGGAAGTCAAGAAGAAGGTGGAGGAGAAAGAGCAAGGAAAGAAGAAGAATGTGGGAAGTAAATTAAAGAGAAAAGCGGTGAATGCTTTTCCTCTTCATGAGTTAGTGGTTGCGAAAGTGACAAGCAACAAGTTTTGGAAAAGGAAATACCCTCCATAATAAAGGGTAATGGACCGTCGAGCCATGCGACGTTAAACGAAGCGCTCCGTGGGAGGCAACCCACGGTTTTAATAATTAATTTCTCTGTTTGTTTATTTTATTTTCAGGAAATAAAAGAGGACGTCTCTGGTGAAAGCTTGGAAGTGATCATGAGAGTGCATTACCCTCTGTGAGTCACCTCTCTCGAATTCGTTCTGAAACATTGAGGTCAATGTTTAGTTCAAGTTTGGGGGAGGCTCTTCTCTGTGCATTTTATTTTTATGTTAGTTTTATGTTATTGGTATGATGTGAAACCATAAAGTGAATTCTGCCCAAATTTTTACCGAAATTTTAAATTTTTGTTGAAGAAGTTTTGATCCTAAAGAGCGATCGGGAATAGTATATAGAGATGAAGCGAGGATTGTTTGAGGACAGGAAGTGCGGAATAATGTGACAAGAGGTTTGTTTAAGCACCCCTGGTTCCCTGAAAGAGATACGAGTCTAACGTGTAGATTTGCACCATAGTACTTGTCTCCTGAGAAGTACTTCTCGAGTAGTTTATTGATACAGTCTGGCATAATTCGGATTCACTTGCATGATGGCTGGTTGAGAAAAAAAAAGAGATATAAAGTTGGTACCAAATGATGAAAAGGCGGTAAAAGGCAATCGGCTCGCTAAGTTGGGTAATCCTCACCCGGTTATTCAGCCCAAAGGAGATTGATCCCCAAACGTCGTCCAAAAGGACAATATATAACTGCAAGGTTTGAAAATTTCATCGGTAATAAAAAGTAGCCAATGCTGCTAGTTTGGTGCCAGAAAAAAATAATAAGAAGCCTTGATCCGTCTCATGCAGGTGATGATTATTATAAGAAATGCAGTGCCTTAATATGATTGTCCGAATGAAAGAGGAGGAAAATCGGAAAGAGACTTAAGTGCAAAGCATAGTTGGAGAGGTATCCGAAACGGGAGCTTGAGGATTAATGTGGTAACAAAACTCGTCGCGTCATGTGAATGCCAAATCACTGTTTCTTGATCAGTACAGACGGATATCTCACGTATGAACACCGTGTGCTTTGAAGGTCATTAACTTTTGTAGTTGTCGCTTGAGGTCAAGCAACGGTTTAAGTTTGGGGGAGTTTGATCAGTGGTTTTCACACATAGTTTTATCGTTGTTTTTAAGTATGTTTAAGTTTTGTTATTGAGTGTTTTATTTCTTTATTCGTCATTTTATGCTTTGGTTGTATGTTTTAATGTTTTCAGGTTCATATGGAGAAATCGGAGTAAAGCAGTGCTAAACTCGGGAGTTTTGAGGAAGTTCAGAAAACATGCTACAGGAGGCCTGACACGGGTGGCCGTGTTGCTCAACACGGGCCGTGTCAGGAAGAGCGCTGGAACAAAGTGTGGAAAGAATGGAAAACAGTGGTGCAACACGGGTGCCCGTGTTGCTCAACACGGCCCGTGTTGCTAAGCTTGGGACTTGGATCTTGAAAAATAAATTACAGGGGACCAACACGGGTGCCCGTGTTGCACAACACGGCCCGTGTTGGGTGATGACGCTGATTTCAGTGATTTTTATTATTTAGTTCAGTGGTTGGCCTGCAGGGGTGTTTTTGGAATTTCCAACCAACTTAAGTGAGTCTGCACTATTTAGGAGGGTTTCCAAGATGAATTAGGGATCTTTTTGCCACACGAAGAATTGGAGGATTGAGAGAAGAAGCCTATGCAATTGGAGAAGAACGGAGAACTCTCATGAGCGGAAGCCATTGAAGATCAAAGTTCATCATCTCTATTGTAATGTCTTTATTTGATATCTTTGTAATTTCTTTGGATGATATGAGTAGCTAAACCCCCCAATGCTAGGGGGGTGTCCCTGATTAACATTTGTGATGATTT
Source organism: Vicia villosa (assembly GCF_029867415.1). Classification (NCBI taxonomy): domain Eukaryota; kingdom Viridiplantae; phylum Streptophyta; class Magnoliopsida; order Fabales; family Fabaceae; genus Vicia; species Vicia villosa. The sequence goes on along the minus strand of NC_081186.1, from coordinate 27,025,004 downwards.
TGAATTCCGAATTTCAATAACATGTTTCTCTTTTACATTCAATTTAATGGTATAAGGTTTTTAATGCTTTCCTCGTCGGACCAACTGGATTGATTTATGACTGACAATTAGGATTGACCTCCATTGTTAGGGTTTTTATACCATTATATTATAGTAGATATCACCTAGGACTAGGGATACCCTATAGTAACCGGATTGTTCTTGATTATAATAATATTTGATTTGATCACTAATTTCGAAGGACTTTGGGATTAGGATTTCAATGTTCAAAAGTTTGCCCACTAAGGACTTAGGAGCAAATACCATTAAGAACCGGTAATTGATAAGTTGAACTTTGTTAATGAAATAAGGGTTCAGAATTGTTACATGTTAATGCACACACCTACCCTGGCATGTTACTCATATTTGGTCAATTCAACCTTTTTAAGTTTATTTGCAATTTAATTTGTAATCACAAAAACCAAAACCCCAAGGCTTTTTGTTTAATTGAAGTGCGACTAACTCTATAATCTCACGCAGTCCTTGAGATCGATATTCGGGGAATTTTCCCTTTATTACTACAGAGGCAAAATAGTACACTTGCTTCGGAAATGCATTTCCGAAGTATTTTTTTTTTTAAAAAAATTTCAGACTTCGGAAGTGCATCTCCGAAAACACCAAATGGGGGGTGTTTTCGGAGATGCACTTCCGAAAACACATTTTTTTCAGATTTTGGGGGGTTTCGGAAATGAACTTCCGAATTATACAGAAACTGTGTTTTTTTTTTATGTTTTTGGAAACAGTCTCGTATTTTTAATTAAAGGAAGACGACAAATAAAATAAGCGACATATAAACAGAAAATACTAATATGATAAAAATAGTAATATATACAAGCCAATCCAAATCCAAATAATAATAGTGTGCGAAAGATACAATCCGAAAACAAACAAAAAAAACCCGACCACTACTGGGTATGCCTAACCCTCTCTCCCTGGGACCTCATCTGCCGCCTGTATGTCGCCGCACGGCCCGCATCAGTGACGATCATCTCCATCACGGCGACTGCCTCTGGACCGCCCAGATGAACGACACCTCGATCCAACTCTTCCCGCCCAAGCATCTCTATCCGCTGGCAGATCGGCAGGAGATCAATGGCGTGGTCATCCTCGGCCTGCTGGTTCTCCAAGATCTCCTTGTGTGCTGGCCTAGGAGCGCCGGGAGCGTCGGGTGTCAGCAGAGGATGTGACACTCGATAGAACCATGTGACGTATCCCTCCACACTGTGCCAGTCCTGGGTAACCCGAATGCGACGATACTCCTCCGGTACCACATGATGCTCCCAATCCTCAAATATGGCAGTGAGCTGCACTCGGGTTATTATGTCGGGAGCAGCCTCAAAAGGTGACCTGGGTATCATCTGCACAAATCCGAACTGCCGCATGCACCGCTCAGGGAGATACCGAACCATGGTGCTGGTCCCGCATGCCAACCAGCCAGAATATAAAGATATGCCATCAAAGGGGACAATATGAGTGTAGTCGCTGAATGGCCTCCAAGTGACGTCATCATGCATCGTGTAACACCCCATATTTTCTAATTTTAATTTAATCGGAAATTAAATTATTATTTAGAATTATTTGGTATTTTTCGTTGAACTAATTGGAAGAATTATTGAGTATTGGTCTTTGTGCCAAGTGGAATATTTAGTAATGAGGGGGTGTTAAGTGTTGAGCCCATTACTAAATTATGTCATGTTTTAATAAAACAAGGAAATAAGAGAAAATTGAGAAATAGAGAAGGAAAACCTAGGAGGGAGAGAAGGAGAGTTCATGGAGAAAAGAGATTTTCGTATTCATGGTGCAGCCCTCACAAAATGGGTCATAACTTTCTGCTCGTAACTCCAAATCAGGTAATTCTTGAAGATTCGGATTCTACACGAAATTTCCTTCGATTTGATATATTAATTCGTGTTAGGGAAGTTCTCGGTGAGGGAGATAAGCGGGTTTGAAGATTGGAGATTCTTGCTGAAAGTGATGAAAAGAGGCTTACGGGTTTGATGGAGAAGAAGGAGGAAAGTCCAGATTCTTGGCTAAGATAAGGGGGGACTCTTCCAGTTAATTTCTATTATGTGATTATGGGTAATAGGATGGATTAACGTATGATTTGATTCGATTGGGTATATTGGGATTTGATATTGTTAGGTATGTTATGATTTGGGATAATTGATGAATTGTATAGATTGTTGGTTATTGATGTTTTGTTTTGATGTATAATGATGTGTGATGAGAAATTCGATGTTTGTATGCCTGTATGTGATGTCTGGAATCGTTTTTGGGTGAAATCGCAGGGTCTGTCGCAGACTTGGGGTTTGCTGAAATCGCAGGTCCGCTGAGCGGAGGGGGTCCGCTGTGCGGAGGTCCCAACGTAGTTTGCTTCTGTTGGACGTCGCTAGAGGTCCGCTGAGCGGAGGTCTGAAGGATTTGCTTCTGTCGGGCTTCGCTGAGCGAACCTTGTTGTGTGTGAATTTTTATAAAACTTTAAAATAACGTATCTTTTGATCCGTGAATCATTTATCAGTTCCGTTTTGGGCGTTGTGCAAGTAATTAAATGTTTTATATGATGAATGAGGAATATGGGCAGTGGCCGACTTTATTTCTTTAAAAACTCGATTTAATTACTTGATGAGAAGTGAACATTGTGTGCATATGTGATAGGTGTGACAATGTATTTGATGTGATGATGAATTGGTTGTGATTATTATTATGATTGTGATGAATGCATGATTATTTGAATGATGTTGAAAACATGTACATACTTATTCGGTGATGTGGTGTTGAGATGAATTGTTCATCGTGGTTTGGTGATGTTTGTAAGTATGTTATGTGTGTTTTCATTCATTCATATGCACTTGATGTTGGATCCCGGTGATGTTTGGATCGTTGGTGGACATATTTCCCATTGTGCGGAAATTGTGTCGGTGGGCCGTATCTCGATGAGGCGTAGATCGGTTAGGTGGATTGATTCCACGGTTTATTGGTACCACATGCATAGTGTCAGTTGTGTCATATGCATTTTGTCATAACATGATTGTATGGATTTCTGTGTTTTGTGTTGTAATCTATTATTGTGTGAATTGATGAATAATAGATGTGAATCTGAATATATGACAAATTGGGTGAATAATATATTATGATGTTTTGTTGCTTATGAATGCATAACATTGATTAATTGAGAATGAGACTCACCCTTACTTGTTGACAATTTTCAGATTGAGGAGTAGCGGCATTAGTGCTCGGTGAGGATGACTCGTAGAGTTTATCCGTTGTTTTGGGTCGTGTCGGTCATGCTCTGATCTTGTAACACTGGGGGACGATAGTTATAGAGATTTATGAGAATTCTCTATTTTATTTGGTGTTGGATTATGTTTCCATTTGGTTATGTTAATGATGTTTCTTATTCCGCTGTGATAAACATAATTGTGTTTTTGGTAAATCGTTTCCTAATAAAACATGACTTGACCATGATTGGTTTATTTATTTTAAATAATTGTGGCACCCTTGTGTTTATGTTTTAACTCTCATATATTTATTTAAAATTGCCGCGGAGCTTAGAAGGGTGTTACACATCGTGCGGTCCAGGTACCCACGGTATGGTCCCAGTGCATTGTTCCCCCTCTGGAGAACGTATCTAGCGGCCCTGGGCATGGCATCATCGTACTCAGGATCAATGTGGAAGTCGTGGATGCGGGAGAAGTAAGAGATGATCCAGCTCTGAAACACAAACACGATAATATATTAAAAATAAATACGAAACATAAATAAATACGAAACAATTAAAATGAAACGTACCGTAAGTAGTGTGCAGGATCCAGTCAACTGCCTCGTCCTCCAGTTGGAGGCCTCATTCAGCTTCTGGTATAGGTTTGCCAGAGTAGCTGCCCCCTAGTTCCACTGGTGAACGGTGGTCAAGTCCATGAAGTAGCGGAGGTAGGTCACGTCGACGTACCTCGCACTCTTGTCCACAAAGATCGCAGTGCCTACCACATGCATGTACCAGCACCGGAGAGCGCAGCCACGGTGATAATGTGTAAATAGGTCGTCACCCGCATCCTCGGCTTCGGCCGCCGCCACCAGGTGGTGCTCGAAATAAGTGCTCAGTGTGGTGAATCGGATATGAGGACCACAGGTCGTGATGCACTCAAAGTCAGCAACTTCGGGCTCCATACCCAAATAGAGCGCCATCCACTCACTGGCTTCGATCCTCTGGATCCGGGAGTGGTGCAACAGCGCCCCACTGATCAGCAGGTGGAGAAGACACTGAACATCATGCAAGGTGATCGTCATCTCCCCAACCGGTAAGTGGAAAGAAGACGTCTCCTTGTGCCACCGCTCCATAAAGGCCCCCTGCATGCCGTGGCTGATGGTGGAATACCCCGTCATGCAGAGCCCACTAAGCCCTGAAGCTCTCACCGCGTCGTTAAACCACTCGGCAGTCGGTTTAAACAGACTGAAAACCTTCCGGGCGTGGTTCACCATTTTCAACGGCTCTCTCTCCTGTTACAAAAAAAACAAATAAAAAAGTATGTTAAATAGACCGTTAAGAAAATATTGAATAAGCGTCTAAATTATAAACGGTTAAATAATGTAGTCGGGCAAATTATAAAAAATACCTCTCCCTCCCAGATACGCCGAGCGACGTGCTCGCGGTAGGTAAGCAACACGGATGTGTCACTGGGCCCTCCCGGGTAGCCCTCCTCTTGCTCATCCTCCTCCCCGAGTGGAGGGTCAACATCTGGTACCTCCTCCGCCTTGTAACACCCTTCTAAACCCCGCGGAAAATTTAACAAAAATCAGAGTAAAACATGAGAAAGGGCATTACAACTCCAATAAAATAAATAAACATTCATGTCATGCCATATAAGGAACGATAAACCAAAATTATTCAGGTAACATGTTAACACAGCGGAATATTCTTAACAACTGAATAATCAAACAACCGGAGTCATAGACTCATAATTCAACCATAAACCATAAACAAAACAGAAATTTATCAAACAACTCTAAAATAACGTTCCCGGTGTTACACGACCAGAGCATGACACAGACCCAACTGACTCTAACGAACTACTTGACGAGCTAATCCTCACCAAGTACACAAGCTACTCCTCAATCTGAAAAATAACAACAGTAAGGGTGAGTTTCATTCGCATTAACAAATGTTATAGGAATATAAACAATACAACTTCATCCATACATTAATCACCCAAATCAATTATATTCAGATATCATAGCAACATTTATCCAATACAGTCATTCATACCAAAATACACACAAATTGCAACATTGGACAACTTCCATTCATGTTACAATTATACACAACAACCTAATGCAATGCAACTAAATGCATGTGGTACCAAACATGGGATAACCCATCTCACCGATCCACCACCATAAAGATACGGCTACTTCTCTCACTAATTCCACACAATGGGAATTAGCTACCGCTGTCCCACCACCATAAAGGATACAGCCCACAACATGATTATGAAATGCATTCGTCAACCACGGCATGCTCATCATTAACATCCACCGACAATTCATAATCATTATATCACAACATACAAGCATAATAATATCACAACCATTTGATATTCACCACAGCATAATACATTTAACACCACAAATATATTATCGTTTCATCAATCATATTAGCTAGAAACACCGCATAGCATGTTCATACCATTATTCAAACTATCACCAAACACAATCCACAAAACCAACAAAAGTGATTTTTAAATTATAATCCCCTAATATACATCATAAAATAGGGCATTAATTCATCTACCAGGTACTCGAAACGGCGTACAAAAAGGATTAACGGTTTAAAAGTTACGGACATTTTAAAATAAGTATTTTTCCAAAAAGCTTCAGTGGTAACCGGTTACTCCAATTCAAGTAACCGGTTACTACCTTACGGAGTAACCAACAAGTCTATTCGTAACAGCGGTAACCGGTTACTTCAAAACCAGTAACCGGTTACTACCTCCCAACAGAACCACAAAACACAATTTTTAACAGTGGTAACCGGTTACCCCAACTCAAGTAACCGGTTACTTCACAACGAATAGGCCATCTCAGTGACGTAACCTCAGGTAATCGGTTACCACTCCCCAGGTAACCGGTTACCTCGTACCAGAAACCCCAAAACTCCATTTTTCAGCACCTGCAACAATTCCAATCCACACCAGAACGTACCACAACGTATAGCAACATCAAACAGCACCAACAAACACGAAAATACACATTTACACATACTTCTAATCATGCTTTAACATCATTATTCAACACCAATCATCATTCACAACATAAATTGAACCAAAGTTCTATAAACCCCAAAACCCCAAACACCGACACATAATCCAATTCAGAATCCTAACATACGAATTCAATCGAATCATTCATAATACCCATAATAGAGGTTAATGAGAAGAATCCCCCCTTACCTCGATGTCGAGTTCGTGGATGCTCTTTCTCTTCGCACTTGCTCTTCTCCCAATTTCACGTTCAACTCTTCCTTCTCCCTTTTGGTTCTCTTTTCACAAAATACTCCTCCTTTTCTATTTTTATGAAAATACAACTTTATTTTAGAAAAGGGCTTTACAACTGATACACCCCCCCAACTGCTACTAGCAACACTGGCCCATTAGCCTTATTTCATCCATATTTCTCAAATAATTCCACTTAATTCTAATATTTAATAAAAAAATTAATTAAATTAAATAAAGAATTTTATGGGGTGTTACAACCCTCCCCCACTAGAAAAGTTTTCGTCCTCGAAAACATACCTTAGGCAAAGAGTTCCGGGTAGGAGTCCTTCATCTGGCTCTCCAATTCCCATGTAACATTCCCACCGGCTGGTCCTCCCCAAGCTACTCTGACCAACGCTATCTCCTTGCCACGCAATTGTTTCACCTTCCGATCCTCGATCCTCATAGGCAAAGCTTCAACCGTCAGATTATCTTTTACCTGTACATCATCCACTTGGATCACATGCGACGGATCAGCAATGTATTTCCTCAACTGCGACACATGGAATACATCATGCAGATTCGCAAGCGTCGGTGGCAACGCAATGCGATACGCCACCTCTCCCACTCTTTCTGAAATCTGAAACGGACCAATAAAACGCGGAGTCAACTTCCTTGACTTTAGAGCTCGTCCGATACCAGTCATAGGAGTAACTCTCATAAACACATGATCTCCTTCTTGAAACTCAAGTGTTCTCCGTCTCTTGTCATGATAACTCTTCTGACGACTCTGAGAAGCCTTCATCTTCTCCTGAATCATCTTAATCTTTTCTGTCGTTTCTTGAACGATCTCTGGTCCAATCACCGCACTTTCGCCAGATTCATACCAACATAAAGGCGTTCTACATCTCCGACCATACAAAGCTTCAAACGGAGCCATACCAATGCTCGAGTGAAAACTATTATTGTAGGTAAATTCGATCAAGGGTAGATAACTATCCCAAGTACCACCTCTTTCTAACACACAAGCACGCAATAAATCCTCTAGCGATTGGATAGTTCTTTCTGTCTGTCCATCCGTCTGCGGATGATAAGCAGAACTCAATCTCAGCTTAGTACCCAAAGCCTTCTGCAACCCTTCCCAAAACTTGGATGTAAACCTTGGATCTCTATCTGACACAATACTCGAAGGAATACCATGTAAACTCACTATCTTCTCAATGTACAATTGAGCCAGCTTCTCCATTGGGTAATCCATTCTCATTGGTATAAAGTGAGCAGACTTAGTCAACCTATCCACTATGACCCAAATGGCTTCATAGTTCTTCACCGTTCTCGGCAATCCAGAAACAAAATCCATAGATATACTATCCCACTTCCATTCCGGAATAAATAACGGTTGCATAGCTCCATATGGTTTCTGATGCTCAATCTTCGACTTCTGACAGGTTAAACAAGCATAGACAAACTCAGCTATTTCCTTTTTCATTCCCGGCCACCAAAACAGCTTCTTTAAATCATGATACATCTTGGTAGCACCAGGATGTATACTCAATCCACTACGATGTCCTTCTTCGAGAATACTCTTCCTCAATTCAGAAACGTTAGGAACACAAACACGATTACCAAACCTTATAATACCATTCTCGTCGATTCTGAATTCACCTCCCTTGCCTTGGTTAATTAGAGTCAATTTATCCACTAACTCTACATCAACTTTCTGACCTTCTCGAATCTCTTCCAGAATGCCACTAGTCAACTTCAGCATGCCTAACTTAACACTGACAGGAGTGTCTTCGCATACTAAACTCAAATCTCGGAATTGTTCAATTAAATCCAATTCCCTCGCCATAAGCATAGACATATGCAAGGACTTCCTACTCAAAGCATCGGCAACCACGTTTGCTTTACCCGGATGGTAATTCAGCCCAAAATCATAATCCTTGAGGAACTCTAACCATCTCCTTTGCCTCATATTCAGCTCTTTTTGATCAAATAGATACTTCAGGCTCTTGTGGTCACTAAACACTTCAAACCTCGAACCATACAGATAGTGTCTCCACAATTTCAACACAAATACCACTGCTGCCAACTCTAAGTCATGAGTCGGATAGTTTCTCTCATGTACCTTGAGTTGCCTCGACGCATAAGCGACTACCTGTTGATTCTGCATTAGTACACCTCCTAATCCCAACAATGAAGCATCACAATATACAACAAAAGATTCCGCCGGATTCGGTAAAATCAAGATCGGCGCACTAGTTAACCTCCTCTTCAATTCTTGAAATCCTTCTTCACATTTCGAATCCCAGATGAATGCTTGACCCTTCCTAGTCAACTTAGTTAACGGTAACGCTAACTTCGAGAAACCTTCAATGAACTTTCTATAGTAACCCGCAAGACCAAGGAAACTACGGATTTCGGAAACTGACTTCGGAGCTTCCCATTGAGACACTGCTTCTACTTTCGTTGGGTCAACGGCAATACCATCTTTAGAAATTACATGCCCAAGAAAGCTTACTTCACTTAGCCAGAACTCACACTTTGACAGTTTCGCATAAAGTTTCTTTTCCTTCAGTAGTTCTAATACCACTCTCAGATGCTCTGCATGTTCTTCTTCGCTCTTAGAATATATTAGAATGTCATCGATAAATACCACCACAAACTGATCCAAATAAGGATGGAAGATCCTATTCATATATTCCATGAAAACCCCCGGCGCATTAGTTACTCCAAATGGCATCACTGTATACTCGTAATGACCATACCTTGTTCTAAATGCTGTTTTCTGAATATCGTCCGTCTTCACCCGAATCTGATGATATCCCGACCTCAAGTCAATTTTGCTAAACACACTCGCACCAACCAGTTGATCCATCAAATCATCAATCCTCGGTAATGGATACCGATTCTTGATAGTAACTTTATTCAGCTGTCTATAATCCACACACAGTCTCATAGAGCCTTCTTTCTTCTTTACCAACAACACCGGCGCACCCCACGGCGACACACTAGGACGAATGAATTCTTTTTCCAGCAACTCTTCCAGTTGACTCTTCAATTCTGCTAATTCAGATGCCGACATACGATACGGCGCCATCGACACAGGACTAGTCCCAGGGACTAACTCAATAGCAAATTCTACCTCCCTCTCTGGCGGTAACTCTCTTACATCTTCTGGAAAAACTTCTGGAAATTCACATACTACTGGTAAATCACTACTCACCGCTTTCTTCTTCACTTCCATGGATGCAATCAACATAAACACGGCAGCCCCGTCCTTCATGGCTTCATCCACTTGTCTAGCAGTCATTGCTAAATCCTCGACTCTGACATCTTCAGGAAAAATAACTGTCTTCGTGAAACAGTTGATATGAACCCGATTAAATTGCAACCAATTCATACCCAGGATGACATCAAGTTGTTCCAACGGAAGGCATACTAAGTCCATTCCGAACTCTCTACCAAAAATATCAATTGGACAGTTCAAACAGGCAAACGAAGTAGTCACTGAACCCGACGCAGGAGTGTCAATGATCATACTTCCATGAATATCAGATATTTCCAAGTTCAGACGTTTAGCACAATCCAATGAAATAAACGAGTGAGTTGCTCCAGTATCTATTATTGCAATTAAAGGAGTGCCATGGATAAAACACGTACCTTTAATCAATCGATCTTCCGGAGTAGTCTCTGAACCTGATAACGCGAAAACTTTACCCCCAGTTTGATTCTTCTTCGGCTTAGGACACTGTGGACTAATATGGCCCTCTTCACCACAGTTATAACAAGTCACGGTCCTTCCTTTGCAGTCAACAGCAATGTGGCCTGCTTTACCACACCGGTAGCACTTCTTCTCTTCACTTTTGCACTCGTGAACACGATGTCCCGGTTCCCCACACTTAAAGCACTTAACAGGGGCACTAGAGTCTCCCCCACTAGGCTTCTTCCAACTTCCAGCTTTATAATTACCTCTACCATATGGTTTACCACGGTCCATCGGCTTCTTCCCTTTCTTATCAACTAACTCACGGGAGTGAGATGACTTCAGCTTCAGGTTATCCTCTTCATAGATTCTACTACAATCTACCAAATCAGCAAACCGACGAATCCTTTGGTACCTGATTCCTTGCTTAATTTCATCACGGAGACCATTCTCGAACTTAACACACTTCGAAAATTCGCTCGCTTCATCATTGTTATAGTGGATATAGTACTTGGCCAGCTCAACAAACTTTGAAGCATACTCCGGTACCGTCATGTTACCTTGTGTCAGCTCCAAAAACTCAACTTCTTTCTTGCCCCGAATATCCTCAGGAAAGTACCTCCTCAGGAATTCTTGCCTGAATACCGCCCAAGTAATCGCTACACCTGCAGATTCAAGTTCATCTCTACTAGCCATCCACCAATCATCAGCTTCTTCAGACAGCATGTGAGTCCCATACCTCACCTTCAGATTTTCAGCACAATCGATCACTCGGAAGATCCTTTCAATCTCCTTCAGCCACCTCTGAGCGCCTTCGGGATCGTGCGTGCCTTTGAACAAAGGAGGATTGTTCCTCTGAAAACTGTTCAGCTGCCTGTCAGCACCAATACCAGCTCCATTGGCATTCCCTCCCAACACACCAGCAATCATGCCCAGAGCCTCAGCGATCGCGTCGTCGTTTCTTCCTCCTCTTCCGGCCATTGTTCTGCTAAATATCAAACAATATTCATTAAAACAAGAAGTATCGACAGTGTCAGCTTTACACTAGTCGTATACGAAGGATTAACCGACACTAAGACTCTGACTCAAACGACCGACTATGCTCTGATACCACTATTGTAACACCCTTCTAAACCCCGCGGAAAATTTAACAAAAATCAGAGTAAAACATGAGAAAGGGCATTACAACTCCAATAAAATAAATAAACATTCATGTCATGCCATATAAGGAACGATAAACCAAAATTATTCAGGTAACATGTTAACACAGCGGAATATTCTTAACAACTGAATAATCAAACAACCGGAGTCATAGACTCATAATTCAACCATAAACCATAAACAAAACAGAAATTTATCAAACAACTCTAAAATAACGTTCCCGGTGTTACACGACCAGAGCATGACACAGACCCAACTGACTCTAACGAACTACTTGACGAGCTAATCCTCACCAAGTACACAAGCTACTCCTCAATCTGAAAAATAACAACAGTAAGGGTGAGTTTCATTCGCATTAACAAATGTTATAGGAATATAAACAATACAACTTCATCCATACATTAATCACCCAAATCAATTATATTCAGATATCATAGCAACATTTATCCAATACAGTCATTCATACCAAAATACACACAAATTGCAACATTGGACAACTTCCATTCATGTTACAATTATACACAACAACCTAATGCAATGCAACTAAATGCATGTGGTACCAAACATGGGATAACCCATCTCACCGATCCACCACCATAAAGATACGGCTACTTCTCTCACTAATTCCACACAATGGGAATTAGCTACCGCTGTCCCACCACCATAAAGGATACAGCCCACAACATGATTATGAAATGCATTCGTCAACCACGGCATGCTCATCATTAACATCCACCGACAATTCATAATCATTATATCACAACATACAAGCATAATAATATCACAACCATTTGATATTCACCACAGCATAATACATTTAACACCACAAATATATTATCGTTTCATCAATCATATTAGCTAGAAACACCGCATAGCATGTTCATACCATTATTCAAACTATCACCAAACACAATCCACAAAACCAACAAAAGTGATTTTTAAATTATAATCCCCTAATATACATCATAAAATAGGGCATTAATTCATCTACCAGGTACTCGAAACGGCGTACAAAAAGGATTAACGGTTTAAAAGTTACGGACATTTTAAAATAAGTATTTTTCCAAAAAGCTTCAGTGGTAACCGGTTACTCCAATTCAAGTAACCGGTTACTACCTTACGGAGTAACCAACAAGTCTATTCGTAACAGCGGTAACCGGTTACTTCAAAACCAGTAACCGGTTACTACCTCCCAACAGAACCACAAAACACAATTTTTAACAGTGGTAACCGGTTACCCCAACTCAAGTAACCGGTTACTTCACAACGAATAGGCCATCTCAGTGACGTAACCTCAGGTAATCGGTTACCACTCCCCAGGTAACCGGTTACCTCGTACCAGAAACCCCAAAACTCCATTTTTCAGCACCTGCAACAATTCCAATCCACACCAGAACGTACCACAACGTATAGCAACATCAAACAGCACCAACAAACACGAAAATACACATTTACACATACTTCTAATCATGCTTTAACATCATTATTCAACACCAATCATCATTCACAACATAAATTGAACCAAAGTTCTATAAACCCCAAAACCCCAAACACCGACACATAATCCAATTCAGAATCCTAACATACGAATTCAATCGAATCATTCATAATACCCATAATAGAGGTTAATGAGAAGAATCCCCCCTTACCTCGATGTCGAGTTCGTGGATGCTCTTTCTCTTCGCACTTGCTCTTCTCCCAATTTCACGTTCAACTCTTCCTTCTCCCTTTTGGTTCTCTTTTCACAAAATACTCCTCCTTTTCTATTTTTATGAAAATACAACTTTATTTTAGAAAAGGGCTTTACAACTGATACACCCCCCCAACTGCTACTAGCAACACTGGCCCATTAGCCTTATTTCATCCATATTTCTCAAATAATTCCACTTAATTCTAATATTTAATAAAAAAAATTAATTAAATTAAATAAAGAATTTTATGGGGTGTTACACGCCTCGTGGTATGGCACTGCCACCTCCTCCTCTTCCTCCTCTCACTGGTGGGAAGAAGAAACCCGAGCCAGACGACTCCTCGATCCAGATGTAGAGGTACCATCGTCCATCTCCACGGGAACTCGCACACGTCGTCCCCGGCCCTACCCCCGTCCCTGTGTCGACGCCAGCTGCGCCGCCGCCCGCTCGCGTCTAGCCGACGCAGTCTGGGTCTCTCTACCCTGTCTGATGCGTGCTTGGTTGCCTGACATGTTCCTGAAAACAATTGAAATCGATTAATATGCGAGACAACATAAAGAACTAAAAAACATTGCACTTCTGATACAATTCAGAAGTTCATTTCCAAAACTGGGAATGGAGGTGTTTTCGGAAATGAACTTCCGAAACACCCCTGCGAGGAAGTTTTCTGCAACTTCCATGGCAGACCCCAAAAACAAACTTCAAAACTATGTTTAATCATTCTAAACAACCTAAATATCAGTACCAACCTAACCTAATACATTTTTTGCTATTTGTAAACACCCTAATATGAATTTTAATCATAGATCTAAAACTCGAAATGCTTACCGATTGAAGAGATTGGAGGGCTTTTGAATGTAGTATAGCAAGGTTATTGGAGCCTTTGATGTAGCCTTGGAAGTGTTTGCACAAAATTTCTCTAGGGTTGTGTTTGATGTTGAATTAGGGTAAATGAATGCGGGAGGGGGGCTGTTTTGCTTAATCTGCAAAACGCGCAATATTTCGGAAATGAACTTCCGAAATGGTGTTTTCGGAAATGCATTTCCGAAATAAGTCAAATTTTGAAGAAAAAAGGCGCTTTCGGAGATGCATCTCCGAAAACACCTTTTTCTTGCATTTCAGAAATGCATTTCCGAAGTCAGGGTATATATGGTTTTTCACCAGAGGTGACCTAGAAGGTTGGGAGGTGGGCAAAGAATTTTCCTAATTATATTGTGAAAAAGAGATAATTTAGAATTGACTTCAACTTTCATATATAAATAAACTGATGGAGATTGGGTGATACATATGTTTGGAAAGTGGATGAGTTGTAACTTATCACTAATGAGTAACTTCTCTTTTAATTTATTTTAATGAATTAATTACACTGATTTTTGTTAATTAAAAAAATTAGTGTGGTTGGTATGAAAAATAAAAATAAACTAATATAAATAATGATAGAAAGTTATAACTATAACATTTATAAATAATGATGGAAAGATAATTAATGTGGCGTAACTTATAACTTTTCAAGTAATGGGAATAAAAAAATCCTAACTCATAGCATATCAATAGTTGTTTTTTATTTTAGAGAATACATTAATATAATATTGCTAAAGATGATTTTGATAATATTGCTAGAAAAAATAGTGGTATATAAAATCTGTAAAATCTAAAATTATACCATATAAGTATTAAGGTTAGAGTTGTGTTCAAGATTGTCATCATGACAACTTTGGATTTAGAATAAGTAGAAGTAGATAGATAAAAAATATAAATAGATAAAATTAAGTATTATATATTCTCAAAATATAAATATATTAAAATACATTTTATTAAATAATAAATTCTATAAAATAGCAAATCATTTTAGTTTTACTTCATTATGTTTCTTTCAAATTTTTGTTATACAATAAATATTAATACATTTAATTTTAACTTTTAATTTCTGTTCATTATTATAATTACAATACATATTAATTAAAATTTTAATAACCATTTAAATGAGAATTAAAGAAAATGGAATAAAAAAACGGTGAGAGTTAAAGTTATAAAAATGAGGTTAGTTAAGGAAAACATTAAAAAAAGATATTCAGTTTAAAAATAAAAAATAGAAGGATATTTTTTTGACCTATTAGGTAATAAGGACGTAATATTATAAATTTGTAAGAGTCTTTTTTTTATATAAAGCTCATATATTAAGAAAAGGAAAAGGAATGGGCTGACTAAACCCACAAGCAAGCCAAAGAAGGAAACAAAACTAGTGCACAAATCTAAAATTGGGCATTCCCAATTTGTTCAAAATAAGCTCTTTTCTAATAGAATTAGGGGGAGAATTCCACCAAGAAATCCCGTCAAGAGCCAGGCCTAAACTAGCTAACGTGTCGGCACAACGATTTCCTTCTCTATAAGTGTGGGAAATCCAGAATTGCATGGATTTAGATATGGCAATACAGTTATTCCATCTGTTGCTTAGTTGCCAAGGAACAAGCGAAGGTTTGGTGAAAGCCGTGACCGAAGTATGGGAATCCAATTCAATCCAAATAGCATTCCAACTGTTTTGTTTGGCTCTCTCAATTGCTAAGATTATTGCCATAAGTTCAGTATAAAAAGAATTCTGAATTCCAAGATTCTTGGCAAAACATCCAACAAAATTTCCCTTACTATATCTATATACGCCCGCACAAGCAGCAACCCCAGATATCCTAATGCTGATCCGTCAGTGTTACACTTCAGCCAATTTCCAAAAGGCGGGGTCCAAATGACTTCAATGATTTGAGAAACTTTAGGGTGCTTCGTTTGAACATTAAAGGCCTTGAGGATTATGAAATCAGAAATGGAAGGACCAGATGAGTTTAGCCCATTAAAGGGGTTGATATTCTTTGTTGACAAAGTTATAAGCATCCTTGAGGGATAGGATTCCTGTCGTGAAATGATTCCAAACTAAAGTGTCTTCTTTCTGCTCAGTATGAATAACATTGCTTTTGATCATGTCATTGAGATCTGGAAACATAATAAGAAATTGTGGAGGAAAATGCCATCGGTAGTTGAGGATGAAATCAGCCACCTTTGCTTGAAGATTAAGATTCAAATTTTGAGGAAGCTTAAAATAATGCATTGTAAGAGTCTTTGATATAATATTTTTTAAATCTTAATTATCCATTTTTTTATCGAGAAAAGTACAATAATTTTGTAGAATAAAGTTATAAAAATGAGGTTAGTTAAGGAAAACATTAAAAAAAAGATATTCAGTTTAAAAATAAAAAATAAAAAGGGATATTTTTTTGACCTATTAGGTGATAAAGACGTAATATTATAAATTTGTAAGAGTCTTTGATATAATATTTTTTAAATCTTAATTATTTATTTTTATCGAGGAAAGCACAATAATTTTGTAGAATATATATTAAAATTGTAATACTCCGAATCTCCGAAACTGATAATTATCATTAATTGGTTAATTGATAATTAGAATGCATTGACCTTATTCCATATCAATCTAAGGATGATTGTATTATATTAGAAGTCTTAAGAGAAAGTAAGGGAATTAGTTGGGAATGAGCCAAATGGCAAGATTGTAGATTTGGCATAGTTGAAGGACAACATAGACATTAACCTCTATTGCATGGGCTAAGACCTATTAGGTAAGAGCACTATATTCCAACTCAGATTTTTATGAAAGTGAAAGAGTTAGAAGCATAAAGAGAAAGAAAAATCAAGCCCAACAAGTGCATTTTCGCAACTCTTGGTACAGCTCCACTAAAACGGTAATATCTCTCTGCTCATAACTCCGATCGTAACGATTATGGTCTCGTTGGAAAGCTGACAAAATTATTTTCGATTTGGATGTATGGTTCGCATTTGTAGGTGCTGTGTTGATGGAGATAAATAGGTTTGAAGTTAAGGAATCCATGTTGAATGTGTGTTAAGGTGTGGCTGCGGATTTGATGATGAAGAAGATGAATTTTTGGGCAAGAGGAGAGTACCATGGCAGCATGAATATTGTGTTAACCTCCATTTGATCCAAGGTGAGTCCTTTAGATAGAAACTTGGGAAATTGCATGCAAGGGTTGTATTTGGGGTTTTGGGATTTTGAGAGATAATTAATGAACCTTGATGCTAGTATGCTTTTGATGAGGGATTCTAATTGCATGTTGATAATCGATGTTTCTTTACTTGCTAAATTCTGATATGTGTAGGTAGAAATATGATTTAGAATGTTATAGCATGTTGGATTGGTTTAAATTAAAGTTGGAATGGATTTAGAAGCTTTAAAATGCAGAAAAACACATTCTGATGCAGAGTAACCGATTACGCTATTAAAAATGCAATTCTGGGCTGTTTTTAGTGCCAGTAATTGGTTACTAACTTTGAGTAATCGGATATCCTGGGCGAAATGGAGAAAAATAGGAAACTTCGGAAGTTCGTAACTTTTGCGTCGTAAGCCTGTTTCGCGCAAACTTTATATCGTTGGAAAGCTAGCGACGTGTACTTTCTAATAAAATTGGTCTCCAAACCAGAATGTTTGATTTAATTATATTTGAACCCCACTTAGCGTGTCTTGTCGAGTGAAATTGTATGTTACTATTTCCCCCGAGAACAGTTTCGTTCCGTATAGGGAACCGAGTGTCTCCTTAGTCATGTGAGACTTGTTTATTTGGTTTTCAAACATGCTAATGTTGTATATGATCATGGATATGTTAATTTTAATATGTGAATTATGCATGATTAGAATGAATTAATCTCATTGCACTTAAATGCTATATTATGTTTAAATACGAATGTTATGTTGTGATGAGATGTGAATATCTTGTTAATGCCCGTTGTTTCGGTTAAACAATTGGGATTGTGTGCTTGTGTGATTTGGCGCTTGATATGTGTGTATGCTTGAATCGAAACGGGCCGGGGGCTAGGTTGCGTTATGTCCCGGGCTTTGTGATCAATGGGACAGCCCCGATCGTGTGATCTTGGGCTCACACCTGAGCTACCGTTGCAGTGTGCTCGTGAGTGCCGTACGGGGCTTTTTACTCACTTGGCGTTAACACACTTGCGTGCTCGGTATGGTGGCGTTATGCGGCTAAGTAGGCCTACGCATAATAGGTAAACCATCTCTAGTGGTGCCATGTAGGCTACATCACTAGGCTTTCGCCCGATGGACCCAGTGTGTCAAGATGGCGTATTGTACTCGGCGTTAACACATGTGCGTGAAGATGGTTAATGGGACAATGACGCCAATTAGGCTAAGGTCATCTCGCGGCCATTTAGGCTTGTGCGAACCCGTCTAATCATCTTGCGGTGTGCTTGTACAAGTCTCTTGACAATAGGCATGGGCGTGATTCATCGAGGGTGTGTTTTATAACCTAGTCGAGGCATTAACGCGTTTCTGGATTCCCCGTACATGGGTATGGGTCTGCATACGTGTTTGTTGTACTATTTGTGTACTTGTGATGCAATGAATCCTATGGTGGACAATTCATGTGTTTGCTCCGTACTTGTATCGGATGTGAGGATAAACCTCGGATCAATGGTGGATTCAGTTTTGTTGATACATGTACCCTGTAGAACCGAGTGGACCCATAGGATAGGAGGACTCACTGAGATTTAGTAATCTCACGCCAATCAACTGATATTTTTTTCAGGTGCAGTTTAGTAGTGTTTGGTCAGTAGCAGGTTTGGACTGAAGACTTGAAAGTGGTGTTGGCTCGAAGACCTCGTTGGTTTTGACATTCCGCTGTGCAAGATCCATTGAAGACTCATGTATTATGCTTCTTAGTAATTTTTCCATGTTGTATTCAATGTAGATCTTCTTATACATTTGGCTTTTGTATGTACTCAATATCAGTTTTAACGTTTCATGCATAATATACTAGTCAATTATGTGTGGAGTGTTACAAAAATTTTACTTATATATTTTTTAATTTCTTCTTTATTATAAGTTGTTTATTTAAAAGTTATTTCGATAAAAAAAATCTACTTTTTTAATATTATTGTAGCGTATGAGTTATAATTTTAGTGATTATTAAAATGAAACTAATTTTTATTAATTGTTTATATAAAAATTATTTCAATAAAAAATTTATATAAAAATTATTTCTATTTTTTAAATATTATTGTAGTATAGTAGTTATAATTTTAGTGATTATTAAAATAAAATTAATTTTTTATTTTTTGAATTAAAGTTAAAATAATATAGAATTTTATAAAGAAAATATAATTATGTCATAAAAAATTTTAATTTCTTCTCTATTATTAGATGTCTATATAAAATTATTTCTATTTTTTAATATTATTGTAGTGTATGAGCTATAATTTTAGTGATTATTAAAATGAAACTAATTTTTTATTTTTTGAATTAAAGTTAAAATAATATAGAATTTTATAACGATAATATAATTATATCAATTTTAGTAATATCTTTTATTTGAGAAAATTTGTGAGAATGACACATCATCTTTTTGATAGAGTTTTTGTTAAGAATGGCTATCATGATGACACCTGGCTAGGGTTGTCATCATGACAATCTTCCATTTATATATACTAGACGGCTACCCGCGCGATGCGCGTATACGTTTTAATAAATTGTTATCGATAAATATAAAATATATTTGTATTGATATTTTATATTGAGTGTAGTTTTTATTTAAAAAGTTAACAATAATTTTATTGTTTAATACATATATATATATATATATATATATATATATATATATATATATATATATATAATCTTTAATATAAATATGTTATAAACATATTCGATACTATGAATTTATTAATATAACTTTTTATTCATTAAATTAATTTACACCATATCAACATTTTCATGACTCGTTGTCATTGTTTCAATTGGATTTAAATTAAAAATAAATTCAATCACATATTATCAACAAAATATATAATATTATTTAATTATAATTCCAATCTAAATTAACCGAAAAAAATTATAATTATGGAGAGTAAGACCTAACCCACTAAATTAACAAATGAAAGAATAAATAAAATAAATGACAAAAACAATACAAAACAAATAAATACTGAAAAGATAAATTAAAATTAAGAAAAATCTAAATTTGGGAGGTCAAAATGGTTCTTGATAAATTCTTCCAAATACTTCCAAATAAAATGTGGTAATTTGTTCCATCAAGTAAACTTTTGTGGAATATGTAATTAGTTTTTTGATGTGTCAACGCATCTATTTCATTCGCTGTATATTTGTGAGGAAATCATATTGAAGTTAAGTGACTTACAATGCTATCAATTGCTACCAATTGTGAAAAATTATAGAAAAGAACGAACATGTGAAATGAATAGAAAAAGAGTAAGTAAATACTGAAGGTAGGATTAAAGGTAGTTATGAAGGTGTGCAAAAATACAAAAAAATAATAATATTTTATAACAATTATCATATACTATTATTAATGTTATTATTAAGACCTATCATTTTCCAAAAGTTTTAT
This sequence comes from Vicia villosa, assembly GCF_029867415.1. NCBI lineage: Eukaryota > Viridiplantae > Streptophyta > Magnoliopsida > Fabales > Fabaceae > Vicia > Vicia villosa. Next base: position 27,004,504 of record NC_081186.1, on the reverse strand, counting down.
TATACCAATTAATAAAATATAGTAACCAATAAACAAAAATAAAGTATTGCATTAAAATAATCTTTTTATGTCACCTTTAATAAAGAGTTAAAAAGATAGAAAAAAGTAAAAAATGAAAAGTTGTAGGTGATTATGGAATAGAAAAGAGATTTTTATATATTTACAATAATTTACACCAAAACATATTATTACAATTAGAATTAGAATAATATTAAAATTAAAAATAAAGTTAAAATATTAAAATATTAATATTTTTAGAGTTATGCATTTTTAATTTTAATGTGTTGTGTTAATTATAAGAATATATAAATTATTTTTACAAAATATATTATTTAATTGATCTATGTAGTGTTTATGATTCTAACCAAATAAAAGTTACTATTTTTTTTAAATAATGTTAAAATATAAATAAAATATTTTTTCTTATTTAAATTTAGAAATAAACTATCATGTGTATCTCAAAAAATTCATATATCGATTCCATAGAAAAAAAAACAATGATATTTATACATGGTTCTTAATTATATAAACAACTATATAGGAAACTTGCAATGTTAATACAATTACGAATAAATAAAATGATAAATTTGTCAAATCTCTAATCTAATATAAGTATCATCACTTACAAATTGACTAAATAAATCTACAACATATGTAACTATAAAAAGTTAGAGAAAATTATAAATTATTAAAAACTTGTAAGCCAACGAACAATTATATTATAGTTAATTAAAAATAAGTTAAAAATTTAACAATATAGTAATTTGATAAAATATAAAAAGTTCAGCAAAATAATTAAAAAAAATACCTTTAATTTCACATATAAATTCTCTATAGAATCCATGGCATTTTGGTTCCTAATAAAAAAACAAATAATAGAAGAAGTAAAATTGAATAATATGATAAATTGATAAAATAGAAAAAAATTAAAATGTTAAAATACCTTAATTTCATGTAGAAATTCTTCATCCATGGCATGATGATACCTAATACAAAAAAATTAATAAATTAATTTCATGTAAAAATCCTTCATCAATAGCATGCATCTTGTTTGCTAATACAAAAAATATAAACAAATAATAGAAGAAGAAAAATTGAATAATATACTAAATTGATAAAATAGAGAAATTCAAAAATGTAAGAATACTTTATATTCATGTTAAAATCCTTCATCCATGACAGGTGATTCATAATACAAAAAATATAATTCAACATCATAAAAGTTTAAAAATGTAATAAATTGTAAAAAAAATTAAATCAACAATATAATTTAAAAATACCTTAATTTCATGTACAAAACCTTTATCCATGTCATGTTTATTCCCCACATAGAGGCCCCCTGCATGCCGTGGCTGATGGTGGAATACCCCGTCATGCAGAGCCCACTAAGCCCTGAAGCTCTCACCGCGTCGTTAAACCACTCGGCAGTCGGTTTAAACAGACTGAAAACCTTCCGGGCGTGGTTCACCATTTTCAACGGCTCTCTCTCTTGTTAAAAAAAAACAAATAAAAAAGTTGTTAGAACAAGATTTGTTCTGATCAATATTCTTAGTTTTGATGATAACAAGGATATGAATTTTGTATGAGATAATGTGGTACTCTAATACATTGCAATTTCCCTTTCAGGAAATATATAAAGAGTATGCACAAATCAGCACTCAGAAGCTTTGTCTTAGAAGGTTCAGCATGCAACATCAGAACATGGTCTGGAAAGACATCAGAAGATGGTCAAGGCAGAATCAGAACATGGGTCTATGAAAGCATCAGAAGAACTTGAGGTCAGAAGCAGAAGCACTGAAGTTCTCATGGTATCACGCTCAGAAGCACTTCAAGGTCAGAAAACAAGAAGATGCTATGCACCAAGCTGTTTGACTCTGATGATATTCAAATATTATATTCACAAACATCAGATCAGAAGAAAGTACAGGTGGCAGGCTACGCTGACTGACAAAAGGAACGTTGGAAGCTATTAAAGGCAACGTCAGTAGACACAGCGTGAACAAGGCTCGAGGTAGTTGACAAAAGCATGAAACATTAAATGCAATGCTGTACGGAACACGCAAAGCATTAAATGCGCTCAACGGTCATCTTCTCAAACGCCTATAAATATGAAGTTCTGATAAGAAGCAAGGTTAACAACTCTGAACCAAATTCTGTGAATATTAACTTGGTGAAACGCTGATCAAACTCAAAGCTCAGAAACTTCATCTTCATCAAAGCTCACTACATTGCTGTTGTAATATATTAGTGAGATTAAGCTTAAACGTTAAGAGAAATATCACTGTTGTGATTATAGCTTTTCAGAAGCATTTGTAATACTCTTAGAATTGATTACATTAATTTGTAAGTAACTAGAGTGATCAAGTGTTGATCAGGATACTCTAGGAAGTCTTAGCTTGTGTCTAAGCAGTTGTAATTAGAGTGATCACGTGGTGGTCAGGATACTCTAAGAAAGTCTTAGCTTGTGTCTAAGCATTTGTTCCTGGAGTGATCAGGTTGTGATCAGGATACTCTAGAAGACTTAGTCGCGGACTAAGTGGAAAACCATTGTAATCTGTTGCGATTAGTGGATTAAATCCTCAGGTGAGGTAAATCACTCCGTGGGGGTGGACTGGAGTAGTTTAGTTAACAACGAACCAGGATAAAAATAACTGTGCAATTTATTTTAAACGTTCAAGTTTTTAAGACTACACTTATTCAAACCCCCCCTTTCTAAGTGTTTTTCTATCCTTCAATTGGTATCAGAGCGCGGGTTCTAAGGTGCAAGCACTTAACCGTGTTTAGAAAATATTCAGGAAGAGAAAAACGCTTCAGTAAAAGATGGCTGGTGAAATTCCAACAAATCCAGCTGCATCTACATCTGGCTCTGCTGAGCAATACAATGGTAACAATGGTTATACTAGACCACCAGTATTTGATGGTGAAAACTTTGAATACTGGAAAGATAAACTGGAAAGTTACTTTCTTGGTCTAGATGCTGATCTATGGGATCTTCTACTGGATGGTTACAAACATCCTGTTAAAGCTACTGGTGTAAGGCTCACGAGAAGCGAAATGAATGATGATCATGAAAGATATCTCATGAAGGAAATATCTAACAGGGAAACGGCCCATGACATATATGAGTCCTTGAAGATGACTCATGAAGGAAATGCTCAAGTCAAGGAGACCAAAGCTCTCGCACTAATCCAGAAGTATGAAGCCTTCAAGATGGAGGATGATGAAGACATTGAAAAGATGTTTTCAAGATTTCAAACTCTGACTGCTGGATTGAGAGTTCTCGACAAAGGCTACACCAAGGCTGATCATGTGAAGAAGATCATCAGAAGTTTGCCCAGAAGATGGGGTCCAATGGTAACAGCATTCAAGATTGCCAAGAATCTGAATTAAGTTTCTTTGGAAGAGCATATCAGTGCCTTGAGAAGCCATGAAATTGAGCTGGACGCAAACGAGCCTCAGAAGAAAGGTAATTCTGTTGCATTAAAATCTAATATTAAAAAATGCACTAACGCTTTTCAGGCTAGAGAAGAAGATCCTGAAGAATCAGAATCTGAAGAAGAAGATGAACTGTCCATGATTTCCAGAAGGGTGAACCAACTCTGGAAGAGCAAGCAAAGGAAGTTCAGAGGCTTCAGAAGTTCAAAGAAATTTGAACGAGGAGAATCTTCTGGTGACAGAAGATCTGACAAGAAGAAGGTTGTCTGCTATGAGTGCAATGAGCCTGGACATTACAAGAATGAGTGTCCGAAACTTCAGAAGGAGAATCCCAAGAAGAAGTTTCATAAGAAGAAAGGTCTTATGGCAACATGGGAGGATTCTGAATCAGAATCAGGATCAGACTCTGAAGGAGAGCAGGCAAACTTTGCGCTGATGGCGACAGAAGATGATGGATCAGAATCTACATCAGAATCAGATTCTGAAGAGGTATTTTCTGAACTATCTAGAGAAGAGTTAGTTTCCAGTCTAACAGAGCTTCTTGAATTAAAAGCTCATCTTAGTATCAAATACAAAAAGCTGAAAAAGCAATTTGAATCTGAAACTAAGAAGCTTGAGTTGGAAAATTCTGAATTAAAAGAAAAAGTTTTAAAATTATCCAATAATGTTGGATCTCCTTCTGATTCAGAAAAATCCACTCCCAGTCTGAATCATATTCTGAAAGAATATGATTTAAGTTTCAGGAAGTTCTTATCTAGAAGTATTGGCAGAAGTCAACTAGCTTCTATGATATATGTTGTGTCTGGGAACAAGAGAGTTGGCATTGGTTATGAGGGTGAAATCCCATACAAGCTTGAATCTGTGGATGATATGAAAATATCATACAAGCCTCTGTATAACCAATTTAAATTTGGTCACTCCCATGATATTAAGCACACATCACATGCACAAAGTTTTCACATAACACACACCAAGAAGCATGTGACACAACCTAAGAAATATCATGGAACTCAGAATAAGAAGTATCATACTGTTCCTCCTGCTAAATATTTTGCTAAACCCAAGTTCAATCAGAACTTGAGGAGAACTAACAAGAAAGGACCCAAGAAATTGTGGGTACCTAAGGAGAAGATAATTTCTGTTGCAGATATCCTTGGCGGCAAAGAGGACAGAAAGCAAAATGTCATGGTACCTGGACTCTGGGTGCTCGCGACACATGACGGGAAGAAGGTCTACATTCCAAGACCTGGTGCTTAAACCAGGTGGAGAAGTCAAGTTTGGAGGAGATCAGAAGGGCAAAATCATTGGCTCTGGAACCATAAGTCTTGGTAACTCTCCTTCCATAACTAATGTACTTCTTGTTGAAGGATTGGCTCATAACTTATTGTCCATAAGTCAATTAAGTGACAATGGTTATGACATAATCTTCAATCAAAAGTCTTGCAAGGCTGTAAGTCAGAAGGATGGCTCAATCCTATTTACAGGCAAGAGGAAGAACAACATTTATAAGATTGATCTTTCTGATCTTGAGAAGCAGAAGGTGACTTGTCTTATGTCTGTTTCTGAAGAGCAATGGGTCTGGCACAGAAGATTAGGACATGCTAGTTTGAGAAAGATTTCTCAGATTAACAAACTAAATCTAGTCAGAGGACTCCCAAATCTGAAATACAAATCAGATGCTCTTTGTGAAGCATGTCAGAAGGGCAAGTTCTCCAAACCTGCATTCAAGTCTAAGAATGTTGTTTCTACCTCAAGGCCGTTAGAACTCTTGCACATTGATCTGTTTGGCCCAGTCAAAACAGCATCTGTCAGAGGGAAGAAATATGGATTAGTCATCGTTGATGATTATAGCCGCTGGACATGGGTAAAGTTCTTGAAACACAAGGATGAGTCTCATTCAGTGTTCTCTGAATTCTGCACTCAGATCCAATCTGAGAAGGAGTGCAAAATCATAAAGGTCAGAAGTGATCATGGTGGCGAATTTGAGAACAGATTCTTTGAGGAGTTCTTCAAAGAAAATGGTATTGCCCATGATTTCTCTTGCCCTAGAACTCCACAGTAAAATGGAGTTGTAGAGCGAAAGAATAGGACTCTACAAGAAATGGCCAGAACCATGATCAATGAAACCAATATGGCTAAGCATTTCTGGGCAGAAGCAATAAACACTGCATGCTATATTCAGAATAGAATCTCTATCAGACCTATTCTAAATAAGACTCCTTATGAATTGTGGAAGAACAGAAAGCCCAACATTTCATATTTCCATCCTTTTGGATGTGTATGTTTTATTCTGAATACTAAAGATCATCTTGGTAAGTTTGATTCCAAAGCACAAAAATGTTTCCTTCTTGGATATTCTGAACGCTCTAAAGGCTACAGAGTATACAATACTGAAACATTGATTGTTGAAGAATCAATCAATATCAGGTTTGATGATAAGCTTGGTCTTGAAAAACCAAAGCAGTTTGAGAATTTTGCAGATTTTGATATTGATATATCAGAAGTTGAAGTACCAAGAAGCAAAGCTGCAGAAGCTGGCAGTCTCAGAAGCAATGGATCAGAAGATCAAGTTGCTGCATCTTTAGAGAATCTGAGAATTTCTGAAGAACCTACAGTCAGAAGATCACCTAGACTTGCTTCAGCTCATTCAGAAGATGTGATCCTTGGAAAGAAAGATGATCCTATCAGAACCAGATCATTTCTCAAGAATGACAATCAGAAGCAGTGATCAGAATCAAAAGGCGTAAAGTCTATTTATATTCTACAGCTGTCATCCATTATCTGATGATGAACACGTGTCTGTGCGGTTAGTACAAAACGTGCAGTTGAAAAGACGCCGACCTAGGTAACTGTGTTAAATCATTTCATTTACCATGTTCTCTCTCCTAATGTCATTTCTCATTAAATGCATAATGATGTCTTTATTTTCAAATCATTTAAATAACCCGCTTCATCTTCATTCCCTCTTTTTCTCTCTTTCTCTCTCTCTTGTGCATCCCCTTCGTTGCATTTTTTTTTAAACCCTAGTTTTTGATTTGATCTCAAAGCATAATCATCATGAACTCATCTTCTTGTTCATCGAACTCAAAAGAAAAGCTCACCTCTACACAGATCCTTCTAAGCAAATATGAGTATGCTCCATTGAAAACATGCTTAATACCCACGAAAGAACTGGAAGTTCTATGTGAATCTGCTGTGGACATCAACAACCTAAAAGCAAATGACTTTAAGTGTGATGCAAGAATCTTTGAGCAAGGATGGTCTAAGTATCTTGATAGATTGGTTGGTCCAATTTATCCTGAACTTGTGAAGGATTTCTGGGTACATGCAACGGTTACCCCAACTGCCATCATTTCATTCGTGCTAGGGCATGAAGTGGTTATCACTGAAAAGCTCATCAGGAAGCTGTACAATCTGAATGATGAAGAAGGTTGGACTGGTTTTCGACATGCATCAGTTGATTGGTCTAAAGTTGAACAACAAATCTCTCAGACTTTTGGAATTGACTCTAATAACACAGGCACCTTAAGGCCGTTTTATAAAGTATGGGCTGAGATTATTCTGGGTTCCCTTCACCATAGAAAGAGGATGCTCTCCTCCTCCTACATCAGTCCGGATCACAAGTATACTCTTTTCTGCATTGGCAAAAAGACTGAGATCAACATCTCCCATATTTTGTTTGAGAATCTGAAGACTTCTATCTTTGAGTCAAGAGAAGACGAAAGGGCGAAGTACCCTCATATTTCAAGAACGACTATTCCTTTTGGAAGAATGATTTCAGACATTCTGATTGAAAGCAAAGTGCTGGACTCCATCAGAAAACTCAATGCGTCCCATTTTCTTGGAGTTGTTCAAGGTCCCATTTTCAATGGCGTGGATTTGTTCAGACTGGAACTCATTCAAAATGTACCTTCTGTGTGCACAAGCTTTCCTGACATTCTATCAAGAAGAGTTGCTGTTGAAGGTTTTGCCTCTTTGTTTCAAAAAGAACTGCATCAGGTTGTCAAGCTTTACCTGGAAGATTGTGTTAGGAAGCAATCAGATATTGATCCTGCTTGGATCCGTGGCAGAGTACTTCCGTCCAAGGCTGATCTTCTGAAGAAGGATCAGAAGGAACTAAAGGCTAGGCTAAAAAGAAAAGCCCAAGAAGATGAGGCTAAGAAAGCCAAGAAGTTGAGAGTCACCTATGATCCTGACAAGGTGGACTCTGAGGAACGAAGAGATAAAAGGATCAGAGATTCCTTTCGCAGAACCAGATCTTATTCTTCTGTACAAACCTCTAGGCAGGTTTTTACTCCACCTCCTTCTGTCCCTAAACCATCTTTCCAATCACCTCCATCTGAACCAAAAGTAAACTTCACCTTACCAAATCCTTCTCCATCATCCTTCTCCTCTCCCATTCTAAACCCCACACCTTTAAGTATTCTTCCCCCAACTCCTTCTGATAAATCTTTCTCACCAATTCCCTTTACAAATACTCCATCCTCTTCTCAATCTATCATTTCTGATATTCCATCTTCATCAATCATTCTCTCAGATATCCCTTCTTCCTCATCCACCGCACCTCCACCTTCTATATCCCATCCCTTACCTACCAGAAAATCCAAACCTTACTGTCTTCTCTACCCTGACTACAAATTCACCTTCAATCCGCCTGAACCTGAACCCTATACCTACCTGGAACTTTTCAGACATGAGGTGATTAGCAGTCTAGACCTACTGAAGGATGCATTTCTAAATGGTCTGGATGATGTTTCTACAAGAAATCTCTGGAGAAGATTTCGCAAGGATTTTCAAGTAGAAGCAATGGGAGTACAGAGAAGACTAGTGGCTGTTGCCCCTGGTTACCCTGGTTACCTTCTGGAGGGTGATAATGGTATATACTACCATCCTCTCAGAAATTGTGTTGCTGCTGAGGAGAAGCCCTTTGTGGATGAATTGGAAGTAGCAAGATTGGCTGCTGCAATGGAAGCTAACCCTTGCAGGGAAATTGTGGTCTGGGTACCTCAATATCCAGTTCTGCTCGGGGATTTCAAGACCCTCTTTGACTTTCTGAGGGAAAACCCTTCTAAGGAAGACCCAAGTTTTGTCATTCCAGAAGTTGTTGACCCACCAGAAGTTGAAGGTCCTTCTGCTCCCAGGAATCTTGCTGCCATTCTTCAGGCACTTGAGAATGGAGATTCGGAAATTCCTGCTGCAGAATATGGAGATGCTTCTATGCAAGAAGCAGATATAGAAGATCATGTTGATGAATCAGTTCCTGTTGAGGAAATCCCTGCAAATGATCTATCTATGGAAGCTACAAATCACAATGCTATTCCTGTGGTTAGAAGCGGTGAAGCTTCTTTTGATGAATCTTCTCGTCTTGCAAGAACTCTGGAAGATATTCAGAAGAAACAGGATGAGTTTAGAGCTTTCATGGAGAGGCAAGAAGGATACAACAATGGGGTTCAAGAGATGCTGGTCAAGATCTTGTCAAGGCTAGGGTCGTCTTAGATTGAGTCTGTGTTGTTTTGTTTTTGCTTTTGCTGCATCTGTTTTTGTGCATCTTGTCTTCCTTCTATGCGTGTACTTCTGTACCTGCTGTTTGAACTTCAATGAAATCATCCTTTTTCCTCCGTGTGTTTCTTTTTGTTTGTATCTGAATCTTTTCTGTTTTTTGATGATATGACAAAAAGGGGGAGAAATATGTGATAAATGATTTGATTTAATCAGTTGCTTTACTAACAGAACTTGCAAAGTTCTATGTTTTTAAGTTGTGTTGTTGCAGGAATCAAAGATTCAAGATCAACATGAGGAGCAACAAGATGAATCAAGCTCTTGGATTCTTGAAGCAAGCTGAGTGCTAGGAAGCTTCAGAATCAGAAGCAAGAAGCAAGAATGATCAGAAATTATGATAATAGAATATGATCCAAATCATTGGCTATTTGCTCTGATACATTGTCTATTGGATCTGATATATTCTATATGGCTTATATGGCTCTGATACATATTTTGTGTTCTGATACACATTTTATGTTCTAACTCATTCATGCTGACTTTTGTCGTTTAGTTTTGTTCTGTAACATTTCAGGATGTAGAGATGCTCTGATGATGCTCTGGTACATTCAACAATGTTCTGATACAATCTAGCATGAAGTGATGTAAGAAGAAATTCAAAGCTCTGAAGCTATCCAAGGGAAGCAGAAATCAGAAGCTGTGAATGTTCTAAAGATCCAGAAAACTCAAGTTCTGAAGCTGTCCTAAATGGAAGCATGAATTAGAAGCTGTGAATGTTCTGAAGATCAAAGAAATTCAAGTTCTGAAGCTGTCCTAAATGGAAGCAGGAATCAGAAGCTGTGAATGTTCTGAAGATCAAAGAAATTCAAGTTCTGAAGCTGTCCTAAATGGAAGCAGGAATCAGAAGCTGTGAGTGTTCTAGGGATCTAAAGAAATTCAAGTTCTGAAGCTGTCCAATGGAAGCAGAAGTCAGAAGCTATGAATTATCAGAAGCAAGAAGCTTATGTGATCGTCTCTACCAAAATAATCAGGGAAGTCTTTTATTATTAAATTTCTTCGAGTATTTATTTCAGGGGGAGATTATTCATCCCAGGGGGAGATTGTTAATCTCAGGGGGAGACATATTCACATGCTTATGCTATAGCTGTGTAATTTGTCTTTAGTCGTCTGCTCTTTCTGATCGCAAATTCATATCATTTATATATGTTTTTGTCATCATCAAAAAGGGGGAGATTGTTAGAACAAGATTTGTTCTGATCAATATTCTTAGTTTTGATGATAACAAGGATATGAATTTTGTATGAGATAATGTGGTACTCTAATACATTGCAATTTCCCTTTCAGGAAATATATAAAGAGTATGCACAAATCAGCGCTCAGAAGCTTTGTCTCAGAAGGTTCAGCATGCAACATCAGAACATGGTCTGGAAAGACATCAGAAGATGGTCAAGGCAGAATCAGAACATGGGTCTATGAAAGCATCAGAAGAACTTGAGGTCAGAAGCAGAAGCACTGAAGTTCTCATGGTATCACGCTCAGAAGCACTTCAAGGTCAGAAGACAAGAAGATGCTATGCACCAAGCTGTTTGACTCTGATGATATTCAAATATTATATTCACAAACATCAGATCAGAAGAAAGTACAGGTGGCAGGCTACGCTGACTGACAAAAGGAACGTTGGAAGCTATTAAAGGCAACGTCAGTAGACACAGCGTGAACAAGGCTCGAGGTAGTTGACAAAAGCGTGAAACATTAAATGCAATGCTGTACGGAACACGCAAAGCATTAAATGCGCTCAACGGTCATCTTCTCAAACGCCTATAAATATGAAGTTCTGATAAGAAGCAAGGTTAACAACTCTGAACCAAATTCTGTGAATATTAACTTGCTGAAACGCTGATCAAACTCAAAGCTCAGAAACTTCATCTTCATCAAAGCTCACTACATTGCTGTTGTAATATATTAGTGAGATTAAGCTTAAACGTTAAGAGAAATATCACTGTTGTGATTATAGCTTTTCAGAAGCATTTGTAATACTCTTAGAATTGATTACATTAATTTGTAAGTAACTAGAGTGATCAAGTGTTGATCAGGATACTCTAGGAAGTCTTAGCTTGTGTCTAAGCAGTTGTAATTAGAGTGATCACGTGGTGGTCAGGATACTCTAAGAAAGTCTTAGCTTGTGTCTAAGCATTTGTTCCTGGAGTGATCAGGTTGTGATCAGGATACTCTAGAAGACTTAGTCGCGGACTAAGTGGAAAACCATTGTAATCTGTTGCGATTAGTGGATTAAATCCTCAGGTGAGGTAAATCACTCCGTGGGGGTGGACTGGAGTAGTTTAGTTAACAACGAACCAGGATAAAAATAACTGTGCAATTTATTTTTATCGTTCAAGTTTTTAAGACTACACTTATTCAAACCCCCCCCCCCCCTTTCTAAGTGTTTTTCTATCCTTCAAAAGTATGTTAAATAGACCGTTAAGAAAATATTGAATAAGCGTCTAAATTATAAACGGTTAAATAATGTAGTCGGGCAAATTATAAAAAATACCTCTCCCTCCCAGATACGCCGAGCGACGTGCTCGCGGTAGGTAAGCAGCACAGAAGTGTCACTAGGCCCTCCCGGGTAGCCCTCCTCCTGCTCATCCTCCTCCCCGAGTGGAGGGTCAACATCCGGTACCTCCTCCGCCTCGTGGTATGGCACTGCCACCTCCTCCTCCTCCTCCTCTCGCTGGTGGGAAGAAGAAACCCGAGCCAGACGACTCCTCGATCCAGATGTAGAGGTACCCTCGTCCATCTCCACGGGAACTTGCACACGTCGTCCCCGGCCCTGCCCCCGTCCCTGTGTCGACGCCAGCTGCGCCGCCGCCCGCTCGCGTCTAGCCGACGCAGTCTGGGTCTCTCTACCCTGTCTGATGCGTGCTTGGTTGCCTGACATGTTCCTGAAAACAATTGAAATCGATTAATATGTGAGATAACATAAAGAACTAAAAAACATTGCACTTCTGATACAATTCAGAAGTTCATTTCCGAAACTGGGAATGGAGGTGTTTTCGGAAATGAACTTCCGAAACACCCCTGCGAGGAAGTTTTCTGCAACTTCCATGGCAGACCCCAAAAACAAACTTCAAAACTATGTTTAATCATTCTAAACAAACTAAATATCAGTACCAACCTAACCTAATACATTTTTTGCTATTTGTAAACACCCTAATATGAATTTTAATCATAGATCTAAAACTCGAAATGCTTACCGATTGAAGAGATTGGAGGGCTTTTGAATGTAGTATAGCAAGGTTATTGGAGCCTTTGATGTAGCCTTGGAAGTGTTTGCACAAAATTTCTCTAGGGTTGTGTTTGATGTTGAATTAGGGTAAATAAATGGGGGAGGGGGCTGTTTTGCTTAATCTGCAAAACGCGCAATATTTCGAAAATGAACTTCCGAAATGGTGTTTTCGGAAATGCATTTCCGAAATAAGTCAAATTTTGAAGAAAAAAGGCGCTTTCGGAGATGCATCTCTGAAAACACCTTTTTCTTGCATTTCAGAAATGCATTTCCGAAGTCAGGGTATATGTGGTTTTTCACCAGAGGTGACCTAGAAGGTTGGGAGGTGGGCAAAGAATTTTCCTAATTATATTGTGAAAAAGAGATAATTTAGAATTGACTTCAACTTTCATATATAAATAAACTGATGGAGATTGGGTGATACATATGTTTGGAAAAGTGGATGAGTTGTAACTTATCACTAATGAGTAACTTCTCTTTTAATTTATTTTAATGAATTAATTACACTGATTTTTGTTAATTAAAAAAATTAGTGTGGTTGGTATGAAAAATAAAAAAATTAATATAAATAATGATAGGAAGTTATAACTATTACAGTTATAAATAATGATGGAAAGATAATTAATGTGGCATAACTCATAACTTTTCAAGTAACGATAATATAATTATATCAATTTTAGTAATATATTTTATTTAGAAAATTTGTGAGAATGACACATTATATTTTTGCTAGAGTTTGGTTTAGGGTTGTCATCATGACAATCTTAGGTTTATATTAAGTAGATTAAGATTAAAATAGGATTATTATTAATAGTAATGTCAAATATTATATCATTATTATTTATTTTTAATATAAGGTCAATTTTGTAAATAACACATTAGAGCACTTATCATGATAACACGTGGTTAGGATTGTCATCATGACAACCTTTCATTTATATATATATATATATATATATATATATATATATATATATATATATATATATATATATATATATATATATATATATATATATATATATATATATATATATATATTAAGGTAATCATAGTTATTCAAAGGGCACATTTGATTGCAAGTTTAAATTGTAGATCAAATATGTAAAATAAAGTGTTACTTTCTAAGTGTTAAAATTATACACACACTCACAAAAGATTTTTCAAAACTTCATTTCTTTTTGTTTGCAAACTTTTTTTTTTTGTTTGTGCATAAATAATTAATTGTAGATTAAGTTTTTTTTCTTTTAAAATTTTCTTATTTGCTTAAATTTCTCACTAGTCTCGTGTTCATTTGAAAACACAAGTATTTTAAAAAACTCATTCTTTTATAATTTCACATTGCTTCTAAAATTCCATATACACACCTAAAATTTTCATATACATCTTCTTCAATTAATATATTTTTGACACGCCGCAAGCGTACAACAATTGTCAGAATAGTAAAAATACCGAACCACAAAGACCAATGGTTGAGTACCAAACTCTGTTTTATCTTTGTATATCTAGAGCAAGCAAATGGTTGAAAACAGACAAACTTAAGTGAAAAAGCACTTAAGTCAAAACAGCTTATTTGAAAATCACTTTTAGAAAATAGCTTAATTGAAATTAAAATGAGACAAATAGGACTTAGAGTCATGATTCCTTACTCAAACATCTCCTAAGATCAATTTGGTTTTAACACGAGAATTCCTATGTGAATTATAGAAAATAGATTATTGTGAACAACGTCTGCTTTCGCCAGCGCATTGTTCTATCTTTGACAAACGAGACACTCATCGGCTTTCACTCGCGCATAAGCATTCGTCAGTGATCATTACTTATGTACAACTATTAAGATGTCTCATTTCTCAACTTCTTTTGAGCACTTTCGCGTCATCAAACTCTGTCATCTAAAAATTTGTTGTCAGGTATTGATACAAGTGATTACTTATGTACAGCTATTAAGATGAGACATTTCTCAACTTCTTTTGAGCACTTTCGCGTCATCAAACTCTGTAATCTAAAAATTTGTTGTCGGATATTGATACAAGTCCTTTCGGATCGCAATCAATACCTGAAAACTCTTTTACTTTCATAACAAGGGTTGAATAAAATAAAACTTAAATTTTAATAATAAACATGTGTTAATTCTCGTATCATATTCAAATCGATCATACAAATAGCTATGAATTCGGTCTCATGACCCTTAGCCCCTAAAGGGTTACTCACTCATGGTGAGGAATAGCACATACATAAAAATTGATATAAGAAATCATGATAAAAAATAGTAAAACAATGAAGAACCTGAATTAATAAAAGCTTGATCCATTGCTCCAATGGAGGCTTGAGTTGCAGAGCGTGAAAACATAAAAATACGATAAAAGTTGGATACCTGTTCTTTCATCCTAAAACTAAATAAATAGCCAAAATTACAAAAACATGAAAAATCCTATTGTAACTAATATGCACTAACTGCATAGTAGTACACTTGCCTTATCTAATAATTATTCCTTATAATCAAGGAAATTAATCCTAAGATCTAGGAGTTAACTAACTGATTTAGTTATATGTGTTGTGAGTCTATAAAAGATCATATCTATTGTAATTCAAATTAAAAAGTATTATGAACAGAAATAGAAGAATTCAGTTGACAAAGACGACTGCAAAATAAAAGGTATCAGGATAAACTAAATGGATACAGAATGAAAATATCATATCCCAGCCAGTTGAGTTCTATTCTATCTCTCAAGGAATATTACAAATTTCAGCAACCAAATTACATAATTCAAGTAACTGTATTCATTTCTGTTTTAATGGCTCCAATCTTCGAACATTACTGTGCAGATATTAGAGTGTTGCCTACCATTATCATATAATTAAAGTAGTCACTCAAATGAAAATATAATAATTATAACAATTTGAACAAGTTTATTAAAAAGAGAAAGGTGAACCAAAATAAAGGTTAATTATGCTAGACAGACTCACCCAATGGGCCTCAACTCAACACCATCTACCTCAACATCAATCTGCCAAGGGAAATCCGAAACAGTCCTGATCCATAACTGTTTTAACGCCTTCTCTTGCATGCAACTTCGAAGAAAAGGAAGAATGCACCAAGTATTACATGATGACAAATCATCAACTTTTTTTATCAAACACTCAACAACAGACTAATGGCAATTGAAGCTAAACAGTCGCAAAATACTTTAGTAGTTGAAACTAAAATATGCTAGGTCTGCATTTTTAGATTTCCGTTTGCTTCACCCAAACTGCAATTTGAGTGTATAAATTGACTTTCGTCCACAAATAAATATTTTGTAAGGACTCAGTAGGCTTTATATCTGAACATGACTTTGAGTCTCAAACCAAGGTTAAAATAGAAGTAAGAAAACTTTGTTTTCTCTTGGAATCAGACCATCATGATTTACAAACTATGATTCTTGCCTGTGAGAATGTAGCTTGATAACAACCTTGCTGTAGGCCCATATTACATCAGTATGAGATTCTTGCCTATAAATTTGCAGATATAGCTCGGAAAATTCATCAACCAAATTAATGTTGGATAACATCCAAGACTATATCACTGATGATGCAATATTCATTTGCAGCAGCTACGATAACTGCATTTACAAAACCAAATTTGGCTACAACTCACTCATAATTAAAAAACATGAACATGGGTCATATCCTCATGTTAACAAAATTTTGATAACCAGCAGCTATTCCATAAATCATTTTGAAGAACCAATATAAAATACTTTTTACCTTCTCGGTATTTGATATGAAAATGTGGTACCAGCCAAAAGGCAAATTTGTGTATATGATGATCAAGTGAATAGAGTTGTGTAACCATAACTATCATTCTAGATGGTAACAGCCAAAAGATAAACTTTGACATGTGACGGCCAAATGAATAGAATTGGCTAACTGTAACTATCATTCAAGATGGCAGCAGCCAAAAGACAAACTTGGACATTTGAGGGCCAAATTTTTTGTAGCGGTTATATTTTAAACTTTGAACGTGTTAATGTGAGCTAGACTTGTCAAGCTAATGGTATGATTAGTTGGTGTTATCGTATACCCCGGCCATGACCTAAGAGTGGATCATGATGCTTAAACAATCAAGAATCATGTTTTGTACATGAAGATGAACGGTATCTTAACTTGTGCGTATGGTTAAACAAAATCTACCGATGATGAAGCAAAAGCAGAATACGGTTCATAGCACCGACAAGGCATCAAAAATTTCATATGGTTCTACCGCTAACTTCTCCTGGTTGCAAACCATGGAAACCACAACATTCCATATACTCTCATTGCAAAAATCTCCTTTAGTTGCCAACCCACTCAAAACTGTAGACAACAACTCAAAGTTCCCTTCCTTGCACAAAGCACCAACAAATTCATTCAAACTCTTTGAAACGGGAACATACCCTTTAAACAACATCTCATCCAAAACAAATGCAGCTTCCCGGAACTGCCTCCCCCGGCAAAGCCCGTCAAACAGCGTGCGGTACGTAACAACATCGGGTACACACTTACGTCGCGGCATATCCTGAAACAAATCATTTGCTTCACTCCATTTGCCTTCTCTACACAGCCAACCAATCACCATATTATAACCAAAAACATCAGGCTTAACACCTTCCACCCCATCCAAAACCCTATAAGCTTCTTCGAAATTCTTCTCTCTACAAAACTCTCCAATCATCACATTACAAGTAACCGAATTCCAATGACAACCACTCTCCTTCATTTCTTCCAAAACCCTTAAAGCATCATCCTTTCTCCCCGCCTTAAAAAGTGCATTAATCAAAGTGTTATAAACAACTGCATCCAATCTCAAGTTCTTCCTACTCATCTCATCCTTGATCCTAAACGCCCAATCAAGTTCCCCAATCTCGCAAACTCCTTTAACCAAGTTAGTGTAAACAGAGACACATGGCTTCAACTTAAACTCCTCAAGCATCAATTTTTTCATTCGGAATGCTTCATGCAGACGCGTGTTTTTGCAAAGCCCGTGGATTAACGTCCCAAAGGTAATGCTGTTCGGACCAACGCCTTTGCTGCGCATTTCATCGAACAGTTCCAAGGCGCGGTCTACGTGGCCTTGAACGAAGGAGGATCGGATGAGGATGTTGTAGGTGCAGGCATTTGGGGAGCCGAATCGAGTTAAACGGGAAGAGAATTGGGTTAATGTATGGAATTGGCGGCAGGTGAGGAGAGCATCGAGGAGGGAGTTGAATGACTTGTGAGTGGGGGTGCAGCGGAAGGAGGGGATGGAGAGGAAGGTCTGAATGGCACGTGACGGGAGACGGGCACGTGCGTAGAAGGAGATGACGTGGCAGAGGAGGGGTTCGGGGACGCGGTGGCGAGTGTCGTTGTGGAGTTGTTGAAGGATGAGTTCCATTTGAGGGAGCATTTTGGCGCGGCCGAGTTTGGTGATGATGAGGTCGTAGGAGAGGAGGGAGTAGTGGAATGGGGGGTTTTGAGGATTGGGGTTGAGGAAGAGCTGGAGTGCGAGGGATGGGTTCTTTTGGGAGCGGAGGAGGGAGGATAGTCGGAATGGGGATATCGGTTTTGAAGTGGCCATTGTTTGGGTTGGTTAGGATCAACTATTATCACTCTGTTTTTGAAGTCTATATAGAAGGAAGAGCGAGAGTTCAGCCATTAGGTGTATAAAAATTTGAATACTTACATGCTTTGTTTAATGTTAAATGATCTGAAAATTTTGAATTTTGTTGATACAAGGGAATACTTTCAGTTGTGCTACATATATGAATATTGTTATTACAAGTTCCTCGTCTAATATATGGCCTTACACAAGAACATCTTATTGTCATCGATCTTAATATATAGTCTAACATATATAACTAAACACAAAAGAATTATTATTATTATTATTATTATTATTATTATTATTATTATTATTATTATTATTATTATTATTATTATTATTATTATTGGTTTTAACATAATATGAAAATAGCTTAATGTTGAGAAAATCTAAGGTTTAATTCACGCTAACAAATTTGATGTGTGGGATAAAGAATAATAGCAATCAAAATAAATAGCATTCAACACTAATAACTAATAATATAGTGAATTAACTTGGTAGAAGAAGATAAAGGAATACGAAAAACACAAAATGTTTGTTTATCCTGTTCGATCAAATGATCTATAGAGAGCAACTCTCCAATTTACTATACTCCAAAAGTTATTACAAAAAACTACAAAAAAAGTTATAAGAAAATAGTCTTCGAAGTTCCTAAGGACAAATCCTATTTTCTATCTAAGTGTTTTCAATATCTATAACTCTCAATATAAGAATCACGCAAATCCAAGGTGTTTAAAGTGTTTATTAATCTCTTTGATAACCCCAAAATGCTGTCAAATCCCTAAAATATAACTCTATGAATCTTCCCTTTGCTTTTTCACTAAAATTTCTACCTTATTTCTCCACTTTCTTGAAAGTTCTCAAGAATGTCAGAAATACAATAATAAAAGAAATACATATTTATAATTGCTAAAACTCAAAAGAAACATAACAAAGCCAAAAACACAACCAATTAACTAATGGATCTGCGAACAAGGCCGAAAATATATTAGTACCGAAATATGTCATTTTTCCTTTTCTTTTTTCACTTGAGGTTTTAAGACATATTACATCACTTAATATATGACTTTACATAAAAGTCTCAAAATAGTCTAATTTAGTACGCTCTTGTTGGGTAAAAGATTATATTTGTACACTCTATTCGGTATTGAGAAGAAATTCAAAAGAGAGAATAAGGTGAGAAAGAAATTGAGAATAGAGAAAGAGATCAGAAATAGAGTAAATTATGGGGACTCTTTGGTATAAGAGAAAGATAAGAGAAAAAAAAAAGTATATACCTCTTTCTCTTATTGGTTTAGTAAAGAGTGAAAAGAGAAAAATGATAATATTTTTTATATTGATAAAAATACCTTTATTTTATAATAAAATAAGTGAAGCCTCTTAACATATTTTCTGGAACAATAAATAAAAACCAGTCTCCCAAATTATTTTCAGTCGAGGACTTGATACCAACGATGGTGTTCGCGATGGCTTGAATGTAATGGTGGTGAATAAAAAAACGTTGCAAAAGTGTGGCGGTTAACGGTTGCGAGTTATTGCAAGA
Organism: Vicia villosa; assembly: GCF_029867415.1. NCBI lineage: Eukaryota > Viridiplantae > Streptophyta > Magnoliopsida > Fabales > Fabaceae > Vicia > Vicia villosa. The sequence continues at coordinate 26,985,142 of NC_081186.1, read as the reverse complement.
AAAAAAACTTGAAACCCCTTTGTCTTATTTAGTTAAATGGGTTATGTTTTAAACATTATGTTGTTATCTTATTTTTTAGCATAATCTTCACTATTAAACTAACTATTTTAATTTTAAATTTGTATTTTATAATTTATTTTGTTAAAAATATATGTCTACTTCTTAGAAATTGAATTTCAAAATTTAATAATTTGTTCGATATTGTATTATTTGAAGATTTAGATGAGTTTGGATTAAAAAGATGATGTTTGCTTTCAGCTTACAGTGTAATATTGTCATATGATGACTGTATTGTGTGAGAAATGGAAAATATTGATTTTAATATGGGTTTTGTTTTATGGGTGTTTTAAGTTACATTTTCGATAGTTATTGATAATAAGCTTGTTATTTATTTGATTTAACAGGACATCAAAGTATAGTAGTATGAAGACTCAAGACTGTGTTCGACCTAGTTGAAGTAGCTATAGAGTACAAAGTCAAACTTAGTTAAGTAGAATTAGTTGTATTCAACTGATAGCATCTTTGTCTAACTTGGAAACAACAAGAAATAAATTTCTCCATAAACAACTCAAGAATTCAACTTAAACATAACATAGAACAAAACAAGCGTCAATATCCCCCCGAGTGCTACGTATCAGAGCAAATGACACCAACTCGAACCAATAACGGTAACAACTACTCCTCTTGGTTACTTGCACGTTACCAACAGAGGGTAACATTCACACAGAAAGGGTGAGATATCAAACAATATAAAGGAACGTATGATAATAACTATAGTGAGAATAAGATTACACGCAATTCACCACTTCTCAACAGAATATAACTTTTATCATAACAAAACCATCAACAAGGCATAAGAATGATCTCAACTTCACAACAATATCATCAACGCAGCATGACAACTACTTCATCATCACAACAACTCAAAATGCAACTTAATATGCGGCTCATTACTATGCACATGCATGTGGTACCAACTTAATATTTGCCAATCAATATAGGCCAACGTACTTGCCAATCCAGGCCAACTTAATTTGCCAATCCAGGCCAACATATTTGCCAATCCAGGCCAACTTAATAATGCAATGGATGCAACTCAATGATGCAACATTCACAAAATACAACATTCATAACACGCAACAACATTGACTAAATATCAACGAGGAATAACCTCCAACTCAGATGCCAATATTCAGTGGCAGCAACAACGTCATGACTATTATAGTAATTCACAACATGTCAATCACATCATTAGGATATGCCAACGTACAACAATATTCAACTTCATACACCTCACGATATCGGGAAAATACGACTTTAAAAAAGTTCTCAGAAATTATTCAAATTAATTTCATTAGATAGGAAATAATTTTAGCTTTTCGGAAGTTCAAACGGTGTGTCAAACGGACACCCGAGTCAAAAGATACGAATTTTCAAAGTTTGGAAATCTGTCAACTTCAGCAATGTAACCGATTACCTCAAGGATGTAACCGATTACATCCCCTGATTCTGCCATGTTGAGCCAATGCCCGCGAGAAAGATCAGGGATATGAGCACCATAGAACCCGGTTACTATTCTAGGACAGGTTGAACCAACTAAACTTCAGTGGGGAAGGTACCTACCTACGAACTTCATGCAAGCCCCTAAACCTAAGGACACTTGTGTGACTTGCTTGTGTGTGCTACTAACCCTTTGGTTTCCTTGCAGGTTTTTCTTGTAGGACTCATTTGTCCTTACTATCTTACGCTTTGCCTAATGCACCGCATTCGCATTACATCATGACATCATAACATAGCATGATTGACTAACCCTTTCAAGGATCTTAGGAATTTGGGGCGCGCAATTTCAGGTGCTCTTATCAAGGACTAAATTCCTATCAAGGGGCAGGAGGATTTATTTTCCTCTAGCCACATACCTTCCAATTCAGAGACTCAGTACCATATCAAGGGGCAAAAGGATTTATTTCCCTCTAGCCATATACTTTCAAATTCAAAGGTATCCCGAATCAGAGGCTATGACCCACTCGATATGGTGAGCTTGATTCTTAAAGAAAGACATTCATCGATGAAATCTAAAGTTCTTCAACAAAGCTGTAAATACATTTAAATGTCGCAAACTAAAATTCCTAAAGATCCTTGAAAACATTGCATATGCATTCATAACATCGGATAACAGGCTTCTTACAACGGGTCTCTCATCCTTCCTCGCTGTTTATTTCAGCACAAATGGATCTCGAGCAATCAGTCAAAGACCTTCAGGCTCAGAATACCCAATTCCAAGCTTTAATCCTGAATTTGTCCAAGGGGCGAGACGAGCTGAAGACACTCCTAACAAAGAAGGAGAAGAAGCCCAAAAGATCAGTTAATGCCATTCGCTTGGGGAAGAGATTTAGAGGTCCTGTTAAGAGAACCAATGAAGCAGAAATCCTTGAAGACGGTGACGATGAACAAAAGGACGATGCTAGCGTCAAAAATGATGTGAAAAGCAACCATGATTCTGTCAAGCCCTCTGAGGAAGAAGAGGACTACTACTATGAGGACGAACATCCTGATGAGGGGCAAGACGAGCTGAAGACACTCCTAACAAAGAAGGAGAAGAAGCCCAAAAGATCAATTAATGCCATTCGCTTGGGGAATAGATTCAGAGGTCCTGTTAAGAGAACCAATGAAGCAGAAATCCTTGAAGACGGTGACGATGAACAAAAGGACGATGCTAGCGTCAAAAATGATGTGAAAAGCAACCATGATTCTGTCAAGCCCTCTAAGGAAGAAGAGGACTACTACTATGAGGACGAACATCCTACAGACAAGTACAAGCTGCTGGAAGAACGTATGAAAGCCATGGAAATTCAGAAGGTACCTGGGTTAGACTTTGAGGAACTAGGACTCATCTCTGGAGTTGTTATCCCTCCGAAGTTCAAGACTCCCACCTTTGCTAAATACGATGGGGTCTCTTGTCTGAAACTACACTTGAAGTCTTATGTAAGGAAGATTCAGCCTCATACCGTTGATAAGAATTTGTGGATCCACTTCTTCCAATAGAGCTTATCTGGAACCCAACTCGAGTGGTACTATCAACTAGAGGGTACCAACATTCTGTTTACGGTGATTTCCGGTAAACAACCGCTAGTCTTCCAAACTATAATAAATATGATTTGGTTACTCGCAGGATCGACTAGATTGATCCTAGGACATAGTCAAAAAGGTTGTTATTTATGATAGTTCGAATTATGTCTATGGTTGGCTTGTCTCGAAATAAGAAATACTTAATCAAAGAAATAAAGATTAGCAATCACCTTGTTATACACGTAAATATAACATCAGCGAAGGGTAAGATTAAGATAAAATATAAGACAAAAACTGTAAAGTGCAAGAATCTTAAAATGTAGAAACTTAAATGCTTCGAAACTAAATAGAATGAAAATAAAGAGTGCAGGAATGTAAATGACAGAAAGTAAACGAAATGCAGTAATATCAAAAGATACTGGAATAAAGAAAGATACAAATGTATTTAAAATGGTGTTGGTGTCATAGGTACATTTCTCAGCGAAACTCGTTCTCTTAACACTTGATACTTGAGCAATATGTGAGTGATTTGTACAAAATGAACACACGGAATCCTAATACTAAGACCCTTATTTATACTAAATTTGACCCTAACGGTCCTATACTAATCTGATGCCACGTTACTCAAGAGAATCCTTGGGATGCCATCTGTCTTTGTGCAGTTATATAAACTCCTTCGAAATTCAAATCCTCCCGCCTGAATCCTCTTTCGACGAGTGGCAACGTAATCAGAATCGAGAATGCCACGAAAATACGTTAAGCTTTAGTACTTTACATATTTCGTAAAAACGTTTAAGTCCCCAAAGATGATTCTTTTCGAATTTAGCTTCAGTGCTAACTGTCTTCGTTCCAACTTAAACCATCATTCTCGAACATGGCCATCAGTAGCCATTTTGATCTCAAAGATGGTCATCAGTAACCATCTTCCTTCGAATTTCAAACCTTCGAAGGATATTCTTCCTAAACAAAATCTTCAGCTAACAAATTGCCCCCAATAAATGCCTGTTTCGAAAATAAGAGAAATAGGCGTTTCTTGTTATAACGAGATTTCGTTTTACTTACTTCTTAGGGTTCCAAGACTATTGACTGACGTCATAATCATTTATGACTCTGTTTCCAAAACGTCTTGTCATTTTCAAAGATGTCTTCTCATAACTTACATTCCCACGTTCTGGTCTTACTTCATGATCATTACTCCTATATACTAGGAGTAAAGCTAATAATTATTCGACCGCCGTTGCATTAAATCAACGCCTGCCGCGTGTCTCTTGGCTTTTACCTAAAAGATTTGAAAGGGTTTCCGTTAAACCTTTAAATACCTGAACTTCTATCCTTGCATAACTTCCACTTCTATTTCCTCATTCTCTCCACAGAAAAAAACATCTTCGGTTACATTCAAACCCATTTCCCAAATCAAACTTATTCATGGCGTCTTCTTCAAATGTTCTTCAACCCGTTCTAAAACTTCAAAACCCTATGCGGACAGGAAATCAAGAACATATGCCAAGCCCAAATACTGCAGAGGCGCGCGCCATCTATGCTTCTCAGGTAATCATTCCCTTTGAACTTTCTGGAAAAACTCATGCCTTCATGGGTCTTTTACCAGGAGAAAATAACTCCTCTTTGAATAAATTCTTTCCTGCTTATTATAAAACTAGGCCCTTAGTTAGCAAGAATAAGATGGACGATGAAGGTCACCCAGTCTCAGCTAACCCTGATAGCCCAAAAGAGACCTCAACTGAAACTCCTTTGGCTTTCGAGAAAATTAGATTAAACTATGTAACCAATTTTGTGAAATTCTTTAGGTCAATCCCTTTAGCAAAGGATCCTGAACTGTATTATGCTTGGCTAACGAAGGTAGAAAAACAAAAAACGCCTTTCTGGAAACAACTAGGGATTTATGATTTAATCCAATTATCCAAAACAGGTTTAGAATATAACCAAACCATGTTAGTAGCGTCATTTTACTTCTGGGATGCTTCTCACAATACTTTTCACCTTCCATGCGGGATGGTTACCCCTACCCTCTTCGATGTAGCTGCCATTACAGGGCTTCGACCAACTGGGGAAACCTTCGACCCTAATTTCATGGATACTGACACCATCAATTTTAATGAAGCAACAGTCACCTATACTGCCTTCATTCAACAATACCATAGCAAAACGGACCCAAACGTTTCTGACGAAGAACACATAGCATTTCTAGCACTTTGGCTCTCGAGATGCGTCTTTTGCTCTAGGTCCATACAAGTAGCAAAAAGATATCTTTGCATGGCTAACCAGCTAAATGCTGGGATAAAGTTAAACCTAGGCCAGTTAATTCTAGGATTTCTTTGTGAGAATCTTGGTGAAGCAACGGACCTTGTTAAGAACTACAAAACAGGATCTCTTCTTTTCGCTGGTCCTTTCTGGCTATTGCAACTATGGCTTAATTCCACTTTCGAGGCTCACCTCCCATATAAAAATGTCGTGGATGAAGAAAGTGCAGACATAAAGGATCGAACAGTGGAAGGAACCAGATTGGCTTACCTAACTCCCAAGGAAGAAAGTGGCAAACTTCGTGAAACCTTCCTGGCATTCATAATGATGTTCGTTGAACGTCATCACTTCACTCCTTCGATGGCTCCATTCGTACAACGTAAGGTGGATCCCGAATGGTTTACTCGAGAGTTTCCAGCAACTTCTCCTGATCAACAAGCTGAAGCTATGGCCATCTGGGAAGCTATCTCACCCCAAAGCTGTTATATCACCGACTTCGATCTTCAAAAAGTCATTGTTGTCTCCTTTGCTATCAACCCAATCTGGCTTCAAGACAATTTGGGCTGGTTCAACTCAAACCAAAGTGTTTGTATGACAAAAGGAATCAAATGTGTCTACACACTTCGCATCTGGAAGAAGATGACTAAGAATCGAAAATCTCCCGATATGTTGGCATCACCACTTTGTCTCCCGTTTCTTTCGAGCCTGCTTTTTATTCTACCATAGATTTTCATCAATGGTGGACAGAATATTATTCCGCGCAAATCTTCGATGCTGAAAGCCTTACTCGGGAACTAACTGAAGCTTTTGCTGATGTGCAGGAGAATTTTCAGAAAGGTACTTCGACTCATATTAAAGAAATTCAAGCATTTCAAAAGTTCTTTGAAACTATCTACAGGCCTGATGACCTTAGTCGGACCGTTCGTGAGGCTGCGGTTACTTTACGGGAAAAGTTTTCTGCTAAGCTAGATAAGTTGAAATTGCCTACGTCTGTTCGACCTGAACTACGTTATAAAGTGGCTTTTGAACTTCATCTTCCAAAATTTCCTCCACTTCCTAGTGCTGATTTCGGGGTGGCCTTAAGCCCTCCTTTTCTAGACTGGTTTGTGTGTGGGAACCTCATAAAAATTCTTCAGGAAGAATCTAAAAAACACGCTGAACGAGTGGTCCCGACTAAGCATACCTTGGATACTTTCAAAGGACATCTTCATATAGATCTTGAGCACGTTCGCATTTTGACTCCAATACCTGAAGGTTGGGGTTTAGACAATCCTTCGACTAATTTTTTCTTTTTCATTGAAATACTGATTTATATTTTGTTCACAGCTGTTGCTCGAAAGAGGCAAATCAAGGAAGCCCCTGTACAAAAGGGTTCTGGAACTTCGAGGAACACCAGGGCGAGTGGGAGTGACTCTGTCACCACTGGCAAGAAGCCTACGGTACATGGATACCTTATATTTTAGCTTGTGAAATTTAATGAATGTTACTCACTTGGTTTTAATATGTACTTCAGAGCTCGAAACCTCCAGCGCCTTCGAAACGAAAAGTTCCTCCAACAGCCGACTCAGACGATGAAGATAAATCTCCTCCTCGCACCAGACAAACGATAAAGAAAAGATAAAAAGCTGCCACCCCTTCAGCCAAAGGAAAGGGATCTGGGACTTCAAAGCTCACTTCTTCGAGTGACAAGGTATCTTCTGAGGACTCACCCTTGAAGGCTGCTAGCACTATCCCCATTATGGAGAGTCATAACTCCAGTCCAGACAACATTCCGACCAAGGTATTTTGGGTTTCACCATTTAACCATTTCTTTACATTCTAATTCTAATGATTAAGCTCACATTTTACCTTGTAAATGTAGGATGATGCTGGTACCGCTACTTCTGATCTCAAAGCCTCAAGTTTACACATTGACCTTGACAACCTTCGAGGTAAATGTCCGCTCTTTTGAATGACAAATGGACTTTTCTGCCCTTTCCTCCGTTTTGATCGACTCTAACTATCCATCGCAGGTGTTTCTCAACACCAATCTCATGTGCTTTCTCCCGTTCTCGAAGACACTCAACCTCTTGCAACCATTATTCCAACTGCGTCTGCTGAAGAAAGCCATTCAAATGATGAGTCTCCACCCATCCATCAAGATGAAACTATGGAGGAAAATCCGCAATGTTTGAATAGTGGTAACGCAGCTGGACACCCAACTGGCAGCGAAGACACTATATCTGAACAAGACGCTGCAGAGGAAACTTCCAAACTGGCTACACCTAGTTCTAATGAAACTTCGAACCTTGGGACTACAGTCACCCTTCTGACTACTTCGAAGCAAGCCCCTGCGATGCCTACTCCCTCAAAACTAGAGCAACTCAAGAAAACCGATCCTGTAAGCTTCCTCAAGACCATGATGAGTATCGATAGCGCTTCATCCCTTGGAACTCCTTCGACTGTCTTGGCAGGTGCTGGTGACAAGGATGATATTCATAAACTCCTTCATCAGATAAGAGAGAGGTTCTTTGAAACCAACCTCGTCGAAGCTCTCAGCAAGGATTCCATCAAATATTATGGTCTAAACAACCTTCTGAAGAAAGGGGATTTACTTCTTGTTCCAGTGGAAGTCTTAGAAGTAATTGTTTTATTGAGTTCTCTGATTGAACAACTCCAATCTAATCTCCTTCGAAAATGGGATATTGACGGATAACTCACAGCAAAAATGACTTCTCACAGTTCTACATGGGAAGCTGCTAACGATGCAACGAAGAAGGTTGACACCCTTAAGCTCGAGCGTTCGAAGAACCAACGAGAATATGAAGAGTGTGAGACAAATATCAAAGCCTGGAAAAAAGAAATTGAGCAACTCAAAGGGAAGATAAAGGATGCCCAGTCTCGTCAGGTAGAAATCCAAAAAACCAAACAAGATGAATTAACTGAAATGGCGCAGTTGGGGATTCGACACCTCGAGATGGCACAGAAGCTAGTGCCAGAGATCGAAGAACTGAAAAGACAACAGGCATTGATCGAATGTCATATGTCCTTATGGGAGACCCAATACTCGAATATAAAAGATAATCTTCCCAGGGATTTTAATTAGTTGCTTCGAACCTTGTACTCCTTTTTGTGCTGCGTACTTATTTTGTTTTGTAATCAAATTTCTCCAAGAATATATATATATATATGCAACTTTATCTTTCAATCTCCCCACATATTTTATTTTGCAGTTGTCATGAGTAATGCCCTAGTAATTCTCTAAAACTTGCCAAAATATACTTTTTCACTGTCACAGTAATTTTAATAAATGTAAACCACGTGACATGATTACCCTTCGCAGCCCTTTGAGCCTAGACTTGACATTTCTACTACCCTTAGCTGTAACCATCATTGAAAGATGACGTCACCTTTTTCAAAACGTCTATTTGAGACGTGCGTGCATCGGTTCTCATCATGATTACAGTTCAACTTCCAAGGGCGGGAAACGGCGGAAGCCATAACTTCTCTTTGGAATACCAAACGCAGTCCAATCAAACATTAAAAATGAACCGTTCCTTTACTGCCAACTTATTCTATATAAAGGGTTGGCATTCCACTTCTTCCTTCACACTTTCTTCAAACTCTTGCCCAAAATTTCGTTTCTTCTTGCATTCTTTCAAGTACAGAGTCAGATAAAACCTTTTCCACCCTTTCTTCTCCAAATGGCACTACCCTTAACTTACACTAACATCAGGGCTTGCATCAAGAAAGAATTCAAACTCTCTGAAGAAGAACTTGATGAAAACTTTATAAGCATCAGCGCCCTCTTTGCTAACCAAGAGCTTGATTTTTACCATGAAATCCTGGAGGGATCTGTTTATCCCAATATGTTAGCGGACTTTTGGATGTTTGCGTCTCTGCGCATAGATCCGGAAGGCAGAACCACTATCGTCTCTGAGGTTCGAAGGGCCCATATTACTATCACTCCCTCCACCATCTCCAACCTGCTGAGATGCAATAACTCTGGAGAGATTTTTGATGACAATACCTTCAACATGACCACCCATCTTATGTTGAGGACTCTTATGGACAATGATCCTTTCAGCGCCAAGGTCATTAGGGTTTGGCACCAACTCCTCGTGGGCAACTTTCGTCCACGAAACCATGATCAAAATAGCATCATGGTGGAGGATTTGGAGTTTATACTCTGTGCCCTCTGTGGGAAGAAAATTAACTTTCCTCTGATGATCTTCAAAGGACTTGTTGAAGCAGTTTCTATGGCTGCTGCTCGGCAAGGTGTAGTAACATGTCTTCCATATGGAAGACTCTTGTCCTACATGTTCCTTAAAAAGGGGATAGTGAAAAGGATGCGTAGATCTGGATCCTTGGACATGTTCGAGGCGGAAAGCTTACCCCTGCTGTCCCTAGAGGGTTTAGATCAAAGGATCAACTAGGAGGTGGGTTTTTTTAGGCTTCATGTTTTGAATTTTGTAATCCCCAATGTTATTGGGAACCACCTTCTCTGTAACGAATGTACTCCTTTGATATCAATGAAAAATATTTTGACGTTTCTTTGTCTTCTTACTGTATTTACCATGCATGTTTGTTTGAACATACAGCCATTTTGGTGTTAGTTTAACCATTTTGGCCTACGTAATATACTTCGAATATCTACGTTTTTGCAAGAATCTTTACTTCATGCATGCTTGGTTTGTATCTTTTCAGATACTTTCCATTTACCCTTAAAATTCTACGATCTTCTGCCAATTCTTCTATCTCATAAGCGTTATTTGAAAACACTTTCAAGATTCGAAAAGGGCCTTCCCAATGTGGGGACCATTTACCTAACGCCTGATTCTTTCGATCTATAGGTAAAATAGCTTTCCAGACTAAGTCATTACTGATAAACGTTTTACCTTTCACCTTTTTATTGTATGCTCTGGACACTCTTTCTTTTTGTCTTTTTATCATCTCCAATGCTCGAAGTCTGTCTTCGTCCAAATCTACTAATTCATTCATCATCAATTCCCAGTAAGTGTTTGGAGGAATTTCTGCTTGTCTTTGTATCCGAACTGACTGCAAATATATCTCAATTGGGAGTACTGCATCATGTCCAAACGTCAGTTGGAAAGGCGTAGTGTTTGTAGCTTCTTTTGGAGATGTTCGACAAGCCCAAAGTGCTTGGTCCAAAGTTTTGTGCCAATTCTTGGGTTTTTTCCCTACATGTTTCTTTATAAGACCAATTATTATCTTATTTGCTGCTTCGACTTGTCCATTTGCCTGAGCATAGTAAGGTGTATAGGTAAACAACTTGAACCCCATATCTTTGGCGAAATCTTGCATCTTTCGCCCAGTGAACACTGAACCTTGGTCTGTGGTTATACTTTCTGGGATTCCGAACCTGTATATAATGTGTTTTTGAATAAACTCAATCACGGCCTCTTGATCTACATTCGCAAGTGGTATCGCTTCGACCCATTTTGTGAAGTAGTCTATTCCTACCAAAATATATCTTTGACCTCTAGACGACTTGGGGTGAATTTCTCCAATTAAATATAATGCCCAACCTCTAAAAGGCCTTGGTTTAATTATTGAACTTAACTCGTTTGCAGGAGCATGTTGAATACCTGCATGTTCTTGACATTCCTGACATCCCTTTGCAAATTCTATGCAATCTTTCAACATAGAAGGCCAATACATTCCGTATCGAAACAAAAGCCATTTCATTTTGTGCCCCGCTTGGTGCGCACCACATGCTCCGCTATGTATATTTGAGAGAGCCAAATATGCTTCTGCTTCGCCCAGACACTTTAATAAAACTCCTTCGGGAGTTTTCTTAAACAATTCATTTCCCATTAAAAAGTATGATAAAGCTCGATATTTTACCTTTCTATCCGTGTCTGTCGAAGGATCTTTTAAATAGTTCACAATTGGACTTCTCCAATCTGTGTCTGCCAAAGAGTCTATATTCAAAACTTTAAACTCTTGTTTGTTGGCAAAACCTAATTGTGAGTTCTCCAAGTCACTTGGGGAGAGCCTGGTAGCCATTGCCTTGCCTCTTACTTCGATCAGCTCTTCTAGTTTTTCTTTTAATACCCTGTATCCTGAAGCTAACTGTGCCAAATCATTTGCTTCCTGATTTTTTACCTTGAAATGTGATTTAAATCCATGTATTCGAATTTTTTGAGCAGCCTATTTGCTATGACAAAATACATGATCAAATTTTCTTTGATACACTTGTATTCTTTCGTCAACTGCTTAATCACTAGTTCAGAGTCTCCTTTAATTTTGACTCTAGTTGCCCCCAATTCTAACAAAGCTTCAAGTCCAGCAATCAGTGCTTCGTATTCAGCTTCGTTGTTGGAGCATAAGGGACCTTCAATTTTGTACTTGAGCTTTGTTGGAATTCCATCAGGAGAAATTATTAGTACTCCAACGCCAGTTCCTTCTTTGTGGGTTGAACCATCGAAGTATAGCTTCCAAGGCTTCAATTCGACGTATTGTTGAGGGTTTTTAACCACTGCATGGTCAACAATGAAATATGATAAGATCTGACCTTTCATTGCTTTGAGGGGTTGAAATATCAAAGAGTACTCAGTAAGGGCCAACGCCCATCTGCCAATTCGACTATGCAATATAGGCTTTGATAGCATGTGTTTAATCACATCACAATGAGACGAAACATAAACATCAACTGGCTTTATATAATACTTTAGTTTGATACAAGAGAAATATAGACAAAGGCAGAGTTTTTCTATTGCACTATACCTAGTCTCTGCATCAGTGAGTACTCTACTTAAGTAATAAATGGCTCTTTCGATGCCATTATCATCTTCTTGAGCTAACATGCTACCTATTGCATTATCTGACGCTGAAATATACAGGCGCATGTGTTTCTTCCCATTTGGGGGAGATAAAATTGGTGGATGCATCAAGTATTGCTTTATCTTCTCGAAAGCTTCTTGATGTTCGGCACGCCATTCGAACTTTCCTTGCGTTAGTCGAAGTAAAGGAGAAAAAGCTTGTGTGCGTCCACTCAAGTTAGAGATGAATCTTCTCAAGAAGTTTATCTTCCCCAGTAAAGACTGTAATTCTTTCTTCGTCGATGGAGGCTTTGTTTCCATAATAGCCTTTGTTTTATTTTGATTAATTTCTATTCCCTTTTGTGGACAACGAAGCCCAGGAAATCTCCAGCCTGCACAAAGAAAGCACATTTAAGGGGGTTCATCTTTAAGCCATGTTTTCTCATTCTCTCGAATGATTGGCTCAGATGGTCCAGATGACTCGTATCTGAAACAGATTTCACCACAATGTCATCTATGTACACTTGCATGAAAGTTTCTATAAAATCATGGAATATAGAATTCATTGCTCTTTGATAAGTTTCCCCAGCATTTTTTAGACCAAAAGGCATTACAACCCATTCGTAGGTGCCTATGGCCCCTGGGCAACGAAAAGTTGTTTTAGACACATCTTCTTCTGCAATGAATATTTGGTTATACCCAGAATATCCATCCAACATACTTAGATATTCGAAGCCTGCGGCTGAATCTACTAACATTTCTGCCACAGGCATGGGATATTCATCCTTAGGCGTTGCTGCATTAAGATCACGAAAATCTATGCATACTCTTAATGAACCGTTCTTTTTAATAACTGGCACAATATTAGCAATCCATTCGACATACCTCGTAGTTCTGATGAACTTGCATCGTAGAAGTCTTTCGACCTCTGCTTTGATCTTCGAATGAATTTCTGGTGCGAACCTTCTAGGAGTTTGCTTGATGGGCTTTTTTCCTTCCTTTATGGGCAACTTTAATTCGACCAAATCTCGCCCTAAACCAGGCATCTCGTCGTAATCCCATGCGAAGCAATCTTTGTTCTCCTTCAACAACGTGATGACTTTTTCCTTCAAAGTTGGCTCTAGTTTTGCACTGATGTATGTTACCCTCCTCTGATCTCCATCTCCGAGATTTACTTCTTCGAGTGGGTCTTGGGCTAACATTTTGATATTTTCCCCCATTGGGTCTTTCTCGAATCCCAAAGGCTCTTCGTCGTAGATTCCATCCAGCCTTTGACTCATCTCCTCTCCTAAGATTTCTTTGGCTTGAACTGGATCTTCGAGGAACTGGGGGGTAGGATGTATTCCAGAATCCCTCGTTTCTGCTTCACTTTGAACCGTACTGACCGTCATGTGTGATAACTCGGCTTCGAGAGCCGTGTTTCTTTTGTTCTCGGCTATGTAAGCCGAAATCTTTTCGAAAAAAGATGCTTCAGACATGACCAACGTCGTCATCCCAGCCTGTTGGCCGTATTATTGGTGAATGCTCCAACGGTGAGGTATCTTCTGGACCGTCTATTATCTCTCTATTCCATTGGAATCCATTAGGATGTAAAGACAAATAGTATAAAGCATTTCTGTTTGGAGCGTATATATCTTCAGCAGCATGGCAAGGTCCTATGTTCGCCAAATTCCTGTCGAAACTAGTTTTATTGACTTGATTGACTCCATCCATGTAGTAACTTTGATCTCCTTCGATGTTCTCTACTATGCCATCTTCTCTCCATATGGTTAGTCTTTGATCGTCGAAGGTACAGCCGCCACTCCATGGATCCACTCTCTTCCAAGCAAAAGATTGTAATTAGCCTTTGCTGGTATCACCATGAACATCGTTGGCCTGGTGACGGAACCCACAGTTAAATTTACTCCTAAGGTTTGCCCTATCTTGCCTTCATAGTTGGACAGAACCATGTTATGTGGTCTTATATCAGTATCGAACATACCAATTCTCTTCAACATGTATTGAGGCATTAGGTTCACTGCTGCTCCCCCATCTACTAAGACTTTGTTAATGCCAACATTCTCAATCTTGGCTCTTATGTAGAGTTGTTTCAAATGATTCCTCATACCTTCATCAGGCCTTTCGAAGAAAGCGTTCTGCTCTTCGACTGCCCCATTGTTCAGCACATAATAACACACAGGTCTGTGTCTTGCCATCTCTTCCTCATCAGCTTCCTCACAATCCTCAACTTCAGTTTCTTGGTTAAACTCATGAGGGAGTACTGACACAACACTGCAGTTTAAATTTATCGACGATACTCCGTCCGAGTCGAAATTGTTTGTCATCCTATCGTCTTCCTTCCAAGGGCTGGAATGCATTTTTTCTTCTTCTTTCTCATTTTCAGAATCGAACAGCTTACGCTCCACTGGAGGTTTATTTGTCCTTGCCCCCTGCATTGGGATTTGATTGCTACTTGATTCTCCAGTCTCCCTTGGTTTGTATTCCCTTTGGGCTTTCTTCATCCTCTGGTGCCTTCTCCATTGTGATCTGGACATAGGATTTTTGCCTTTGTAGTTCTCCAACCTGTACATCTCTCGATTGGAAGCCTGGAATTGCTTCCTATATGCCATTGCAGTTCTTCCTCCTTGGTCCCAACTTCGCCATTTGTTGGTTCTGGCACCAGCTTGCATCCATCTATCCCTGGGTATGTCGGCAGGAACTTTGAATGTGACCCTTCGAGCTCTAGGGTGTGGGCTGTCAGGCCTCCTTGATGGGGTCCTGATATCGAACCCATACAAGTTGGGACGAAGTCCTTGAGTTTCCCGACCCACGTAGAGATACGCCCTTTCGAATGATCTTGCTAGTAATTCATCATAAACTGCTCCACACCTCGGGCACAATGCAATCTCAGAGTTATCGTTGTGACATCTGACCAAGAAACCCATCAAGCTTTCTTCAGTCCTTGGGTACACCTTGAGCAATAAGTTTCCTCCTCTCCAAGGCTGCTCCATTCTTTCTCGCAGGGCCCTCTCGAAATTGGCTTGAACCCTTCGATTCAGCATAACTGAACATCTTGGGCACATCAGCATTTTTCCACCATTTTTCACATGACAATCCCAGAGATAATCCTTCAGACTG
The DNA here is from genome assembly GCF_029867415.1 of Vicia villosa. Taxonomy (NCBI): domain Eukaryota; kingdom Viridiplantae; phylum Streptophyta; class Magnoliopsida; order Fabales; family Fabaceae; genus Vicia; species Vicia villosa. The sequence goes on along the minus strand of NC_081186.1, from coordinate 26,969,936 downwards.
TTCCCTCTTGGTGGGATTTCAATATTTCCTTTCTCCCTTATCAGCCATTTTTCTAGTTCTTCTATTTCAGATAAAGGCCGTTTAGCATTGACCATGTTAACAACTACCGGAGGAGCCTCGGAAATTCGTTTCTGCTGAAGCTTCACTGTGAGGTCTTTAGTGGCCTCACTTGTTTTTCCTTTCAAATCTTTAGTCATCTCAGCATCAAAGGATTCTTTAACATCAGTATTGAAGATCGAATTGGCATTTAGGCTTTCAGTAGCCTGCTTTCCACCTGAATTTATCTCCGATTCAGCAGCATCAATTTCAGATACTTCCACCATGTTGATGTCAAATGGTTCACACAAGTTAGTGTCAGCCACACTCAAAGGATCTGTGTCAAGCTTCATATGGTTCTTGGTTTTGTCAGCAAATTTCAGACGTCCATCCTTGATAGCATTCTGAATTAAATCCCTGAAAAGAAAACATTGTGAAGTTTTATGGCCTAAAAAACCGTGATATTTGCAAAAACCTCGCTTCTTCCGTTGTTCTAACGGAGGAATTTTGAATTGGGAGGTACTATCATCTGGCCATCTTTTACTAATAAATCAAATATTTCGTCACATTTAGTGACATCAAATGTATAAGTTTTCTTAGGAAATCTATCGCTTTTATCATTCTCTACTGGATTTTTTCCATTAGAAGGGGTGAGCAATTTGCAAGAATAAGGTGGTGCCTCTTTTAACTCAGCAAGATCTATTTCGACCTCTTCCATACTGTATGAATCTTCAAAAGGTTCGCGATCAACGTCGTCTGCTTCGACGTATGCTACTCTCTCCTTCTTATAACTTTTACTTGCTCTGGCCTTTTCTGCTTTTAATCGTTCGACTTGTCGAACCCTGTCTGCCAATTGGGCCATATCTCTTAGGTATTGAGTATCCAGTTTCTTTCGAATTGAATAATCTAGGCCACCTGCAGCCATTTCAACTAATTCGTGCTCTGGGACAGTCGTGAAGCATCTTGACTTCAACAAACAGAACCTGTTTAAGTAATCATCTATAGATTCCGTGAACTTCCTCTTGATGCTAGCCAATTCTTTCAGACTTATCTTGGTTTGACCCATGTAAAATTGTTCATGGAATAGTCACTCCAAATGTGCCCATGCATCTATGGAATTTGGGGGCAAAGTAGTGAACCAAACAAAAGCATTTTTTGTTAGCGAACTAGGGAAGTATTTAATCCTTAAATCTTCGTTCCCTGCTAGATCCCCTGCTTCCTTCAGATACCTGGCTATGTGCTCCATGGTAGACTCATTGGTGTCCCCTGAAAATTTAGTAAATTTTGGTACTTTGGTACCCCTTGGCAATTCCGTTTGCATGATATATTCTGCTATTGGGGATGTATAATTTGGGCGCCGAAGCCCGGTATTAAGGCCATTGTTAGCCATTATTCTCTCTATCATGGCAGTGAGATTGTTCTCTGTTGCCAAATTGTCTCTCCTAACCCTATGGACCACTTCGTCAGGATGTTCGTTTCTTCTTACCATCACCAGATTAGGCTGTTGCTGGGCAACTGCTTGTTGGCCAACGTTAGTCGTTTGCCTTCGAGTTTCTAAGTCTATTACTTGGTTTTGCTCGACTGGTGTTGGTCTAGATGGTGGTGTTGTGGCTCGAACTTGTTCTAGAATGGGTTCCCCTTCCTGATAAGTTGATTGGTTGTTCCTTCGTCTATTTTGTGGAACTCCTAAAAAATCTGCCATTCGATTTATTTGAGATGATATTTTTTGGAAAGTTTCCACATTATCCTAGTTAGTCCTAGCGATGTTTGTTGCTAACGGATTCAAGATGGAGCCCAATTCTTTGGCAAAAGTTCCTAACATATCATGGTTACTTGCATCCATTTCCTGTTGAAATGCTGCTTGACTATTTGTGGTAAAAAGGGGGTATTTGGGCAGAGAAGCCAGTATTCTGTGCGCTTCGACCTATCGAACTAACATTCGGCGAAAATGTCGTTGGGTTAGTTGTAGTGTATGTAGGCCCTCGTAATCCTGTCATATATGAATATGGCATTCCATATGGATTGTTGGGTCTCCAACCTTCGAAAGTCGATGATGGTCCTGGGGAAAATAACTGACTTGCAGCGTTTGTCGAGAAAGGTGGTATCTCGCTTGCGCTAATGAATGGAGGCGTGGTGGTCGAACTCGAAACTGGTATAGTCCCTGTTGTCCCTGTAGTATTTTCGGGCATCTCCTGGGAACTACCTATGGGTTCAGATCCTGTCAAAACTGGTATAGCCTGCGCCTCTTGAGTAGAAGTCGAAATGTGCGTAGAATTTGTCGCTAATGTTCCTGACCCTTGTGGGGGATCTTGATTTCCCCTCCACTGGCCACATTGACCATTTTATTGTTGTAACTTCGTTTAGGAATCGGTTGTGCACTGTTGGTTAATTTACCGTTCCTAAGGTTCATACAAGGTCTTGATATTTTCTAGACAAAACAAAACAATCAATTAAAACAATCTGTTTGACACTGTCCCACTGGGCGTGCCAATTTGTTTACGGTGATTTCCGGTAAACAACCGCTAGTCTTCCAAACTATAATAAATATGATTTGGTTACTCGCAGGATCGACTAGATTGATCCTAGGACATAGTCAAAAAGGTTGTTATTCATGATAGTTCGAATTATGTCTATGGTTGGCTTGTCTTGAAATAAGAAATACTTAATCAAAGAAATAAAGATTAGCAATCACCTTGTTATACACGTAAATATAACATCAGCGAAGGGTAAGATAAAGATAAAATATAAGACAAAAACTGTAAAGTGCAAGAATCTTAAAATGTAGAAACTTAAATGCTTCGAAACTAAATAGAATGAAAATAAAGAGTGCAGGAATGTAAATGACAGAAAGTAAACGAAATGCAGTAATATCAAAAGATACTTGAATAAAGAAAGATACAAATGTATTTAAAATGGTGTTGGTGTCATACGTACATTTCTCAGCGAAACTCATTCTCTTAACACTTGATACTTGAGCAATATGTGAGTGATTTGTACAAAATAAACACACGGAATCCTAATACTAAGACCCTTATTTATACTAAATTTGACCCTAACGGTCCTATACTAATCTGATGCCACGTTACTCGCGAGAATCCTTGGGATGCCATATGTCTTTGTGCAGTTATATAAACTCCTTCGAAATTCAAATCCTCCCGCCTGAATCCTCTTTCGACGCGTGGCAACGTAATCAGAATCGAGAATGCCACGAAAATACGTTAAGCTTCAGTACTTTACATATTTCGTAAAAACGTTTAAGTCCCCAAAGATGATTCTTTTCGAATTTAGCTTCAGTGCTAACTGTCTTCGTTCCAACTTAAACCATCATTCTCGAACATGGCCATCAGTAGCCATTTTGATTTGAAAGATGGTCATTAGTAACCATCTTCCTTCGAATTTCAAACCTTCGAAGGATATTCTTCCCAAACGAAATCTTCAGCTAACACATTCATACATGGGAAGACTTGGCCGGTGCTTTCTACAAACAATACCAACACAATGCTGATCTCGCGCCAACCCGCATGCAACTACAAAGCATGTCTATGGGTTCTAACGAAAGCTTCAAGGAGTATGCTAAAAAATGGAGAGACCTGGCTGTCGCTACCGCGAAAAATGGATCAGAGTCGCCACTAATATATTTATCCCATCGAGGGAAAGGAATACCAGGAAACCTAACTCAGAATAAGAACAAGGTCTTTCGACCAGAGAACAGGGCACGGGAGTCGGTTACGCGAGGGGAAGGTGTTAGCACCCCTCACGCCCATCGTACTCGATGGTATCCACCTATGTTTGTTTCTATCTAAAGGGTGTATCTACGTCTAAACCTAAATGCGAATGAATGCAAAAGAAATACGGGGAAAAGAAGGAATTATTTACAAGTGTGCTCGCTTAGGCCCCGCGACCCAATGCCTACGTATCCCTTACAAGGAATCAGAGCTACCGTAGTTCGGCTCCATAGTTTCCATTTGTTTTGTGTTTTTTAGTTGAACAGAGGTTAAGGTCACGATCCACGATGCTCGACCTTTGGAGACTTATACGCCTAATTTTGGAAAGGACTTAACTTGTTCTTAGGTGCCTAACAAGGCAAAAGAATGAACTTGGGTTTGTGTTTTTTATGTAACTACATGATGAACAAAACCCAATACAAGGTTTCGCACCACTTCATTACTTTGTTTTAATTTGAGCCTTTATTAAGTGTTTTAAATGTTTTTGGTTGGGTATTTTTTAAGGGAATTTACTTTGCGATTAGAATCACATAAAAATGTATAATGATCGAGAAGCAGATTAGGGAATGAATCCCACTCACTTCTATCTCATTATATAATGTTCAAGAAACAGATTAGGGAATGAATCCCACTCATTTCTATCCCATTAATTAATGTTCGAGAAACAGATTAGGGAATAAATCCCACTCATTTCTCTCCCATTAAGTAGTGACCGAGAAACAGATTAGGGAATGAATCCCACTCATTTCTATGCCACTAAGTGATTGAGAAACAGATTAGGGAATGAATCCCACTCATTTCTCTATCACTTTCTTAATGTGATTCGTATCTTTATTTGTTAATGTTTTAAAGTTGAAAAAGAAAAAGAATGAAAAAAGGGGAACTAACCTATTCTCTAATCTAAGTGTTATTCTAAATCTTATTCTAAAGTTAACATGGTGACTAAATTCTAAAAGGAGCATTAAAATGGTATTAACAAAATAGGCCAAAATTATGGCCAAAAACAAGTAACAAAATCACACAACAATTATACAAAAAATAGCATGGAAATGGTACAAAAACAAATCAAGCATTAGTACAAAGTTAACCTAAAAAATACTACTATTTTTATGAGTTTTATTGTGTTAAGGGAATTCTAATTCAAGCCTAAATTGTACTAAAAATCTAAATCCTAAAACTAATATTTTTTTATGTCATTTTTATCACCTAAAAGAAGTAGCAAAAACTAAGTAGAAAAACCTAAAAAAAACTATCAATTAAACATGGGCTCTGGGGGGTGCGAATCAGAAAGTGAGTGTATGGTAAGGAATCTAGCGCAGGGCCCAATAGTATGAGCCCAAGAACTGTTTTTGTTTCAGATTCTTTCTGACTGGGGGTGTAACGGGCCAGAGAGGTGTGGCATATCAATTCCTGATGGCCCATGGGTTTATTGATCCAAAGATTTTCATTATTCCCATTGCTTCAGGTTAATGGTCCACTAATCTACCAGATTTTTCTTAATATTCTAGTTGACATTAAACTAACTACGATTAATCCTCATTCAATATTATATTAACCTCAATTAGCATCAACTAATACTATTAAATTATAATTAAGCAAAAAATAAAAAATAAATAGAAAAGAGAATTAGGTTTACTTGAGTTGTGACGCTCCCAATTCTTTGAGCTTCTTCTCCTTCACAAAATGCAACGGCCGCATCTCCTCCTTCTCCGATGAAACTTCGACGGCGCTACCACATGATCACCTCCGTCTCCGCCTCACACACTTCTCTCGTCTCTCTTGTTCATCCCTCAGCTCTTCTCTCGTCTCCGATTTAACATCATCTCCTCTCCGACTCGATTTTGAACGCATAGAAGTTGATACGTACGAATGTTCACCGACCGGAGTCCATCCGGTGCATCCATAAACAGAGAAATCCTTATATGATGCTTCTGATCCTTTAGGTATGAAAAATCTCCGGATCTTTGCGTTTCTCTTCCTCTTCTATTTTAATTTTCAACTCAATCGCGCGGTACAGTTATTGATGCAGAGCTATGATGATGTTATTGCAGAGTGATGATGATGTTGTTACGTGATTTGCAACGGAGGTGATGATGATTCTCAGATGATGATTGAAGCTGCGTGAAGATTTTCCGTAGAATTGGTGAAGAGAAGAAGATCGAAGAGGCTGTTTTTGTGAATTTTTGTGGTGATTTAAGAAAGGTGTGGAGAAGGTTGAAGAAGAATGGTGAATGAGGTTATATAGAGGTGATGAAGATTGAAGGGAGAGGGAGAATTGAAGGTGGGAGAAGATTGATGAAAAATGGTGAAGTGAAGGTTATGATGAATGAAGCATCGAGAAATGGTTGAAGTGTGTAGGAAGAAAATGGTGGAGGAAGAAATTGTGGAGAGAAAAATGAAGAGAGAATCCAGAGAAAACTCAGAGATGAAGAGATCTGTTATATAGAGGTTCCAAAGGTTAGTCTTTTCTTCTATTTCTGTTATATGGTTCAGTTTAGGAGGTTATGATTCTGTTATCTGAGCTGGCATTGGCTGGTAATTCGGTTAGGATGTTAGTTGGTGGTTTGAAATCGGTTACGTGGTTAAAAGAAAATTCGGTTAGGGACTGTTAGAAGGAGTTAGTTAGGGTTAAAACTGAGTTAGTTATGGTTAGTTTGTAACTGTTTCTGTTATAGCAGTTAGGAAGTTGCCTAGGTTGTTAGAAAGTTAGTTGCAGGGTGTTATGCTGAGTTAATTTGAAATTGAAAGGTGAGGGGGAAAGTTAGAATTGGTTAACAGATTAGTTGCTGGTAGTTAGGGGTTTGTTTAGAACATGGCTGAATGATATATGATTTATGTATGTATGCTTGATTGTGTATGAGGGCAACAATTGAACTATTGGAATGTATTGGCTTTGTATGGATATTTGTTTCTGCTCTTGTATGTATGCCCATGATGCACTGTATGTTGTTTGCAATGTGATGTATGTATTGACTTGTTTCTGAAAGTACTGATAAGATATGTGGTTTATGTGGCTGTGGGATGTTTATGTGCAGGGCTGTTTTCACTAATTTAGGAACTGTTTTGAAAATGGTATGGGATGGGAATAATTATATATGGGACTGTTTTTTTCTGAACTGATTTTGTTGCCAAATTCTGATATGATGATGCTTTGAACTGATGTAAATTGTATGGTTTTGTCTTGATGTATGCAGGTGCTGTTTACTTGTGTAATGGAAGAGACGAACCGAGGCAAGCTTTGTCAAGAGACACCATTTTGGCTTATGTCCACTAGAATTAGCAACTTATTTAGAATTCGAAATAGAGATTAAATGTAACAAAACCTTCAGTACTTTGTAACACTTGTAAGAACTTCGTATAGAACTCGTGCCTTTGTAATACTGGATGCTTTAAGACCTTGTAACAAGTGTATGGCTTTTTTGTAATATTTGAGAAAATGCACTTTGAAGTTTAAGCACAAAACTTGAAAGGTTTTTATGGTTTCAAAGTTGAAGATACAATCTGAAGTTCTTTATTTTGTGAAACTTGCATTCCTCTTGTATCTTGATGATGTACCTTGGGATTAGTCCTTGGAGTTTAAGATCGGTCCTTATCATGTACGTTGACTTGCCTTGACTGATGATGAATGGTGAACATTAAATGTGGACATAACTTCGTTGGTATAACCCTTTTGATCAACTTGAATGATTTTTGAATGGATACTTGAGTGAGATTCCATGGTAAGCTTTGCTTTTGCAACTTGAACTCCACGTCACATTCTAATCCCATCAAGCTTGTATGTTAAGAACTCATAGCCCGAAGTGGTAGCTTGAAATGAATATTTCACGATAATGAACCCAACTCAATCCAACTTTCAATAATCATTCGCATAAAACCAACGAGCAAATGCCTTAATAACAGTGAATTCACAACTCTGTATTTTGCACCACGACAAAGTCTTTCCTCAGTTGATGCCCTTCATATAACCATAATGCCTTAGGAGCCTTTTTTATGAAGACAAGGATTGAAGCACAGAAGAACACCTTAACATAAGATCCAATTACCCTTTGCTGGTGAACCTTGTAACTTGATGAATAAGAATTTCATGAATCAAACCCTAATTCTATGATCCCCGTGCTCAAAGAACAACTAGGTGAATCAAGTTTATCTTAAGTAGGAACCTCAAAGCCATAAAGGAACCTTAAGCTTTCAAAATCCTCGATCCCATTCTTTTTATTGGTTAATGAATGCATGATCTATGTTAGATGACCTAGTGGAAGGTATGTGCATGAATGTGAAGCTTAAGCCAGTTAGAAATAAATATGTGGGCAAATTTTGGGGTGCAACACTGGCTGGCAGAGTTCAACCTCCCTTAGCTGACAGAGATTTGGTAGATATGTTTATGAGTACACTGACTGGTCCTTTCTATAGTCATTTGCTGGGAAGTTCATCATCTGGATTCACTGAGCTTATACTGACTGGGGAACGTGTCGAGAATGGCATCCGAAGTGGTAAGATTCAAGCTGCTACATCCTCAGGTGTTACAAAGAAGCATTTCAATGGGAAGTCGGAGTCAAATGATGTGTATGGTCAGAAAAGGAGTAACCATGACCAATCGGTTGGGGCAGTTCTGACATGCCTAGGCGTCAGTTCACAAAGATCAATATGTCACTGGCTCAAGCATTACAGCATCTATTGAAGTCAGAGTTGATCGCTTTAAAGTATCCCCCAAGGAATCCTAGTACTTATGCTCGTAGCTATAATCCCAATGTGAGGTGTGCATATCACTCTGATAGTCCTGTTCACGATACGAATAGCTGCTGGACATTGAGGAACAAGATCCAAGATATGATCGGTGCTGGGGAAATTGAATTTGATCCTCCCGAGACTCCTAACGTAACTGCTAATGCTGTGGATGGCTAGAAGGAGGGACTTTCAGATCATTAGTTTTACTTTCATTTGCAAATTTCTATTCTGTTTGTTTAAACATTTGAATTATGATAGACATTATCTGTTTTAACAATCATCATCAGTGCATTGCATATGTTTGTCTTGAATAAATTATTTTGCTATCACTCATTTTAAATTGTGTCTTTACTTCGCATATGTTTTGTGATACTCAACTCCTGCTAAAGTTGTACGCCTTTCGAGGGAGGATGACAAAAAAGATACCGCAACCTCATACAGTATGCTTTTGAACGGACTATGCTGACAATGTACAGGCATTGTTTCAATTCCTAAACAATGGAGATATAAGGATGTTAATCCCTCGTCAACCCCTTTGAGCCTAAGAAGTAGAAGTTTCAGGCAGTCAATATCTATCAAAAGGAAAAAGAAAACTGTTAAGTCAAAACCTATGAAGGAGACTTATCAAAAAAATCAAAACATCCCGCTGACTGTAATCTCAAAATAAACAGTTCAGGCAAAAGTTAGGGATAACAAAGAAAAAAAGGGTCACTACAAATCCTCGAAAAAAGAGAAAAAAAGATGGCTGCCTGTCCAAATAAATGTTCGGTTCTTTAACCATCATCAAACTGTTAGAACAAGATTTGTTCTGATCAATATTCTTAGTTTTGATGATAACAATGTATATGAATTTTGCTTGAGATAATGTGGTACTCTAATCTTATGCAATTTCCATTTCAAGAAATATATATAAAGAGTATGCACAAAATCAGCGCAAGAAGCACTGACTCAGAAGGTTCAAGTATGCAACATCAGAACATGCTCTCGCAAGACATCATAAGATGGTCAAGCAGAATCATAACATGGTCTATTGAAGCATCAGAAGAACTTGAGATCAGAAGCAGAAGAACTGAAGTTCTCATGGTATCACGCTAGAAGCTCTTCAAGGTCAGAAAACAAGAAGATGCTCTGCACCAAGCTGCTATGACTCTGATATATTCAAACGTTGTATCTACAAAGATCAGATCAGAAGCAAGTACAAGATGGCAGGCTACGCTGACTGACAAAAGGAATGTTAGAAGCTATTAAAGGCAAAGTCAGTTAAAGCTGGAAAAGCAAGGCTCGAGGTAGTTGACAAAAGAGTGAAGCATTAAATGCAATGCTGTACGGATCACGCAACGCATTAAATGCTCCCAACGGTCATCTTCTCAAACGCCTATAAATAGAAGTTCTGATGAGAAGCTGAATACAACACTTTGCGCAAACATACAGAAACGCTGTCAAATTCAAAAGCTCTCAAACTTCATCTTCAACCTCACTTCATTACTGTTGTAATATCTTAGTGAGATTAAGCTTAAACTTTAAGAGAAATATCACAGTTGTGATTATAGCTTTTTAAGAAGCATTGTATAACTCTTGTAAGAATTTGTTTACATTCATTTGTAAAGAACTAGAGGAGATCAAGTTGTGATCGGATTCTCTAGAAAGTCTTAGAGGGTATCTAAGCATTGTGTTCCTAGAGTGATCAGGTTGTGATCAGAATACTCTAGAAGACTTAGAGGGTATCTAAGTGGAAAACCATTGTAATCTTGTGTGATTAGTGGATTAAATCCTCAGGTGAGGTAAATCATTCTAAGGGGGTGGACTGGAGTATTTTCGTTAACAACGAACCAGGATAAAAATATTGTGTTCATTGTTTTTATCTTAAGAGTTTTTAAAGTCACACTTATTCAAACCCCCCCTTTCTAAGTGTTTTTCTATCCTTCACAAACGCCAATGTTACGACTTCAAGCTCTGCTAGAGCTTAAACAAAAAGTTAACTGAGCATAGGATCGAAGAACATCACGAAGATTGGGATGGGTACAAATAAACTTTGAGACTTTATCTTTTGTTTCTTAAACTGTGAACCAAGCCACGTTACAACCCTTGAAAGTCCTAACTGAAGCATGGTTAGCTCAAAAGCATACTGTCATAAAAAAAGGTATCCTGACTCCTTAAGGTTTACCAAAAATGCTGAGTTGATATTTCGTTTTTACAAACATCACGTTTTACAAATACCACGCTTTTGCATCTCCTGTTTTAATGTTTTTCAAAAACTCAAGACAGACATATGCATTGCATCTCATGAATTCGTTATTAAACATATTCTGCAACATAATTTCAAATGTTAGCATCAGAAAGAATTTGCACAGGGTACGACTAATGACTAAAAGTCATCTCGACAGACGAAACTATTTCAGCAACAACATCTCTTACACTAACTCAGTTGATTGGAAATCAATGAATACAAGGGGCACAACGTGCTTTGTCCAATCAATCTGGGGCAATCAGGTCAAAATTCTGAGAATCTCTCAAGATTCCAAACAACTAGGGGCATACACCCAAGTGGATCTGCAGCTACTTCCTAATCAGCATGGGGCATCATCCTAAGTCTATGATTATTGGGGGCATGTCACCCATAGTACACACCTCATAAAGTCCTCGCGAGGTGTAGCAACCTGCCCTAAAAATTAAAGATTAGAGTCGCCACCTATTCTACCAAGGCGAATAGGAAACCTCGCGCAGTTAAGAGATCAGGGTAAGATACTATATTCAGGTCGAGGGAAGGTGTTAGGCACCCTCAACCCTTTCCTATGGTTTGCATTATAAGGTTGATGTAAAGAAAGGTGACAGAAAGTTATAGGGTGAATGGCAAAAATTATTAAAATCAAAGGTTTATGATTAAAGAAAACATAATCGGGACAAAATGAGATTTATATGGGAGGGGACTCGCCTTGTTGCCAAGTGCCTACGTACCTCCTTATGGAGGATCAGAGTCTACGTAGTTCGGGGAAGGGTTGTACGCCTTAGGATTTGAATTTGATCTGATATGGTTGAAAGTTGCTTCAAAGTCTTTTGAAATAGCTTATGATAGTTTAGGAATTTGAAAAGTTTTTTTTGGTAATTGTTTTAGGTTTCGGGCGTATAACCCTGATTTTTTATTTGTACTATTAACCGCAATGATCGATAGATTCGATCACCATAGTTAAAAGATTAGTAGTTGCATCATTACCAATTTTAATTGATTGATTCAATTATCACTAATAACGAATAAAGGTATTTTTTTTAGGAATTTTCATAATTTAATTTGTACCATTATCCCTCGTAATCGATTGATTCGATTAGAAAGAATAATGAATTGAAGCGAGGAAAAATAAATAAGTTAATCATCGCAACTAATAGAATAGTTGAAACCATTTAACTAAATAAAAATTAATTACATTTTGATTAAATAAACATTTTAATTAAAATTATTATTGCCCATCACGATTAATCGATTTAATCGGAACGAACAACAAATTGGATTTTTAATATCAATATCATATATTAATTTATTTATATAAAAAATAATTATCATTATATTAATAAATATATTAAAAAGATTTAATTAAAACAAATAGCGCGAAATTCAAACGGGCCTATCATATCATGACACCTTGTCATCTTCCTCAACCAAACCTGCAACACACCTGCATATTTAGCTACGAACCTGCTATGAATTCGTTCGTAGCAAACACACACTAATAATAACGAATAGCACATATGTTCATATAAATTCTTCGCGACCCCTGCATTCTTTTCGTTTATACCATACGAATTCAACCATGTATTCAATTGACCTTAATTTTATTCCTAATTAAAAACCCCAAATTAAAACCCTAGAAATCGAACCAGCCTCTAATGGCGAAACACGTTTAAGACACGTAAACTTCAAACAATCAATCCAGAAACGATCAGAGCATCAAGACAAACCTAAATATGCAATCAAATTTCAATGGAAGTGCATGAATTATTCAGATCGATCGAGTTTTCAGAGTGACCTACCTGAGTTAAACGGAGAGTGTTCTGGGGGTGCCGAAGCAGAGTAATGGTCCAGCCACGTTCAGAATGATCCCACGAACGTATTGCAATGCTCCAATTCCTCTGAATCCTCTTCAATTCCTCAAACCGAAATTGAGTTCTCTTGGAGAAATTTGGTTCTTGATGACTTGCCTCTGGTCCCAATGTTCAACCCTGATTCGTATGCACTATGTTCTATACTTATAGGAGAGGGAATTAGGTTAAAGATTGAAGCCCAAGGCCCTTTGAATCCACTCTTGCAAAGTTTGGAAGATTTGATTTTGTTCTTTGAATAATAAGTTACTATTCTTGGCTAATTTTGTATCAATCTTCCCCAATCCATTTATGCATGAAAATTATATTATATTTTGTCATAAATACTGATTGAAATCAATCCATATGCACCTCTTAACAAAAATATTTGATTTTCCCTTTAATTAAATCATTTTAAATGAAATAAAAATCATATAAAATTAAATAATAATCTTAATTTCGTGGCACATGGTTTTGGGTTACCTAAATAGCTTGTGGACCAAGTTTAAATCATAAAAGTATAGGTCCATTTGCAAAAATCCAATTTGAACCTCCTTTATTTCACATTTCGTCTTCTAAAATTGCCCAACTTTGACCAAGCATATCTCACTCAATTTTTAAGCTATGAAGAATTTCTAGGACTTTTTGGAAACCTCAAGATGTCCTCTATAAGCCACTTTGGAACATATTTTTCATTTGGAGCTTTTATCTTGATCATATCCTCTTTGACAAAAAACTGCTTTTGAATGATGTTTGAAAAGGACCTGTAATCTTTTGTATCATATCTCTTAAATGAAGCATTTCTAGCCTTGGCTTGTGAGAGACAAAGTTGTAGAGAATCCAATTTCCTTCCAAATAGGCTTTGAGTGGTGAATTTTGGATGTTCCATGTGAAAGTTATGGTCAGTCAAAGTTGAGTTAACTTTCTCCTAAAGAAACCCTAATTTGAACCTTTTTGCATTTGTTCATTTCTGAGTTTCTATTGATGGATCATGATCAACCTTTGATCAAATGATGGATATAACCTCACATACTTGATGTTGACCAAAATTGAGAGGTTTTGACTGTGCTTTGATTATGGGTGACTTTTAGGTCAAACCAGTTGACTGTGGATCATCTGAGCTTTTGAATGAGTAATCTTTGGAATTGGGCTTTGACTTTTGACATAGAAGTATCTTGGATCATCATAGAGCTATGGAGAGCTTGGTTAGAGATCTTGTCTTGTTGATTTCCTCAAGAGAAACTCAAACCCTAGCTTTAGGAGGCTCTTGACTAGGGGAGTATGGTTTGGATAGAACCCTAATCTTTGAGTCATTGTAGATGAAATGAAGGAGGCAAATTTTGGGGTATGACAGCTGCCCCTGTTCAATCTTCTTAAACCTGAAGAATCAGATAGGCATGTTTTCCTGTCGCGATCTGAAGGTGGAAGATTATTGAACACTAAAAATGCCCTGAAATTTGCTGGCGTTGTAGAATGTGGAGTAGACGCTTTACCGGAAGGGTCCACTGTGTTTTGGTTATAGTACGGCCCTACAGGACAACCTATATTTTACACCTTGTCCTGGTGTATGCATGATGTGATGAACTTGTCTGTTGTTGATGAGATTTTTGGAGAAAATCACTGCCGAGGGACTAACGCGATAAACCCATTTGAAGAACTGTTTGAGAAACAGGGGAAATAAATCCCTATTTGCGAGGAGACGTAATTTTGTATCACTGCCAAGGGACTAACGTGATACGACTCAGCAAGAAGTTTTGAAAGGAGATCACTGCCAAGGGACTAACGTGATAAGACATAACTTATTGCTGCTCAGGGATTAACGTAATAAGTCATAGTTGAATAGGAGTTGGAATGGGATTGGAATAGGATTGAGTCTCGGTTACTGCCAAGGGACTAATGTACCAAAGAGACGTAGCGCCATATCACTTCCAAGGGACTAACGTAATAAGACATAACTTATTGCTGCTCAGGGACTAACGCAATAAGTTATAGTTTGAATAGGAATTGGAATAGGATTGAGTCTCGGTTACTGCCAAGGGACTAACGTACCAAAGAGACGTAGCGTCATATCACTGCCAAGGGACTAATGTGATAAGACATAAATTATTGCTGCTCAGGGACTAACGCAATAAGTCATAGTTTGAATAGGAATTGGAATAGGATTTGAAATAGGATTTGGAAAATAGGAGTTGGGAAATCAGTTTGGAATAGGAATGGGAAAATAGGAGTTGGGAAACAAGTTTTGTGGTAGAGACCACTTCCTTGTTGTCGAGTTCGCTTGAATTCCGAGAGAGCCATTTGCTATCATTCTAGCAAGCTGGTGGAATCTTCGCATCCTTCAGATAACTTTACCTTTAGAATATTGCTTCACAAATGCGTATGTTTATAATTTGTTGTAAGTGCATGAATGTTTATGCAAGTGTCGTGTGTGTGAGTGTTTATGTATGTATGATGACTTTGATGTTCTGTCTTTTTGTCACCCATTGGATTTGTTTAAAACCTTTTGAGCAGTTTCGCGAGTCTTAGCTCAGATCGTCTGAGGTTAGTTCATTGGGATATTGCGGTGTTTCGGAATGATCGTATCACAAAGCGTATATCGACTGCCAGAGATGTCGTGGTCTCGTTTCCTTTATTTTGTCTAATGATTTGTAAGTTTCTTGTTTTAAGTTCAAAGTTTAAATTTTATGAGGAATAAATTATTCTTTGCACTTGGTACTAAAATGATGAAAAGACGCAGTATGACAGGAAAAACTTTTATTGATATTGCCTTGAATTGGCGAATGTACAAAAGGTGTGAGAGAAAGAAAATGACAAATAGAAATGATATTAATACTGCTATTGCTCTTTTTGCTATCGAGGGCCCCAGTAATCCCTTGACTTCGGAAGTTGATGGTTGCACGACTTCTTATCCTTTACAACTTGTCTTGGATTCATGTCTTGGAATCTTGCCTTTGCTAGGCGTAGTACTTCTTGACTGCATATGAATTGATTGGATGCGGCAGTTCACCCCCATCCATGGTGGTGAGGACAAGCGCTCCTCCTGAGAATACTGTTTTTATGACGTATGGACCTTCGTAGTTAGGTGTCCATTTTCCTCGGGCATCGAGTCGGGGTAGTAAGATCTTCTTGAGGACGAGATCTCCTTCTTTGTAAGTTCAAGGGCGGACCTTTTTATCAAACGCCTTTTTCATCCTTTTCTGATAGAGTTGCTGTTAGGAGTAAATTAATGGTAAATTCATGTGTTAATATAAGTGATTTCTTCGCTAAACCAATGCAAAAATGTGATGAATCCATAGGTTTTTATTAAGAATTGAACTGAATAAGTTTAGTTCGTGCGTAAAGCAAATCGAATCACTTGTGGGTGTTATTGTTGCAGGTTTTGAGCTGAATAAGAACTTAAGAAGAACATGAGGAGGAAAGAAAGCTGGAAGTCTCAAAGGCTGAAGAAAAAGATGGAAAGTACAAAGGGCGCGCCGCGAGAGTTCCTAGGCGCGCCGCGAAAATACTTCTGTTTGAGGGCGCGCCGCGCCAGCCCGTTGCCGCGCCGCGGCCTCGGCGTTAAAAGCCCAAAAGTTCTGTTTTAAAGCCCTAGTTTCCAAGTGGTTATATATACTTTGTGGGAGCGAAATTAGGAGAGCTATCTGATTCTGAAGCTGAGAACAACAATTGAAGGTGGATTCTTTACCAATCGAAGACATTCCATTGATGAAGATGAATTCCTCCATTGATTCTTGTATGTTCTTCATGTCTATGGAGAGCTAAATCCCTCTTGTTGAGTCTAAGGTAGTAGTTAACCTATGAATATACATTACCATTGATTAATCCCTGTGAACAATTGTTTGAATTTATTATCAATAAGAAACCTTGTTTTTATTCTTAAATTATCGTTGAATCTTTGATCGAAAGAAAGGATTTAACTTTTGCCCTAGGTTACTATATTGATTCAATTGCAATTTGCAGAGATGGAATTGTAATTGGGTTTTCATAATTATCGTTCTTAATTACTATTATCATTATTGTGATTTGGAGAGATCGAATCTCATACCGGTAAAAGTTATCTAATTTGATTTGCAGACATGGAATTTATTTGAGGATAAGTGAAGATAATGATTCAAAGGATTGTTCTATTGTGAATTAATTGATAATTGTATAGGATTAGGTTGATGAACCCTAAAGACTCAACATCTTTCTTTACTTGTTAACACAAAGTCCTTTACTTGCTTTTATTTTATTATTTGCTTTTGATATTATTATTAGTATAAAACAAACCAAACCAAATTTCTTAACTCAAAATAAACAACTATAGAACGGCAGTGATATTAACCAATCCCTGTGGATACGATATATTACAGAAAATATTTACCCACAAATACTTTCAACAAATTGGCGCCGTTGCCGGGGATTGGTGTCAATATTGCATGCATTGCAATAGTTCTTATTTTGAGTTTTAATTTTTATTTTCTCTATTTGGTTGTTTCACGTGTTTGCTAGTTTTGCAGAAGATTGTGTATGCGCAGCAAAGTTTCTAGCGATCAACTTCTTTTTGATCCCGAGATCGAAAGGACCGCTAGGAGGGTAAATAGCAAAGCACGAAAAAGAGCGAACATAGCAAAAGCAAGAGACAACGCAACCGCGACATCGTCACAACAACTTGAAACCATTGACGAGTCGCAAGAAGGATTCTTCTTTCACGAACTATTCACGGAGGAAGAGCCGGAAGTTTTTATACAACCTACTGTTGGCAACATGGCTGCTAATGGTCCATGTGCTAATAGTCCAAGACTCAATCCTCAGTTCGCGAGAACTGCCGCCAACGGGCGACCGACAGAACTGAAGACCGGTATCATACAATTGATTTGTGCAAGTCCTTTCGCCGGATTGGACCATGAAGACCCGTACACGCATCTTACTCGATTCTATGAGTTAGCGGGTACTACGGGTGTCGCTCAAGCTGATGAGGAAGCATTATTTAAGAGGTTGTTCCCACACTCTTTGCTATCTAAGGCAAAGGATTGGTATCTGGATCAACCCGAGGTAGTGATGACAAATTGGAACACATTGGAAGAAAAATTTCTGGAAAGGTTTTACTCTCAAAACCGATTCTTCGAAGCAAAAACAGCAATAGCAGTATTTTCTCAAGGTAGTAATGAATCTTTGAATGAAGCATGGGAAAGGTATAAAGCTATGTTGAGAAAGTGCAAAGGACACGGTTTTTCAGACGTTGACCAAATCCATATGTTCCGTAACGGTCTCACAGCTACAAACAAGACACTTCTGGACGCCACAGCTGGTGGTTCTCTCATGTCCAAAACACCTGAAGAAGCTACTCAGATAATAGAGCGAATGGCTCTAAATGATCATCAAGGCAATCATGATCGAACGGTAAGAGATAAGAAACCCGGAATGTTAGAGTTGAACAACAGTGATGCTCTACTTGCTCAGAACAAATTGCTAACTTCACAAGTGGAACTTTTGACACAACAAATGTCTAAATTACCACAACAGATCAAGGAGCTGAACTGGGTATCTAATTCATATCAAGTTGCTAAGTGCGAATTGTGCAAGGGAGATCATCAAACAGGATTCTGTCCACCAGTGCAAGAAGAAGAAGTGAATTACATGAACAATAATCAAGGACAAAGGCAGAATCAATATCAGAACCAGCCATACCAACAAGGTTATCCACCAAGATATAACAATCAAGGGTACCAGCAAAGGCCACCGAATCAAGGGTATCAACAACAAGCATTCCAACCATACACTCAACCACCGCAACAACAGCAAGGAGGACAATCCAAGTTAGAGGAAACAGTGAATCAGTTCATTCAAACATCAGTGATAAATCAGAAGAACCAGGAAGCTGCAATTAAAAATCTGCAAACTCAAGTGGGGCAAATAACACATCAGCTTACTCTACAGGCACAAGGAGCCTTGCCAAACTCAACCGTGAAAAAACCGCAAGACCAAGAGAAAATTAATGCTGTTACAACAAGGAGTCAAAAGGATTTAGAATCGGAAAAAGAGAAAGAAGAGATAGGTGACCCTATGGCGATGGAGGTAGATCTGGAAATAAGAGAGGACCTAAAAGAGCCAGAAGTTGTAATACTACCAATGAAACCAGTTGAAGAAAAAAATAAGAAAGATGTTGAACAGGTGATTAAACCACCCCTCCCTTTGCGAGTAACAAAGAAGGATTCAAAAGAGAAAGACGTTCGGAAATTTACGTCCTTGTTCAAAAAGTTAGTTGTGAATTTACCTTTCTTTGAAGCACTGGAGCACATACCTGTGTATAAGAAATTTATGAAGGAGGTGTCGGCGAAAAAAAGATCACTAGAAGGAGAACCGAAAATTGCAATCGAGAAGTGTAGTATAGTCGCTGCAGCAAGAAAAATCCCAATTAAGAGAAAAGACCCTGGGGCGGTGGCGATACCATGCACTATCAAGAATATATCATTTAAAAAGGTACTTCTCGATTCTGGCTCTAGTGTGAGTTTAATGCCTTTATCCATTTTCAAAAGGCTTGAATTAGACAAGATTAGTGAAAGTAAGTCACAATTACGGTTCGCCGATCACACTACTAAGAAATCTTATGGAGTAGCAGAAGATGTACTAGTAGAAGTTGATAAGTTTGTTTTTCCTGTTGACTTCCACATCATGGACATTCCGGAAGATGAAGAAACTCCGATCCTTCTTGGGAGACCCTTTTTGTCGACAGGACGCTGTAATTTTGACATTGAAAAGGGGACGCTAACGCTAAAATCATTTGATGAAGAAGTAACCTTGAAGATGTTAGGAGTCAAGAAACATAGGTCAGGGGTAAATGAGAAAAATTCAACTAGTATGCCGGAAGGTGAACAAGAAGACAAAAATCTCAAAAACCTCCAAGAAAAAGTCTCTAACATATCTTCTCCAATGGAACCAAATTATGAAGATGTCAAAAGCCCTAAGAAGGCTAAGGAGAGTGAGAAGAATGGGGAAGGTAAAGGGAAGAGAAAAGCTATCCATGCTTTTCATCTTCATGAGTTTGTGGTTATGGAAGTACAAAGTAGCAAGTGTTGGAAAAGGAAATACCCTCCATAAAACAAGGGGTAATGGACCGTCGAGCCATGCGACGTTAAACGAAGCACTTTGTGGGAGGTAACCCACACTTCTAATGTTTTATTTGTGTCTATTTTTATTTCAGGAAATAATAAGGGAACCTTTCTGGTGAAAGCTAGGAAGAGGCAAGTAATATTGTAATACCCTCTGTGAGTCAACCCTCTCGGGCTTGTTACGAAACATTGAGGTCAATGTTTAGTTTAAGTTTGGGGGTGGATTGACTCTTTGCATTTTTTATGTTCAATTTTATGTTTTTATGTCTGTTATGTACTCCCAGTTAGAGTAAGTAGTCCCATAACAAAGCGAGAACTTCAAGCGAAGTATCAACAATGAAGCAACATGTATGAAAGTGGTAGTAAGTGAATGTTCAAAATTTTTGAGTTTCACTTTCTTTTTCAATAAGTAACAAAGCAGGTATGAATTTTTGAACTCAAACTCTTAATGTGTGCAATGAAACTTAGGGTGTTAGTAAATACTGTCAGAAGTTCTTTATGGTACATTGCTTGTTGGATCGGCTTAGCCTTAACCATTGTGAGGAAAGCTTTCCATTGTTTATTATATGCAGGAGACCATCAATTATTTTGACGTGTTTGTATCATGCTAAACCGTTTGTTGCATCGTTTGTGGAAATCTGTGAAAGTGATTGAGGCACTTGTTTGAATCTGAGAGTTCTTTTAGCCTATTCCAATGAAAAAACTTATTTGCTTCTGTGAGAGTGTGATCCTTTGCTAACCATTCTTTGAGCCTGAGGTCAAGGTAAGTATCATAATATGCACCAAGGAAAATACCTGGTGAGTTCTGATCTCAATAAAAAGTTTTGTTTTGGACCATCAACCATAAAATTTGGTGATGTGTTTTCTCTTTGACCTTTTTAGAAAGTAGGGGAGCATTCATATAATCTGAATACAGGTTGATCTCCAAGTTGGGGAGAGTCACATTCAAAAGAAGAGTAAGTACTTATGGTAATCGGTGAAAGATAAAAGAAGTCGTAGCTTGAAAAAAAAAGAGAAGAAACAACGTTAGAATATAACGGTTGCTGAAAAAAAAAAAGTGAAAAAGAAAAACCAAGCTACGAATGAAAAAAGATGGACAGGTAAAGGAAGTAGAGTTTTAGAGAAAAAGAAATAAGTTATGAATGGGATGCTTCCCTATATTAGGAACAACCCTTGATCATCTTCTTTTCTTTGAATCTAAACCGCATTACGACCCGAGAAAGACCTTCTGATTCTCAGATTCCACAGGACTTGATGCGAGAAATTTGGTGAACGTATGATATGGATCTTTGTTGATTTAATTGTTTGGATGAGTGTTTAACCCCTCTTTTATTCATCATACTTTTTGATGAGAGTGATTAGTGCTGATTCAATTACAATTGTGTAGTGTTTTGAACTTCTGGAGGTAATTTGCTTTCAACGTTTGTTTCATGTGTATATTCTGAGTTTGCAGGTAGACGAGGAGTATTTGACTTAGTTACTGGATTGAACCACTTGAGAAAAACTTTTTGAAAAACTTGTTGCTTGATTGTCGGTAAACTTTGCTGGAGGTAAGTAATTTTGTTTAGGGACAAACAAAACTCTAAGTTGGGGAGAGTTTGTTAGGAGTAAATTAATGGTAAATTCATGTGTTAATATAAGTGATTTCTTCGCTAAACCAATGCAAAAATGTGATGAATCCATAGGTTTTTATTAAGAATTGAACTGAATAAGTTTAGTTCGTGCGTAAAGCAAATCGAATCACTTGTGGGTGTTATTGTTGCAGGTTTTGAGCTGAATAAGAACTTAAGAAGAACATGAGGAGGAAAGAAAGCTGGAAGTCTCAAAGGCTGAAGAAAAAGATGGAAAGTACAAAGGGCGCGCCGCGAGAGTTCCTAGGCGCGCCGCGAAAATACTTCTGTTTGAGGGCGCGCCGCGCCAGCCCGTTGCCGCGCCGCGGCCTCGGCGTTAAAAGCCCAAAAGTTCTATTTTAAAGCCCTAGTTTCCAAGTGGTTATATATACTTTGTGGGAGCGAAATTAGGAGAGCTATCTGATTCTGAAGCTGAGAACAACAATTGAAGGTGGATTCTTTACCAATCGAAGACATTCCATTGATGAAGATGAATTCCTCCATTGATTCTTGTATGTTCTTCATGTCTATGGAGAGCTAAATCCCTCTTGTTGAGTCTAAGGTAGTAGTTAACCTATGAATATACATTACCATTGATTAATCCCTGTGAACAATTGTTTGAATTTATTATCAATAAGAAACCTTGTTTTTATTCTTAAATTATCGTTGAATCTTTGATCGAAAGAAAGGATTTAACTTTTGCCCTAGGTTACTATATTGATTCAATTGCAATTTGCAGAGATGGAATTGTAATTGGGTTTTCATAATTATCGTTCTTAATTACTATTATCGTTATTGTGATTTGGAGAGATCGAATCTCATACCGGTAAAAGTTATCTAATTTGATTTGCAGACATGGAATCTTATTTGAGGATAAGTGAAGATAATGATTCAAAGGATTGTTCTATTGTGAATTAATTGATAATTGTATAGGATTAGGTTGATGAACCCTAAAGACTCAACATCTTTCTTTACTTGTTAACACAAAGTCCTTTACTTGCTTTTATTTTATTATTTGCTTTTGATATTATTATTAGTATAAAACAAACCAAACCAAATTTCTTAACTCAAAATAAACAACTATAGAACGGCAGTGATATTAACCAATCCCTGTGGATACGATATATTACAGAAAATATTTACCCACAAATACTTTCAACAGTTGCCCATGACACAAAGCTGTCAGTCGCTTTTCTTCAATGAGATTAAGCTGATCAAAACGGGTTTTTACCCATTCCGATTCTTCTAACTTTGTGTCAGCCAGAACTCTTAAAGAGGGGATCTCTACTTCGATGGGAAGGACTGCTTCCATACCGTACACTAAAGAAAAAGGGGTTGCCCCTGTGGACGTGCGTACTGAAGTTCTGTAACCGTGCAAGGCGAAGGGAAGCATTTCATGCCAGTCCTTGTACGTTTTTACCATCTTTTGTATTATCTTTTTGATATTTTTATTTGCAGCTTCAACAGCGCCATTCATCTTAGGCCTATATGGTGAAGAATTATGATGTTCAATTTTGAACTCTTCGCACAGCTCCTTCATCATGTTATTGTTCAGGTTCGACCCATTATCAGTGATGATTCTATTTGGAATCCCGTATCGGCATATGAGGTTATGTTTGATGAACCGGGTAACCACTTGTCTTGTTACATTAGTGTAGGAAGCAGCTTCGACCCATTTGGTGAAATAGTCGATGGCGACCAATATGAATTTGTGTCCATTAGAGGCTTTGGGTTCGATCATTCCTATCATATCAATCCCCCATATTGCAAACGGCCATGGTGAAGTACATTCAGTGGATTTGGCGGTACGTGTACTTTGTCAGCATATATTTGGCATTTGTGACATGTCCTTGCGTATTGGAAACAATCAGCCTCCCTTGTTAACCAATAGTACCTTGCTCTTAATATTTTTCTTGCCATTGAATGTCCATTTGCGTGAGTTCCAAAGGTTCCTTCATGGACTTCCTTAATAATCTCCTTGGCCTCATTCTTGTCCACACATCTTAGTAACACCAAATCGTAGTTTCGCTTGTATAGGACATTACCATTTAGGAAAAACTTAGATGCCAACCTCCTTAGCGTCTTTTTGTCAATTGCGGAGGCGTTCTCTGGATATTCTTGTTTCTCCAGGTATTTCCTAATATCATGATACCAGGGCTTGTTATCAGGTTGCTCCTCGATTGTGAGACAATAAGCAGGCTCATCAAAGTGTCTGACTGTTATTTGTGGTTCGTGGTTTGGCCAAGTCACTTTGAACATAGAGGAAAGTGTTGCCAACGCATCGGCCATTTGATTTTCTTCCCTTGGAATATGAGTAAAGGTGATTGTCTCAACCTCAGCCATTAACTCTAGTATGAGGTCTCGATACGGGATTAGCTTTGCATCTCGAGTATCCCATTCTTTATTGACTTGGTGGATTACTAACGCTGAATCCCCATATACCTCAAGTAATTTAATCCTTAGATCGATCGCAGCTTCTAATCCCAAGATGCATGCTTCGTATTCTGCAATATTGTTGGTACAGTCGAAACATAATCTCGCAGTGAAGGGTATGTGTCGATTGTTAGGAGATGTCAGTACTGCCCCTATGCCATGTCCCAGTGCGTTTGAGGCTCCATCGAACATAAGTGTCCATACCAAGCCTGGTTCGGGTCCTTCATCGGGTCCAGGTATTTCGTAGTCTCTTACTAGCATAATGTCCTCATCAGGGAAGTCGGACTTCATAGACTGATATTCTTCGATGGGTTGGTGAGCTAGATGTTCTGCCAGTACACTCCCTTTTATCGCCTTTTGAGTGACGTATTGGATGTCGTATTCTGACAGCAACATTTGCCATCTAGCAATTCTTCCCGTGAGAGCCTGTTTTTTGAACACATATTTCAAGGGATCCATTCTCGATATTAACCATGTGGAATGGTTCAGCATATATTGCCTTAGACGTTTGGAGGCCCATGCTAGGGCGCAACATGTCTTTTCCAACGGTGAATATCGAGATTCGCAATCCGTGAATTTCTTACTAAGATAGTAAATAGCATGCTCTTTTCTGCCCGTTTCGTCTTGCTGCCCCAGTACGCATCCCATAGACCTTTCGAGGACTGTGAGGTACATGATCAATGGTCTTCCTGACACGGGAGGTAGGAGTATTGGTGGTTCTTGCAAATAGCTTTTTATGGTTTCGAAAGCCACCTGACAATCATCGTTCCACTTGATCGGTTGGTCTTTCCTTAGTAATTTGAATATGGGTTCACATGTAGCAGTTAAATGCGAGATGAACCTTGAGATGTAGTTCAAACGACCTAAGAAACCACGAACCTCTTTTTATGTTTTTGGGACGGGCATTTCTTGTATAGCCTTCACTTTGTCGGGATCTACCTCTATGCCTCGTTGGCTTACGATGAATCCTAACAACTTTCCTGACCTCACGCCAAATGTACACTTGTTCGGGTTCAACCTTAGCTTGAACTTCTTTAAGCGTTCAAACAACTTTTGTAAGTGTGTAATATGTTCCTCCTCAGTACAGGACTTGGCGATCATGTCATCCACATATACTTCGACTTCTTTGTGGATCATGTCGTGGAACAGCGTGACCATGGCTCGTTGATACGTTGCCCCAGCGTTTCGTAATCCAAAAGGCATTACCTTGTAACAGAAAGTTCCCCAAGACGTCATAAAGGTGGTTTTCTCCATGTCTTCGGGAGCCATTTTGATCTGATTATACCCAGAAAACCCATCCATGAACGAGAATACTGACGCTTGCGCTGTATTGTCCACTAGTATGTCTATGTGTGGCAATGGAAAATCGTCTTTTGGGCTTGCTTTATTCAGATCCCTGTAATCTACGCACATGCGCACTTTCCCATCCTTTTTAGGGACTGGCACTATATTGGCGATCCACTGTGGATATTCAACTACGGCGAGGAACCCCGCGTCGAATTTCTTGAGTACCTCTTCTCGGATTTTATTGTCCATGTCGGGTCGAACTCTTCTGCGCTTTTGCCTAACAGGTGTGCAACCCTCTTTGAGTGGTAGCCTATGTACGAAGATATCTGTGTCCAATCCGGGCATGTCACGGTATGACCAAGCGAATATTTCTACATAGTCGTGGAGAAGCTTGACCAACGTTGCTTTTATATCCTTGTTCAGTGTCGCCCCAATCTTGATTTTCTTAGGTTCCTTGTTTGTGCCCAAGTTTATGATTTCAATGGCTTCTTGAGGAGGGAGCATGCTCTTGGATTCTCTGTCCATTAACCTTGAAAATTCTTCCGGAAGTTCATCGTCTTCCTCGTCCCCTTCCTCAGACTGATTAGCGAGAGCCTCGAATTTATATTGAGTTTCAGCAGTATTATTATCGGTAGTGTTAAGAAGAGATCTGCACATGTTTTATGTTTTGTTTTTAGTATGCAGTTATGTTTGTGCTTTTGTTTTATGCAAGAAAATTATTTGTCATTTTGAGAAAATAAATGCAAGAACGAGACAATGTTTTTAATACCAAATGCGAACGACAATTTTATTAATAAAATCAACTTTGAAAGTAAATGGGGCCCTTACAAACCAACTCTATGCTTCGGGCGAGGCATGAGTGACATTGTTTTTTCATTTATTGATTAATTGAAAGGGAAATAAAACACACGACAAAAACAAATTACTTTGAAATAGAAACTATCTCTGGTATCTCCAGGCTTGTCCAATTTTGAAGTTGTTCTCCTGGTCTGATCATTCGGATGAAGTTGGATGTACCCTCCATGCTAGATATCATGGATACATGTTCATATCCGCCTGTGACGAAAGTTTGCGCGATCGGAGGGAATCGTTGTTCTTCTTTTGCAGCCTTCCTTGTTGGTTGATATCCTAACCCCAGACGATCCTTCTTCTCTTGAAATTCTGGAATCTTGCCCCATCCTTCCATTTTCATGTCTTGCAGGTCTCTCCAGGATGTTACCGCCCTTCGTATTTTCTCAATTGGTAGCGTGACAGCAATTGCGATCTCTAGTGCTTGGAACAAGGTCTCTAATGCCCCTTCGCCAGCCTCGATGTATCAGTACGAGTCCAGATTGCTAACAAATATATCCTCCTCCCCATTGACGGTCACTATAGAGTTTCCATCCACAAACTTTACTTTCTGATGAAGAGTAGAGGTAACTGCCCCAGCAGCATGAATCCAGGGACGTCCCAGTAAGCAGGTATAAGCGGGTTCAATTTCCATTACTTGGAAATTGATGCAGAATGTGTGAGGACCAACTACTACAGGGAGGTCTACCTCTCCAAACACCGAACTTTGTGATCCATCGAAGGCTTTGACCACCAGACGACTTGGTCTAACTACCAGACCTTCCAAAGCTATTTTATCAAGAGTTTAGGCATCACGTTTAATGATGACCCCGTGTCAATCAGAACTCTAGATAGATGAGCTTTACCACATTGTATGGAGATATGCAAGGCTTTGTTATGTTCCTTCCCTTGTGCGGGTAGCTCATGATCATTGAAACTTAAGCATGCCCCAACAGTGAGGTTGGCCACCATTCCATCGAATTGTTTTACAGTGATGTCCTTAGTTACGTGGGCGGCATTCAGGATTTTCATTAAGGCGTCTCGGTGTTTCTCTGAGTGTACTAACAGCGAGAGGAGCGATATTTTGGACGGAGTTTGGTGCAACTGGTCCACCACTCTATAATCACTTTTCTTGATTAATGCCAAAAACTCTTCAGCATCTTTATTGGTGATCTCTTTATCCTTGGATACGCCCTCTTCAGTCGGGACCACAGCGGCTTGAGTTTTTGCTTGCGCCAAGTTTTCATTTGGTCGTGCAGTATTGAATATGCGGCCACTACGAGTCATGCCCCCAGGCCCAACAATGTTCGTTACAACAGTATTAGTACCAGAATTATATTCCCAAGGGACCGCTTTCATCTTGTCCACAGGGTATGGCGTTCTGGCTGGGATAATCCTAGTATGTACTTGTGTGGGTATCAGCAATGGTGCTTTGGCACAAGGGATAATTAATGGCTTCTTTGCCCCTTGACTGGGTATTATCAGTGGCTCATTCCTATCTAGCATGGCCACATATTCCTCCTCAGGATGCTCTCTCAATTGGATTACTCCTTGGTCCACGAGTCTTTACAGGGTGTTCTTAAAAGCCTCGTTATGTTCTAGGATGAACCCCTTTGCAAGTAGATACCTCTTAAGGGCATCTATGGGGGAACTCCGTTGTTGAACTAACTCTTACTCAGTGACTACCTCGATTGCATTGACTGTGCCATCATGATGAGGCATGGGATTCGTCTTCACATTAGGTTTGTCAAAAGCAATTGCCCCTGACTCTATTAGGTCTTGAACCTTGTGTCTGAAAGCCCAACACTTTTCTAATGTGTGCCTAGGAGAATTGGCGTGAAATTCACACCTTTCATTAGCTCTGTAGTTGGGCGTAGCTTTTCCGGGGATCGGGGGTGGCATAGGTCTGAGTTCTACTAATGACTCATTTACCAGGTACTTCAATATTTCGCTTTTAGAAGTGGGCAAAGGATCGAATCTCCTTTGCGGCGCTTGGAACCTATTTTGTTGAGGTGAGTACGACATAGGAGGTCTAGACTCTTGGTGCACTACTGCATTGGTCTCCCCTTCCATCTTTTTAGCGAAGGTTGAGGTGGGCCTCTTTGAGTGATAAGAATTAGATGGTGCTCCTTGTATTTTCCCATTTTTGATTCCGTCCTCAATCCTTTCTCCGATGACCACTAGATCTGAGAATCCTGAGGATACACTTCCAATCATCTTATCGTAGTATGGTCCTTGTAAAGTTCTCATAAACATGTCAACCAACTCCTTTTCCAATAACGGAGGTTGGACTCGGGATGCTATTTCTCGCCATCTCTGGGCGTATTCCTTGAACGATTCTTCCTTCTTCTGAGACAGATTTTGTAGTTGCATCCGATTGGGTGCCATGTCTAGATTGTGCTTGTATTGCTTTAGGAACGTATTAGCAAGGTCGTTCCAGCTTCGTATATGTGTCTTTTCCAATTGCATGTACCAGTCAACAGATGCCCCACTTAGACTGTCTTGGAAGAAATGCATCATTAGCTTTTGGTCATTGGCATAAGCAGCCATCTTCTTGACGTACATGCGTAAATGACTTCTTGGGCATGTAAGTCCTTTGTATTTTTCAAAGTTGGGTATCTTGAACTTATGAGGAATAGTCAAATCCGGCACCAAACTCATTTCATAGGTGTCCACATCAAAGACGTCATATCCTTCTACTGCTTTCAGCCTTTCTTCTAGCGCCTTGATTTGTCCACTATTTCCAGCACTTTCTTCAGAATCAGATTGGGTTTGCTTATGTTGGGGTTCTTGATTTGTTTCGTCCGCCTCCCCATATTGCAAATCCACGTAGTTCTCATCCTTAGGCGGATTATTAGCAGGGATGCGAACAGTGCGAGGTGCCTCCTCTTTCTGAGTGGTGGGAATGAATCCTTCATGGGAAGCTTCTCCCTCTTCATGGGTTCTGGCAACTCTCTTAGAGGAGTGGGCATTTGACTTGTGAGGGTCAAAGCCTCGAACAAATCCTAACAGCGGGTTGCCATCGTTTGGTATTTCCTCATACTGACTCCGAGCTTCCCTAGCCTTTTCCTGTTCATCCCTAAAGTCCTTCATGAAACTCAACATTTGAGCCATTCCTCCCGAGCATGGATGGCATAATAAATGTCAGCAAGGATGGTGGGAGTTGGATTCTTATCAAAAATCCTAAAAGAGGTGAAAGCATGAATGGCGGCAGGATCAATATAATCAATATTTTTTGGCAATAAGACAACACCAAAAATCAAAAGAGCTAATAAATGTCCACAAATGTCCCATTGTTTCTTTTGAGCATACATTAAGGCTTGATTTTCTAAGTAAGATCTTTTGATCCCATGCACATCTCTATCAGTTTTATAATTAGATTTCAACTCCGTAGCGGACAATCCCAAAGCTTTTGCCAAATCTGAGAAATCAACTTCTTTACCCACACCAGTATAGAATTCCCTTTTTATCCTTGAAAATCCTAGCATAGCATCCATCTCTTCCAAAGTTGGAGCCAACTGAAAATCTTGAAAAGTAAAGCACCTAAGCGGAGGATCATAGAATTGGACCAATGCAGTGATAGCTTCCTCTTGGACTTTTACCTTTAGCAAATCCAAAATATCTCCATAACGGGCTACAAACCTATCCAAAGCACTTGATGGTAGTTTTTCCTTTTTTATTTTCAATTTCTTGATATCTGGGGTGGAAACAGCAAAGTGGATAATGGGCTTCTTTGTACTCATCCTTCCTACACATTCACCAAATAGAATATATTTTTATATTTATTTTTACTTTACTATTTTTCTGTGGATAAGTCATGATAAAATGCATATGATGAATGATGCATGCACACAAATAAAACACAAAGAAACAAAAACAAAAAACAAATATAATAATAACAAATAATATTTCATATTTAATCACACAAACACAAAAGCCCTAGGTTCATAGGTTCGACGTAGCGGCTTTAGGGAGCCTACCCTTTCCATTGGTATGTCCTAGACACGGGTCTCATGGAGTCGTTCGTAGCCTCC
Organism: Vicia villosa; assembly: GCF_029867415.1. Classification (NCBI taxonomy): domain Eukaryota; kingdom Viridiplantae; phylum Streptophyta; class Magnoliopsida; order Fabales; family Fabaceae; genus Vicia; species Vicia villosa. The sequence goes on along the minus strand of NC_081186.1, from coordinate 26,940,096 downwards.
GAGACTTTTTGTCTCTTTGGATTTTAGAACAACTCATTTTATCCAATGAGGTTCGAATTTTTGGGGTAGGTTCTCGGAGAGATCAGCTGACTATCCAGTCCTGCCCTCAACAAAGTCAAGCCTCGTTTTGGACATTTCCGAATATTCAACCCACTCCAAGTGGAGTTATCAATGAGACTCGTAGGCGATTCAAGTCCCCCCTGATCTCAAGGATAACTCCCACACTTAGGTTTAACAACAATATAATATATACCCAGCAATGCATATAATATAACAGTTATGCAATTAAATACAAATATCAAAGCAAATAGAACATTTTTGCAGAAACAAATAAAAAATGAAAAAACAAACAATTAAAAGAAATCAAACACAAACCCTAAAAATGGCAAAAATTTGCCAAACCCTAAAATTACTGAAACCTAAACCCTACCAAAACCTATAGGAGCATAGTATTCACCACTATAGTTTTCCCCAGCAGAGTCGCCAGCTGTAGCAACCTGCCCTAAAAATTAAAGATTAGAGTCGCCACCTATTCTACCAAGGCGAATAGGAAACCTCGCGCAGTTAAGATATCAGGGTAAGATACTATATTCAGGTCGAGGGAAGGTGTTAGGCACCCTCAACCCTTTCCTATGGTTTGCATTATAAGGTTGATGTAAAGAAAGGTCACAGAAAGTTATAGGGTGAATGGCAAAAATTATTAAAATCAAAGGTTTATGATTAAAGAAAACATAATCGGGACAAAATGAGATTTATAGGGGAGGGGACTTGCCTTGTTGCCAAGTGCCTACATACCTCCTTATGGAGGATCAGAGTCTACGTAGTTCGGGGAAGGGTTGTACGCCTTAGGATTTGAACTTGATCTGATATGGTTGAAAGTTGCTTCAAAGGCTTTTGAAATAGCTTATGATAGTTTAGGAATTTGAAAAGGTTTTTTTGGTAATTGTTTTAGGTTTCGGGCGTACAACCCTGATTTTTTATTTGTACTATTAACCGCAATGATCGATAGATTCGATCACCATAGTTAAAAGATTAGTAGTTGCATCATTACCAATTTTAATTGATTGATTCAATTATCACTAACAACAAATAAAGGTATTTTTTTTAGGAATTTTCATAATTTAATTTGTACCATTATCCCTCGTAATCGATTGATTCGATTAGAAAGAATAATGAATTGAAGCGAGGAAAAATAAATAAGTTAATCATCGCAACTAATAAAATAGTTGAAACCATTTAACTAAATAAAAATTAATTACATTTTGATTAAATAAACATTTTAATTAAAATTATTATTGCCCATCACGATTAATCGATTTAATCGGAACGAACAACAAATTGGATTTTTAATATCAATATCATATATTAATTTATTTATATAAAAAATAATTATCATTATATTAATAAATATATTAAAAAGATTTAATTAAAACAAATAAATAAATTAAAATTATTATTGTTATTAGGGTTAGGATTAGGTATGGCAGACTTGAGGGTTCATGTTATAGGGATTAATTCTGGGCGTTGGATCTGGCTGAGTAATGGATTGAAAGGTTAGATCTGAGGGTGTGTGGTGTACCATAGGGCTCAGGACGAATAGGATTAGGATTGAAAAGTCAGAAAAAATATATGAAAGGGCCGGGATCGAACCCTGGACCCTAGGGATAAACACAACGCGCTTCCCCACTCCAACTAACGTGGTTAGTTGTTCAAACAATGCAACCAACACACTATATGTAAACAAAACACCACACAAGGAAATTAGCGCGAAATTCAAACGGGCCTATCATATCATGACACCTTGTCATCTTCCTCAACCAAACCTGCAACACACCTGCATATTTAGCTACGAACCTGCTATAAATTCGTTCGTAGCAAACACACACTAATAATAACGAATAGCACATATGTTCATATAAATTCTTCGCGACCCCTGCATTCTTTTCGTTTAAACCATACGAATTCAACCATGTATTCAATTGACCTTAATTTTATTCCTAATTAAAAACCCCAAATTAAAACCCTAGAACTCGAACCGGCCTCTAATGAAAAAACACGTTTAAGACACGTAAACTTCAAACAATCAATCCAGAAACGATCAGAGCATCAAGACAAACCTAAATATGCAATCAAATTTCAATGGAAGTGCATGAATTATTCAGATCGATCGAGTTTTCAGAGTGAGCTACCTGAGTTAAACGAAGAGTGTTCTGGGGGTGCCGAAACAGAGTAATGGTCCAGCCACATTCAGAATGATCCCACTAACGTATTGCAATGCTCCAATTCCTCTGAAACCTCTTCAATTCCTCAAACCAAAATTGAGTTCTCTTAGAGAAATTTTGTTCTTGATGTCTTGCCTCTGGTCCCAATGTTCAACCCTGATTCGTATGCACTATTTTCTATACTTATAGGAGAGGGAAATAGGTTAAAGATTGAAGCCCAAGGCCCTTTGAATCCACTCTTGCAAAGTTTGGAAGATTTGATTTTGTTCTTTGAATAATAAGTTACTATTCTTGGCTAATTTTGTATCAATCTTCCCCAATCCATTTATGCACGAAAATTATATTATATTTTGTCATAAATACTGATTGAAATCAATTCATAAGCACCTCTTAACAAAAATATTTGATTTTCCCTTTAATTAAATCATTTTAAATGAAATAAAATTCATATAAAATCAAATAATAATCTTAATTTCGTGGCACATGGTTTTGGGTTACCTAAATAGCTTGTGGACCAAGTTTAAATCATAAAAGTATAGGTCCATTTGCAAAAATTCAATTTGAACCTCCTTTATTTCACATTTTGTCCTCTAAAATTGCCCAACTTTTACCAAGCATATCTCACTCAATTTTTAAGTTATGAAGGAGGTCTAGGACTTTTTGGAAACCTCAAGATGTCCTCTATAAGCCACTTTGGAACATATTTTTCAGTTGGAGCTTTTATCTTGATCATATCCTCTATGACAAAAAACTGCTTTTGAATGATGTTTGAAAAGGACCTGTAATCTTTTGTATCATATCTCTTAAATGAAGCATTTCTAGCCTTGGCTTGTGAGAGACAAAGTTGTAGAGAATCCAATTTCCTTCCAAGTAGGCTTTGAGTGGTGAATTTTGGATGTTCCATGTGAAAGTTATGGTCAGTCAAAGTTGAGTTGACTTTCTCCTAAAGAAACCCTAATTTGAACCTTTTTGCATTTGTTCATTTCTGAGTTTCTATTGATGGATCATGATCAACCTTTGATCAAATGATGGATATAACCTCACATACTTGATGTTGACCAAAATTAAGAGGTTTTGACTGTGCTTTGATTATGGGTGACTTTTAGGTCAAACTAGTTGACTGTGGATCATTTGAGCTTTTGAATGAGTAATCTTTGGAATTGGGCTTTGACTTTTGACATAGAAGTATCTTGGATCATCATAGAGCTATGGAGAGCTTGGTTAGAGATCTTGTCTGTTGATTTCCTCAAGAGAAACTCAAACCCTAGCTTTAGGAGGCTCTTGACTAGGGGAGTGTGGTTTGGATAGAACCCTAATCTTTGAGTCATTGTAGATGAAATGAAGGAGGCAAATTTTGGGGTATGACACGAGGCGAATCTCTTCAAATTCCCTGATAGCAGGGGCAAAGTTGTGCAAAACTAGTTTGACACTTCAACCAACACTCATTGGTGTGTCCCAATCAATACAGATCCAGGAATGACAGTTAATATAAATTCTTTCCCACAAAGCCGGTTTCATAGGATCATATCCCCACAGAGTAATCATTAAGAAGATATCTTCAAATGTCCTCGTCCCAACAAAGACTTAGTTCCTCAACTGAGTTTACTTCTTCGACACTGCCGGTTCCCCGATACTATTCTCTTCTCCAAACAGGGCCATTCATCTTTCTTATCCCCAATTAGGACACATCAAGATCAATCATTTGAACGACTCTCATCCCCAAGCAGAAATCATAAATCCCCAGCTGAGCATCTTCAAGACAAGATCAGACATCAAAATCACAATGATATAGAGATTTATTTTCTCAGTCAAGAAAATCACTCCAGATAGCAGAAATCATATTCATGCACCATATATCATATACATATCCATACATTGCATGTAGCGTCTCATACAAGTCTCTCATTTATTTGGAGAGACTCGCCTCATAATACATGCATCATGACATTACATAAAGACTAACTTTACCTTTTTCAGGATACTAGTACAAGCAGATAAACAATATCTCCAAAGATTCAATTCGGTCACCACAAACGGTGCTGACACGATCAACATTCAAAGATTTAGTTCGGTCACCACGAACGGTGCTGACGCGATCAAAGAAAGAGACGGACTTAATCATGACACTCAATTCAGAAAAGACCATGACAATGGAGTCACGACAACTGAGTCACGAAAATGGAATCACGACAACCGAGTCACGATATTGGAATCATGACAATTAAGTCACGATAATGGAATCATGACAACTGAGTCACAACAATGAAGTCACGACAACTGAGTCACGATAATGGAATCACGACAACTGAGTCACGACAACGGAGTCACGATAATGGAATCACGACAACTGAGTCACGACAATGAAGTCACGACAACTGAGTCACGATAATGGAATCACGACAATGGAATCACGACAATGGAGTCACGACAATGAAGTCACGACAATGTAGTCACGACGATTGAGTCACATATCTAATCTCGATATTCAGTTCAAAAACAATCATGACAATGAAGTCACGACGATGGAGTTACAACGATAGAGTCACAACAATCAATTCACTCATATGATCCAGACGCTCAGCGCAATCGAGCCAACAACTTAATTCTGACACCACAGATGCGGTCTAATGTACGACTCAGTCTGACGCACGTCAATACATCAACTGATGGCATCTGTAAGCCCATCTCCGACAAACGCCTTTCAATACTTCAAGCTCTGATATAGTCTAACGTACGACTTATTCTGACAATCGTATTTATCCAGATCAGATGGCATCTCTAAGCCTATCTCATACATCTTTTCCAACACTTGGATGGCATCTTGAAGCCCGTCTCCGGCAAAAGTCCCTGCTTCAGCCAAGGCAAATTCCTGGGTATTCTAGTGTTCAATCCTCTTCTACCTACAGATTCCGACAGGCACACAAGCCATTCTACATCCTCGGGTATAAGAAGATTGAACAGGAGCAGCTGTCATACCCCAAAATTTTCCCATCATATTTATTCATATTACAGTCCATCTGACTTTCAAACGCTCAAAGATACACAAGAAGGAAGCATGCAGTCTCTCTCCTAAACAACAGCCTCTAAATTAGGGTTTTGTATTTCTCAAAGTAAAATTAAGTTCTAAGACCTCAAATGGATCCCATGGCCTCTCATATGCTTCAAAGGGTCCTCGTGCCAAGTTTCAAGCTCTGATTCATAGGATTGCTCAATCAACTGCTCAAATGATCAATAGGCGACTAGTTTGACCTAAAAGTCAATTGTGGTCAAAGTACAGTCAAAACTCCTAATTTTTTTTGTCAACAACCTTATTTTGAAGTATCATTCATCATTTTATCAAGGATTGATCATGATTCATCAAGAAAAGATCATAAATCAACAAATTCAAAAAGTTTCTAAATTAGGGTTTCATAGGAGAAAGTCAACTGAACTTTGACCAGCCATAACTTTCACATGGAACATCAGAAATTTCCCATCCAAAGCTCATTTTGAAGTAAATTGAATTCTCTACAATTTTGTCTCTCACAAGCCAAGACTAAAAATGCTCCATTTGAGAGATATGGATCAAAAGATTATAGGTCCTCTTTGAATGTCAACCAAAAGCAGTTTTTTGTCAAAGCCAATATCATCAAGATAAAATCCTCAAAAGGAAAAAAGCTTCCAAAGTGGCTTGTAGAGGACATCTTGAGGTTTCCCAAAAGTCCTAGAACTCCTCCATATCTTAAAAATTGAGGGAGATATACCTTGTCAAAGTTGGACAAATTTGAGTAAAAATGTGAAGTAAATATGGCCCAAAATGAGTTTTCTTGCAAATGGGCCCAAGTTTTTATGGTCCAATCTTGTTCCCCAAGCCATCAAAGATATTCAATCCTAAATCCACGAATTTGTGATGAATATTTGATTTTATTTGAATTTTTATTCATTTAAAAGGTGATTTAAATCCAATAAATGATGAAAAATACAAGGAGATTTGATTTGCTTTGATTTCCAATCAAACTCAATCAATTAAACATCATAGATTCTCTCTAATTTCGTGCACATCAAGCTTGGTGAGATTAGATATGGTATTGATCCAAAAATAGAAGAAAATATTATATTTCTTCAATCAAATTTCCATGTGAGCAAAACAATGGTCCAAGCCCATGAATTTAACCTAATTCTCACCCACTATATATACCTATCATATGCCAAACCTTAGGGGACGAGATTGAGGAGAAGAAGGCAAGGGTTACAAGTCACAAAAATATCAAAAAGGTGTAGAACTCGTGCAAATCATTCCAAGCACTTCCAAGGCCAAATAAGCGTTACAATTGATTCCTGAGGTAATTTGTGGTAAGAATATACACTGAGCCAAGTCGTATACCCCTTGTGATCTTCATATCGTATTCATCTTCTTCATGCATATTTTGATTTTTCCATAAATCACATCCTACCTTGTTTCTGTGCCAACTAATGTTTTGTGTGAGTTCTGGGCATTGTTTAGGGAAGCTTTGAACCTTTGGTTATGAGCTTTCACGCAGGGATAGCTAGATGCCATGGTGAGGGCATAATCAAGTATCATCATCGTATTCATCGTTGCAGCAAGTTTCAGGACAAACGGATAGCGTATTCGTGATCAGGAGCCTTTTTTAATTTGATTTGGGTGTTTAGTTTTTTTGTTAAACGTTGTTCTTGCAGGTTTTAGCATTCAAAGGTTTTTTCGCAGCTAAAAACGCAGCAAAAAGCCGAAAATCCGCAGCAAACTTTGGGAAAGAAGATGAATAGTAGCCCTTCACGCGTGGCCTCTCCTCAATGGCCGGTCAGCGTCGTTCTTTCTCTCTCCTTTTTTCCAGCACGCATGGAACAACACAAGTGGCTGGTCAACTTTGCCACGTCCTCTCTCTGCTTCCAATTGGCTTGTTTAGGATAACCAGGGCCCACCTTAGACAAATCTTTTGACTTTTCCATTTACTATTTTGTTTCCAATATATTTTATTTGAGTTATTTCTATGACAGCTAATCACGCGCAGCTCAATGGAATCAAAAGCGTTTGGAAACCTCCAAGTCCTGGGTTCGAGCCCAGGCAGCGTTCATTGTTTTAAAACAATTGTTTATTCGCGGATCCGGTATGTCTCACGCACAGGTATCATCATACACCCTCACGCAAAGACCGTCAGATTCATGCTATACCCAGACCTGAGGCTCCTGAAACGCAAGACCACCATGGACCACCAGAGGCTTGCCACACAAGATCTAGAGCTAAGTATTTTCTAAATTTTTTTATTTTATTTTTAATCATACAATTCCTATTTTATCTTCATTCCTTTTTATTCTATTTATTATCAATAGTTTTTTACTTATTTAGTTTTTTGCATTAAAACTTATTACATAAAATTATATGATAATTCTATAATCATTTATTTTTTATCGAAACTCGATTTTCCCATAATTTTATTAATAATTGTTTTTAAACAATAAAAATTATTGTTTTTGCATGTGCTTTTAATCAATTAATTAATTAGGTTGAAAACCAATAATTGATTTTTAGGTTTGTTAACCTCGATTCATTTATAAACCCTAATAGCCTTAGATTTACTGGTAGGTGTTGCCCATTAACCCTGATTAACTCGTTCCCCACTTGGGGTTTTGCCTGTTCATTTGTTTGCCTAAATTGTTACAATTTTAATTTTTGATATGTTACATTATAATTGTTGAGATCTTTAATGCATTATTTTTCTTCTTCGTGGCTAATTTTCAAGAGTAACCAAAATCCTTCAGCCACGCGTCATCAGATAAAAAGCTAAGTTTCTAATTTCTTTCGTTTAAATATCATTTTATTTTTATTTCGCCTCTTGTTTAAAATAGGGTTTGCATAAATAGTCAATGAATCCCTCCTACACTAACCCTTATTTATTTTCCTTTTAATTTTCAGAATTGATCAAGGGTTCGAGGAAGATCCAGGCATCCAAGGATTTTAATTAATTATTGTTCTCTCTTATTTGTTGCCTTTATTTTTCTGTTACCCTATAAGGGTTTTATTGTAATAGATTAGGTTTATTTTTCTGCCTTTATGTCCCCCGTCCCCGCAGGTGTTTATTATAATAGCGTAGGACATTTAAACTGCTTTATTTTTCTATTGTGGTTAGTAATCCTAGGGAGTGCAAACCTGCTAATGAATTTAGCTCACTAATTATAATATAAATATCTGAACTGAACCACATGATTGTACACCCACACACCTTTAGGGTAATCCCTATGGTTGCCTTGTTGCCTTATGATTCTGTTGCCTCTAATTATACTAAATAATAGTCAAGTCCCTCGATTCCGAGGATACCTAAAGCAAGGTTGCCTAAAGAGATTAAAAATCATTTAGTCCCTCGAAGTTGCCTCGGTAAAAGATGATTGTCCCGATTGCTAAGGTATCCTCGCATGATGCCTAAAAATATTAAATGACTATTATATCCTTCCCTTAGACTACCTGCCCTCTTTATGGCAAGGGGCAGTCTTATGGCGAACGATATTTCTCCATGACCCTTAACATCCAATTGAAAGACTTCCTGCCCTCCCATGGTATGGATAGACCCCTTCGCCTGAAGGACTTAAAGAACAAGAAAGACAAACTTAGGGTAGGTAGTTCTTAATTTCTTGCTCAATTCAAACAAATTCAAATGCTTTTCAAACCTCCTTTTCAAAACGATTTCCAAAAGGCTACGCTTATTTACAAGCTAAAGTCCTTATTCAAATCTTTTCCTATTCACACACGACACTTTACAAATAATTCAAACAAACAAAGTGAGTTAAGCAATTAAGAGCCCATGGATAAACATGGATACAAAGGGTGCCTTAAAACTTCCCTTTGTATAACCTACCCCCGAACTCAAAATCTTTCCAAGGTCTTTCCTGTTCTTTTTTCCTTTCTAATTGGATAAAATAAAAGTCGGTGGCGACTCTTGCTATCCGCGACATTTCAAATAAAGTCAGTTCACCGTATTACAGTTGCATTGGGTAGTGACTAGGTAAACCAGAGGTCGTTTATCTGTAAACCTGAGGTTGTTTACATAAAATAGTACTACTGATAGTGAAATCTTCTTCCTGGCTTGGTAGCCCCTAGAGTAGGTAGTTAGACCGAACTGGGTTAACAATTAACTGTGTTATTTTATCTTCTGCATTGTGTTGTTTATCTAGTCATGAATGTTATGACATCGTGTATAACATCAGGTTCAAAAGTGTTAGTTGTTCCTTTACAGAACCATGTAAACTTTATAATCTGGTTGTGTTGACTGAACATATGTGATCCTAGGTCTCATTGACTCCTTCTTAGGGGTAACTAAAAGTTGAGTATCTTTCTGTTTTTCCTCTGCTACATTAATAACAGATCAGATGTCTTGACATCGTGAATGACATCCGAGTCTGTCATACCAGAATTTCAATTGGTATCAGAGCAGGCATCCTGTCTATTTTTGGATGAGATCCATGAGGGATATATTCTGGTTATGGTAAAGGTAGAAGATTGTTTGAACAAGGAATGTTCATATTGTATGGTCCCTTGAAGTGGAGGATGGACCTATATGTGGAGGATTATACCAAACTGACCTAGAACTGTGATGCTGGAACAAGGAGTGCTTAATCCAAAGACTTCATGCGGGAGTGAAGAATTTGAATTTCAGAACAAATTCGACCGGTACCTATGGACAGAGAAGAATCGCATCAAAACCTTCATGCGGGAGTGAAGTTATTGATAAGGTAACCTATGTTTATATGTGAGTTTATCAGGTCAGGATATTGGTTAGGTCTAGTTTGTTGCTTGGTGCATAAGCAAGCATTGTGCAAAGGTTGAGTAGCAATCAATCTGTAGTTGTCATGCTTACAACTAACACTTGAAGTAAGCATTGTGTGAATTCTGTTGAGGTATGACTATTTTCCGCTGCATAGTCTCTGTGAAACCCTAAGGTTATTTATAGTCAACAGAATGTATGGCAGATATTGACAGCTATAATTAAAGTGTCAAAGATACTTAAGTAATCTCTCAAGTCCACTCATAATGGCATGATTTATTAGAGCTGATGAATGTCAACTGATCAATGATATTCATAATCATCTGCAATTGTGAACCTTGAAAAAGTTCAAGGCTGGAATGTTCCTAGAAGGAGGAACAAATGTCCTATTGGATGTTAGGACATTAAGAACTAGTATGCAGCTACCAGCTAAAGAACAAATGTTCTGGTGCTAAACTAATGTAGTGTGAGAATATTGGTTTGGAACCTACTCCTGGTCTGGAAGAGGAGACATCTAGCTATAAGTTGATCAGAACACGATTAACATGTGCTTCTACACAAATTCTGTTAGAAGTAAAAGCTCAGTGCCACAAGAAAACTCATGAAGGTATTCCTTTATGATTCTTTATGATTTACTTAAGAAGAGCTTGCATCTGGAATTTTCCTCTGATCAATGGAACCAGATATGTGTATTTTCATTCATAACCATAGAGTAGTTGTTGGAGCTGAATACTGTGTCTCAACCTCAGTGAAATATGGTCAAGAATGTGTATTGCCCTAGTTGTTATCCAGAAAGGGTAGTGTTGTTTGGAATCAAGGAGGTCAGATGAATCTGACTAATTCAGTGTCATGCTATAATTAAGTTTGTTCCAGAAACCTAAATGAGGGAATCTCCTCTATAGGTACAGACTATGGCAACCATCATCTCAAAATCAGAATGAAAGTCTGAAGAAAAGCTTATTGAGATGCTGGCTATTATATTCCTTGATATGTCTGGATGTTGCTGATAATTGAATTATTCTGTTCTCACCCCGAGTATTGTCAATTTGACATTAAGAATGTTAACCAAGAACCATGAAGGATGATGTCATATTTGATGTCACAACATCATCTCAAGATCTTCAGTTTCTTTGTAGTATATTTTCCAAAAAGAGAAAGTATAAGTGTGACGAGGTAATCAGTCAGAATGACCTAGTGTGAGTAGCAAATTCTATCTGAAAAGCTGGTAAGTACTTTGACGGGAGACTTAGCACTTATTGGGTTTAGAACCTGGATGCTAGACTTAGAAGAAGTTCTTCTAGCTATGAGTTCTCAATTATCTTCACACATTAAGGAAGAATGGCAAGAGTATCTGGTGTAGCATACTGATTCTTTTAAATATCTTGATGGGAGCTGGATATTTACGATGTCTGTATGAAATGACTCAGACGTGTATGTTGAAGATTGATTTATGGTTATACAATCATAGTTTCTTCTACTTCAAGTTGCAGAGTGTGGCAATCTGAATCTTGTGTAGCAAGTAAACTGAGGTTTCTAAACTTAGAAACTGTGGCAAATTCCAAATGAAGGTGTCATACCCTAAATTTAAGGGAACTTCAAGGACGGACATCAAAAATATCCTAAATTTGTATATCTCAGGGGGAGTAAGAGAGTATGAAGATCAGCAAAGACATTGTTATTCTGCTTCTATCCTAATGTAAAGTCCTTCAAAGACTAACCCTAAAGCTAGAAGAACAAAGTCACACAAGATGTCACAACATAACTCAAATCATGTTTATTCTCAAAGACCAGCAAAGAATATTCTTTGCATTATCATCCGAACACATGGATTGTAGGTGTGTATCACTTGTTCTGGCCTAGTGCATCATCTAACCTATGCACAAGTCCACCTGGTGCAGTTCGTCTTCAAATAACATCTCTTGATCGAGAATTTAGTTAAAGTCCAGGTATGTTGTTTAAATTACTCAGGTTTATAGAGTCTTTTTGTTTTGTTTGAGTCTTGTTTGAGTCCATCATGTTCTTCTTTCGAATATGAGAAATGTCTAGAGTCTAGGTTATGGTTGTCTAATTGTGACAATCATAGGGTTTAAGGGTAGTGTTCAGACATTGTTAAGTCTGAGGTCATTCTTTACAGTTGTTTGGTAAAGAATAAGAGTCTTGTTTCGTGTCGTGAACACAAATTGTTTCTTGTGTTCCAAGTCCTCTATAGAGAAGTGTTGTCTCTATGGATAGTCAGAGTTTGTTTGAGTTCAGACGAACTTATGTCTTGAGTAATGTCGACATCACAAAGTGCATTTATCCTGGAAGAAGGGCTATGAATATGCATTAGAAGTTTAAAAAATTGACATTATTGTCTAAAGTGGCAGTTAAGGCATAATGTGGATTAGAATGGGCATGTTCTGATCTGGATATAAGTAATTTGTGCTGGCAATACATAATTACTTTCATGATGAAGACTTTACTTAGTGAAAATGACTATTGATAGGAAAATAGCAAGTGTACTATTTTTGCCTATTGTAGTTATAAAAGGAGTTTTCTCCGAATGTCGATCTCAAGGACTGCTTGAGGATATAGAGTTGGAAAATGATTTCAATTAAACAAAAGATCACTGGTAATTGGTTTGGTTGGTAATAAAATAATCAAAATATGTAGTTCAGAAAGAGCGAGTAAAATAGTTAAACAAATAACAGATGAGTAATATGCTAGGGGTAGGTGAATGATTCTGCCTGCAATAATTTCGACTTATCAGTGCAATAATATAATTCACAACAAATGATTACCGGTTCTCTAGATCATCTAATCCTAAATCCTTAGTGAGAAGATCTTTGAACACACACCCTAACTTCTATGTCCATAGTCAATTACAGTAATGATCAAGCAATTAAATATCGAGAATTCTCCGGTTAAGATAAAATATTTCTAGTCCTAGATAATATTTATTATCAAATGTTCTTATTCAGGTCGATAAACAATGGCTGCCCAGCTCAATATTTATAAAAACTCATAATCCATTTTTCCGACGGTTTACGCATTAAGAACGATAACAAGAACAAATCAATTTAACAATGAATAACAAAATTACTGCAGTAACAAATTCGAATTCAATACATTCAGAATCAGGGTCACCCCCCTTAGCAATTGGGGGTTTAGCTACTCATAACAGAAAATAAAATAAAAATCAAGATTGTTTTCATTACAGAATTCTTGACGAATTTAATCTGCAAGGATGATCAATCACGAATCTCCACTGAAAACTCTGTTCTCCAGCCTTTCAATCGCAAATTCGCTCCCAAAAATTGTCCAACCTGGTGAAATTCGCATTCCTGGTTTATATAGGCACGTACTGGGCTTTTCAGAAGATTTTGGGCCACCATACGCGTATGGTACGCATATCTCATTTGGAGGCAACAAGTCATACGCGTAATGTACGAAAAAGGGCAGATAGGTGACATCATGCAGCAAAGCATACGCGTATGGTACGCGTACAGACAGGTTGCCTGTTTTTCTGATCATCATACGCGTATGGTACGCGTACAGGCAGGGAGCCTGTTTTTCCTCCTTTTCTCCTAGGCATACGCGTATGATACGCGTACAGGCAGTGAGACTGTGTTTTTCTTCTTTTCTTCTAGGCATACGCGTACAGGCAGGGCATGTGGTTTTCTTCTTTTGTTGCTGTCTTTGATCCAAGCGTTCTTTGATACTACGATCTTTAGAACCTGCACAGACATGCTACACATACCAAACGTGTAAAAACTGACAGTAATCACTTAAAAAGTAACAATAAAGACTAAACTAAAAATGACTTAAAATTTACCAGAAAATAACAAAGTTATACAGTTAATCATGGTTTCTTGGCGCTTTTGTGACTCAAATATTTAGTATAAATGGTGACTGATCACAACCCCAAACTTAAATTGTTACTTGTCCTCAAGTAATGCTCAGGTTCTGTCATCCCACAAGTAAGTACATAAACCACAATACCTCTGAAACATTTCGCCACTCACTCTTTCCTCTTCCTTCAGATTTTTCTGCTTTCTTCCACTGATTGGTCCACCGCGATCTCCTGGAAGTACTGCTTTACCTGCAAGCTTTATTTCACACTCTCACCAAAATTCTCTCATGTTAATGTGTTTTTCACTCAAAATTCAGGTTTGCAATACCATATCATAGGCTTGAACAAATTCTCTTTCGATTACCATATACACAATACACACACTTTTTGAGGTCTTTTCAGGTTGTAACGTGGCCAGGGTTAAGGTGGGATATATTCTGGACAAAGAGGGCTAGGGCTCAGAATTTCTACAGGTGTTACCTTTACTATGTTCATTCTGTGAAGATGCAACTGAAATTCATTTCTCGCTTTCATTCTTTAGTGGAAGCTGTTAATTCCGCTTTTGGACATACCCGCTGACGTTTACTTCTTTTCGAGTGCCTTGATGATTATTTTCATTTGTTTATATATATATATATATAAATATTTTCTCTTCTCTCCTTTTTTTATCAGGAACCCTCATTTGTCAGCATATAATGCATAGCTACCCCAAACTTAAATGTTGCTATTCCAACAGCAACCCCAAACTTAGAATGAACACAGATCAGATAACTCATGCAGTTACTCTGAGCAATGGTAGGAAAGTGTTTGGGCTATAGGCTAATATGTTGCATGTTATGACAACAAACAAAAGGATCCAGGCTCAAACGGGGTTAAGCAAAGGTAATAAATTAAAAAGGGATGGCTAGAAAGGCTCAGGGGTAATAATAAAAAGAAATGCCTCAGTGTGTGAAATTGTGAACATATCATCAGAAAAGAATGTGTGCAAGTTCTGAATGATAAGTACATACCTGAATGTTCGCTCATGAAATCTTGTGTTTGGCTTTTTGTGATCTCACCATGGTGGGTATAGCAGACAGTTGACACAGTACAACACAGAATCTCTCGGTTCCCTTTCAGATGGATATATGCAACTCTCTCAGCTGGTAGAGTTCGCGCGAGTGGCGTCTAGTCATTATCAGAGGTATCAACACTTGGGAATAATGTAGACAGAATAACCTCTCCTTTTCTTTGATCAGAGCAAGAAAACAAGTACATTGTCTGAGGTAGTTGTGTTATCCACTATTACTTTTAATTCTCATTACTAAGTTCCGAATAAACCATGTAACTGTAATACTTCAAAAACAATTTCATTAAACAAACTAACAAACCCAAGATGGGCGATTACAAAAACAAAAATGAACGAAAATAACAAGCAAAATAAAACGACATCCACTATGCTTCAATAACACAAAATGAAAAATAACTAAAAAAAACAAAAATAAAGAAAACTGCAGTCTAAACACCACCACCATCCCTGCCTAACTCTGCCATATCGATATCCTCAAAATCCAAGCTAACTCCTCCATTAATAAAACTGGTAAAAGGGGTCATCACACCAGTTTGCTGAGTCTGCTGAGGTGCCTGCGGCTGGGGTGATCGAGTGATGTCCACTGGAGTGGCATAGCTAGGGTGCTTATAACGACCGTAGTGAGGTGCAGGTGGAGGGCCAGAGAAACGATCTCGGAATCGCTAGGCCTCCTCCCATGTCTCTGTCTGATGAGTCAGAAATAGTCCTGGCATCTGGGAATGCGCATAGAAATCCTGCATAAAACAAAACATATTCATTCGGTCAAAATAAGCTTGAGATTCCCTGTCTGGCTGAGACGGCTCAGTACGTGGAATCTCTTGCTCAGTGCGCTGATGACTGGATTCAGGTGCATTTGTTGGTGGAGCTGCCTTTCCCGCGTGCTCCTGCACCCAAGCTTGGTCTAGTGAACATGCCGGTCTCACCATCACCCCTCCCTCTAAGTCAGGTACCTTTGATTTGTGACACAAAAGCCAAATGACGAAAGCATGTCCCAAAGATTTTGATGGTGACTGAGCGATGCTATCCATATCACCTGCAATGATTCTCCCCATGTTGATATCATCTTTGGTGATAAGCATGTAGAGTTCTAAGGCTCGCTCTACAGTCAGATCCGAACCACTTCTGTTAGTATCCAAATTATGATGCAAAAAATAAGCCCACGCTTTTGGAATTGGGGCCATGTCAACAACTAGCATTTTGGACGGGTGATCTTTTTTGTTTGGTTGCCATGATCTTCCAGTTTGGGCAAGTAATTCCAAGATTGTTGCATATGGCCATGTGGTCTTGTTGGACCGCTTCGTATCTTGGAAATGGCAATGACTTTCAAGGAATTTACAGCGCAGTATTCGATTAACATGCGTCCAATCATATTTGACCACCTTGCCTCTGACCCAAGATTCTAATACTGGATGAGAACTCGTGTGTGCAGGATCACGAAATGCGTTAGCATAAAATTCTAGGACGAGTTCTTTTGATACCTGCCGGATCTGATCATTCAGAAAGTTGAGTTTGTGGTGTTCAAGAACCTCAGATACCTTTGGTAACTCTTCAGGGGCCAATTTCCAAGCCCTTTCTGGTATAATTTGTCTGCTCTGAAGTTCTTTGTATCTCTCTTCAGCCAATGCAGAGCGAAACCTGGTATTGTCGAATGAAGCAGATGCCATAGTGTGGGGAGGGAGTGAGAGACGAGTGAGATCTGGAAAATCTGCGAAAAAACCAGAGAAACAAAAGGTGATACGAAAAAATGCGTATGAGGTTGTTAGAGAAATGAATGGAAAAGCATACGAAAAGCATTTATAGATCCGGTACAGTGCATACGCGTATCGTACGCGTACGGGCAGAATGTATTTTCAACTGCAAATCCTCAAAAACACGTACGATACGAGGCATACGCGTATCTGCTATACTTACCGTTGGCATACACGTACGGTACGCGTATTCCCTTCCTTTCTGTTACTGTACGCGTATGATACGCGTATTGCTTGGCATGGCTTTTCTCAGATCTCGTATGGAGAGCGTATGGCACACGTACGCATATGATACGCGTATTCCTTCTTGATACGCGTATGGACTGCTGACACTAACATCTTATACGCGTATGATACGCGTACGGACAGTATTAGCGCAGCTAATCTCAATTTATTGAAAAAAATAAAAATGAAAATTAATTTCACACAAAATGAAAAATGAAAATAAATTTCACACAACTGTTACCTCCCTTGGGTTTCCTCCCAAGAAGCGCTTCGTTTAACGTCGCATGGCTCGACGGTCGTCCATTTTATTATAACAGACGAACAACATCTATCAAACCAGTCTCTTGGCCTTGATAGTATGGTTTTAATCGTTGCCCGTTTACCTTGAAGGTGTCTCCATTTGCTTGATTCTTGAGCTCTATGGCTCCATGGTTAAATACTTTGTGAGCGACAAATGGTCCGGACCATCTTGACTTCAGTTTTCCGGGAAACAGCTTCAACCTAGAATTGAAAAGCAGAACCAACTGTCCTTCCCAAAATTCCTTTTTCTGAATCTTTTGATCATGCCATTTTTTGGTTTTTTCTTTGTAAATTTTGGCATTCTCATAAGCTTGGTTCCTAAACTCTTCTAACTCATGGAGTTGAAGAATTCAGGATTCACCAGCTTTCAAAAGATCATAGTTCAGGAATTTTGTGGCCCAAAACGCTTTATGCTCTAATTCGAGCGGTAAATGACAAGCCTTACTGTAAACCAATTGATAAGGAGACATACCTATTGGTGTCTTGAAAGCAGTTTTGTATGCCCAGAGTGCGTTGTCTAACTTTACTGACCAGTCTTTCCTAGAAGCATTAACAGTCTTTTCCAATATTTGTTTGATCTGCCTGTTAGAAACTTCCACCTGTCCACTCGTCTGAGGGTGATAAGGCGTTGCAATTTTGTGCTTCACATTGTACTTTCTTAACATATTCTCCATAATCTTATTCAGAAAGTGGGTGCCTTCATCACTAATCAAAGCTCTTGGTACCCCAAACCGGGAAAAGATATTGTGTCTGAGAAAACACACAACTACTTTAGCATCATTTGTGGCTAATGCTACAACTTCTACCCACTTGGACACATAATCGACCACCACCAAAATGTAATTCTTTCCGAATGATGGTGGAAACGGTCCCATAAAATCAATACCCCACACATCAAATAGTTCTACCTCCAACGTGGCATTCTGTGGCATCTGGTTTCTCCTTGTAATGTTACCTGTTCTTTGGCATCTATCACATTCTCGGACTAAGTAGTGGGCATCCTTGAATAGAGTAGGCCAATAGAACCCGGATTGGAGGACTTTTGCTGCTGTTCTATCTCCACTAAAGTGTCCTCCATACTCGGAATCGTGACAAGCCCTCAGTATATCTCTCTGCTCTTCTTCGGTAACACACCTTCTGATTAGGCCATCCACTCCCCTTTTGTATAGGAATGGGTCATCCCACAAATAAAACATGCAATCATAAAGAAACTTTTTCTTTTGGTTAGCACTAAAATCATCAGGTATTACTCCACCTACCAAGTAATTTGCATAGTCAGCAAACCATGGGGTTCCAGTCACAGCTAGGATTCTCTCATCAGCAAAAGTGTCTTGGATTGGATGTTCCTCTTCAGTTTCCTTAATCGGGGTCATGCGAGATAAGTGATCTGCAACTGTATTCCCACACCCCTTTTTATCTTTGATTTCAAGATCAAATTCCTGAAGGAGAAGTATCCACCTCAAAAGTCTAGGCTTTGATTCCTGCTTAGCAAACAAATACTTTAAAGCAGCACGATCAGTATAAACAATAACTTTAGACCCAAGCAAATAAGACCTGAATTTTTCAAAAGCATAAACCACGGCCAACAACTCCTTTTCGGTAGTTGCATAATTCATCTGGGTCGGATTAAGGACATGACTAGCATAATATATCACATGCAATAGTTTGTCCTTTCTTTGTCCCAAAACAGCCCTCACAGCAATGTCACTTGCATCACACATTATTTCAAAAGGTAATGACCAATCGGGGGCTATTACCACAGGTGCAGTACTCAACTTACTCTTTAAAGTCTCAAAAGCTGCTAAACACTTACTATCAAAATTAAAGGGCTTGTCTTTGACAAGCAAATCAGTTAATGGTTTGGCCACTTTTGAGAAGTCTCTGATAAACCTGCGATAGAAGCCTGCATGTCCTAAAAAACTCCTTATCCCCTTTTCATTCACGGGGGGTGGAAGATTAGCTATCACCTCCACTTTGGCTTTGTCCACTTCAATTCCTTTATGGGAAATCTTGTGGCCAAGCACGATACCTTCCTGCACCATAAAATGGCATTTCTCCCAATTGAGAATAAGGTTAGTTTCCTGACATCTTTTCAAAACAAGAGATAAGTTAGCTAAACAAATATCAAAAGAAGAACCAAAGACAGAAAAATCATCCATAAACACCTCCATATGCTTTTCAAGCATGTCGGCGAATATAGATGTCATACATCTGTGAAAAGTGGTTGGGGCATTGCATAACCCAAATGGCATCCGTCTGTAAGCAAAAATACCATAAGGGCATGTGAATGCAGTCTTCTCCTGATCTTCTGGAGCTACAGCAATCTGATTGTACCCCGAATATCCATCCAGAAAACAGTAATACTCATAACCTGCAAGTCTCTCTAACATCTGATCAATAAAAGGAAGAGGAAAATGATCCTTCCTTGTCGCAGTGTTGAGTCTTCTGTAATCAATGCATACTCGCCACCCTGTTACTGTGCGAGTTGGAATCAGCTCATTTTTTTCATTCAAGATCATTGTGGTTCCTCCTTTCTTCGGTACCACATGTACTGGACTCACCCAAGAACTATCTGAAATAGGGTAAATTAATTCCGCCTCTAACAACTTTACAACTTCTTTCCTCACTACTTCTTTCATTACTGGATTTAACCTCCTTTGAGGTTGCACTACCGGTTTCTGATTATCCTCCATCAGTATTTTATGCATGCATACCGTGGGGCTGATTCCTTTTATATCCTCGATAGTCCAACCAATAGCACTCCTGTGCCTCTTAAGTACCTGTATCAACTTTTCTTCATCTTTTTCGTTTAACTCAGAATTGATAATAGCAGGACATTTTTCTCCAGATTCTAGAAAAACATATTTAAGATTAACAGGTAGTTGTTTTAACTCAGAACTTGTACCTGTTTTGTTTTCCTTTTCAGTTTCTGTTGGTGATCCTCTTAAATCCTCCCACCGGTGTGGTTTGGATTTCAACCAAGGTGGTTGTGCATCAAGTAGAGCAAGAATTTCTTTTTCCTTCTCATTATCACTCTCCTCCATCTCCTCAGTTGACAAGCACAGACCTCTTTCTAACGGTGATTCTGGAAAACTACTCTGAATGTTATCGGCTACTATCTGATTAATCACTTCCACTGAGTGATTTGTACCTACATCCTCTTTGTGCTTCATAGTGCTTCTCACATTAATTTTCAGCTCCTCATCATAAACCTTAAGAGTCATAGTACCATTCTCAATGTCTATCATACATCTACCTGTCTCTAAAAATGGTCTACCCAGAATCAGGGGTATCTCCTCATCTTCTGGCATTTCCAGAATTACAAAATCAACAGGAAAAACAAATTTATCAACTTTAACCAGAACATCTTCAACAATCCCAAATGGTTTCTTCACTGAGTGATCGGCAAATTGAAGTGTCATTATGGTGTCTTGAACTCTTCCAATCCCGAGTTTCCTGTAGATGGACAAAGGCATAAGGCTCACACTAGCCCCCAAATCAATCAGAGCCCTTTTAAAGGACCTATCTCCAATGGTGCACGGAATAGTAACCGATCCTCTATCTGGTTTTTTCACTGGAATCTTCATACCCTGCAAAATAGCACTACAAGTTTCAGTTAGTATAACAGAGTCAGTGTCAGTGGTGCGCTTATTGGATATGATGTCCTTCATGAATTTGGCATAAATAGGCATCTGCTCGAGTGCCTCAGAGAATGGGATGTTGATTTCCAACTTCCTGAACATTTATACAAACTTCTGAAAGTTTTTCTCGTCCTGCTTCTGCTTCTTGTTCCTTTGTGGAAATGGGAGCTTTATTATGGGCTTTGGCTCAGTGGGCTTTTCCTTCACAACTGGCTTCAATACGACTTCTTCTGTAGGTGGTGTTTTATTTTCTAAGATCTCAAGATCCACTTCAAGCAGTGTATCTTCTTCCTCAACTTTCTTTTCAAGGACTTCAGTTGCTTTTCCACTTCTTGTAGTTACTGCATTCACATTATTATGCTCTCTTGGATTTGTCACAGTTGCACTTGGTAAAGCACCTGGTGCTTGAGAACTCGTGATCTGTTGTGCTATCTGCCCAAGTTAAAGTTCAAGATTTTTGATAGAAGCATTAGTGTTCCTTTGGTTATTCCTTATCTCTTCCTGGAATTTAACATTCTGCACTGCCATTTTTTCAATGGCAATCTCCCAATCTGCTTTCTTCGGCCCTTGTTGCTGATAGGATTGCTGAGGTGGCTGATATTGTTGCTGGTAAGGTGGTTGTTGCTGAGGCATATACTGTTGCTGTTGAGGAACTTGCTTTGGGACATTACCCTGTTGATCCTTCCACGAAAAATTTGGATGATTTTTCCACCCTGGATTATAAGTGTTGGAGTAGGGGTTATTTTGCCTCAAGAACTTTATAGCCTCCACTTGTTCCGCAGTATCAACACAATGAATGGCAAATTATGGTCCACCACAAATTTCACAGACCATCGCTTGAGCAGGTTGAACTTGAGCTACTGTATGAGTACCTAAATTCATACCTTTCAGTCTTCTCTCCACTTCAGCTTTAATTTGATCTTCCATGTTCACAACCTGATTTGCCAGTTTTAAATCAATTTTTCCTTCAGGTTGACTCACAGTACGGTCATAGAGCTCCAAATGCTCATTTGCAGCAATAGCCTCAATAATCTTCTTAATACCAGTGGCTGTTGAGAAATTAGTTGAGCCACCGGCAGCTGTATCAATAAGTTGCTTTGTCTTCAATTTCAACCCATTCACAAAGTTTTGCATTTGTTCAGTTGTGTCCATATTATGAGTGGGACATGCAACTAAACACCTCTTAAACCTTTTGTACGCATCTCCAAGTGACTCTCCATCCTTCTGTTTAAAATTCAAAATGTCATACCTCTTGCGGATATACACAGAAGCTGGAAAATACTCATTCAGAAATGTTGTTTCCATTTGTTGCCAAGTAGTAATACTTCCTGCAGGTAGGGAATAAAACCATTCTTCGGCGTCTTCAGATAAGGTGAATGGAAACATGACCAACCGTTTTGCCTCTTCTGAGTGTCCCTCAATTTTTAATGACGTGTTCATCGTCAGGAACTTTTGTAGGTGCTTGTTGGCATCTTCATTGACTTTTCCTGAAAAAGGTTTACTTTCCAGCTGACGAATGGTTGACGGGTGCAACTGGAAGTGAGCAACATTTACCGGTTGATTGACTATTGTCAATCTCACTGCTGGATTATTT
The DNA here is from genome assembly GCF_029867415.1 of Vicia villosa. Lineage (NCBI taxonomy): Eukaryota > Viridiplantae > Streptophyta > Magnoliopsida > Fabales > Fabaceae > Vicia > Vicia villosa. The sequence goes on along the minus strand of NC_081186.1, from coordinate 26,917,711 downwards.
TCTCTGCCATAATCACCCAAAAGTCTTTCCAGAGGAGGTAAGTCAGCCATGATATGAACTTCTGGATGTGAACCTGTATCTGACTCAGAATCTGAATGTTCGGAGTGAACAATGATTTCTTCCTCTCTTTCTGATTCTGCCAGTCTTTCTCGTTTAGCCTGTCGAAGCCTAGCACGCAAAGATCTTTCGGGTTCTGCGTCAAAATGAAAACCAGCTGAGGCCTTACCTCGCATAAACATATTAGACAGAGGTTAGTATGATAAAAGTACAAAAGTAACTATAATAATAAAATTTTAGTCGCAGAGCAACAAAATTTTAATTGAAATAATTCTGTTAACTCTATTATCTTTGGCAGTCCCCGGCAACGGCGCCAAAAACTTGATAGGAAAATAGCAAGTGTACTATTTTTGCCTATTGTAGTTATAAAAGGAGTTTTCTCCGAATGTCGATCTCAAGGACTGCTTGAGGATATAGAGTTGGAAAATGATTTCAATTAAACAAAAGATCACTGGTAATTGGTTTGGTTGGTAATAAAATAATCAAAATATGTAGTTCAGAAAGAGCGAGTAAAATAGTTAAACAAATAACAGATATGAGTAATATGCTAGGGGTAGGTGAATGATTCTGCCTGCAATAATTTCGACTTATCAGTGCAATAATATAATTCACAACAAATGATTACCGGTTCTCTAGATCATCTAATCCTAAATCCTTAGTGAGAAGATCTTTGAACACACACCCTAACTTCTATGTCCATAGTCAATTACAGTAATGATCAAGCAATTAAATATCGAGAATTCTCCGGTTAAGATAAAATATTTCTAGTCCTAGATAATATTTATTATCAAATGTTCTTATTCAGGTCGATGAACAATGGCTGCCCAGCTCAATATTTATAAAAACTCATAATCCATTTTCCGACGGTTTACGCATTAAGAACGATAACAAGAACAAATCAATTTAACAATGAATAATAAAATTACTGCAGTAACAAATTCGAATTCAATACATTCAGAATCAGGGTCACCCCCCTTAGCAATTGGGGGTTTAGCTACTCATAACAGAAAATAAAATAAAAATCAAGATTGTTTTCATTACAGAATTCTTGACGAATTTAATCTGCAAGGATGATCAATCACGAATCTCCACTGAAAACTCTGTTCTCCAGCCTTTCAATCGCAAATTCGCTCCCAAAAATTGTCCAACCTGGTGAAATTCGCATTCCTGGTTTATATAGGCACGTACTGGGCTTTTCAGAAGATTTTGGGCCACCATACGCGTATGGTACGCATATCTCATTTGGAGGCAACAAGTCATACGCGTAATGTACGAAAAAGGGCAGATAGGTGACATCATGCAGCAAAGCATACGCGTATGGTACGCGTACAGGCAGGTTGCCTGTTTTTCTAATCATCATACGCGTATGGTACGCGTATAGGCAGGGAGCCTGTTTTTCCTCCTTTTCTCCTAGGCATACGCGTACAGGCAGTGAGACTGTTTTTTCTTCTTTTCTTCTAGGCATACGCGTATGATACGCGTACAGGCAGGGCATGTGGTTTTCTTCTTTTGTTGCTGTCTTTGATCCAAGCATTCTTTGATACTACGATCTTTAGAACCTGCACAGACATGCTACACATACCAAACGTGTAAAAACTGACAGTAATCACTTAAAAAGTAACAATAAAGACTAAACTAAAAATGACTTAAAATTTACCAGAAAATAACAAAGTTATACAGTTAATCATGGTTTCTTGGCGCTTTTGTGACTCAAATATTTAGTATAAATGGTGACTGATCAACTATGAAGACAAAAGTTTTATGATCTGATCAACACAGCTAAGGATAAAGGAGAATCCTTCCGGTTCAAGGAGCATGTTAATCAATGTGTGAGATTGAGTAACACTATATCAAGAAGGATTTCGAATTTTCTTAAGCAGACCATGATCTGATCCAAACATGGTAAGGTTATGCTTAACAAAGTTCAAGAAGTCGCAGTTCTGTATGTTGAGATTGTGGCAATCTCTTTGTCCATGCTTCTAGGGTCAAGAGGTCATCAGTTGATCATTTCTGGAGGAGATAAGTTAGTAGACAAGGGTCTATTGAAGAAAGAGATAAACCTTGTTGTAAATACTAGTAGTACAAATGTCAGACACAATGTTATGACATCTTACTTCTGGTGTAAGTATTTAATGTAAAGGAGCAACTTTGCTATAATGAGTGTGTTCAGCAGGATAGTTGAACAGAGGGTGCGGCGCTTGATGATATGAAGATGCGTCTTATATTTTCCATTCATCATTTCAAGCTAATTCCTTGAAAAGCTTGTTGCACCCCAAAATTTTCCCTCTTAATTTGAGCTATAAGTTATTAATGATGTTTATTTCGTCGTTCAAAAATTGAAGAAAATTAATAAAGAGTTCTTGTGGTTCTAAAGAAGCGCAATGTGAAAAATGGTCTAAATAGTGGAAATACGAGAAAATTCATAAGTCTTATTATGAAGGTGATATGGGCTGAATTCCCGCGATGGCCTGACTGTTGCGACGATATCTACAAGTTTCGTGTTTGGCTCGGAAGCCAATTCTTTGAGGAAGGTTGTCATATTTGCAAATTACTTGAGGTTTCACAGTGAAAAATAGTGTTGAATGTAGGGTTTCGGGCCTCGGAAAATTCATATCTCACAATCCGCTCGTCGGATTCGTTCGAAAATTAAACTGGAGCTCCGTACCATCATTACCAAGTTTTCATATGTTCGGACCGTCGGCTGATTATGCACTAAAAACTCCCAGCATTTTAAAGAACGGCGTAATCTTTTGGTGAAAAGTGTGTTTTCGAGTATGTCACGCCGAGTTTGAAAATTCATAACTTCTTCGATTTTTATCATATGAAGCCCATTCTGGCGGCATTCTTTCGGAAATTTCGTTAGCATCGATTCTTCATCACACATGGTTGTTCAGATTTTGAGCCGAAGATGGAGTTTTATCGAGTTCTTTGAGCGGTACACGCAAAATTCTGCACAGTCGCACCAGATGAATTGGCGTTTCTCGTCATTCAAACGGGCGTATTTTCTTCATCGCTTATCGGATTGAGACAATTCTCGCGGCGATGAGTCACGAATTTGGTCAGCTTCACAGTGGCATTGGTTTCGTTCCGGAATTTAGAGCCGAACCGAGTTTCCTTAAAAACGAGCCAAAATGAGACGCACTGAGGGCAATTTGGACATTTCGCGTTGACAATATATAAACTTATTGCTCTTCACAAATCAAAGGGGGAACTCTCATAATTTCAATTCACCAAAAGATCAAAAACACTTTCTCTCAATTCTCTCTCAATTCTCTTGGATCAAAACCTCAAATTACATAAAACTTTCATCAAAACTCATCAATTTCCATCAAGATCAAGAAGATGGATTGAAGAATCAAGGATCGGAGTTCGAATTTCTCTTCCTCTCACTAGTATCTCGCGCGCGCCCTCTCCCTCTCTCCCTTCGGATCTCGTTTTCTCGTTCGCATTGCATTCGTGTCGTGTTCGCGTTCGTATCGAGTTCGTGTTTGCACTTCGGTTAGATCTTCATCCGGTAAGCTTCGAATCTTGAATTAAGTTATTAATTGTTGATCAATATATGAATTTGGATCTATATCTATACCTTGTTCTTGATTTACGGATGATTGATGATGATTGATCGGTGAATTTGTTTGTTGTTGCTCAAATCGATAATGTTCATGTGAATTGTGGTTAGATTTGATGTTTATTGCATATAATTGATGTGCGTTGATGAATTGTGATATTCGTGTTCGGATCTATGATTCGTTGATGGTTTCGTGTGCATAATTGTTAACGTTCATGTATATGGCTTGCGACGCACTCAAAGTGTTTGTACAAATGCATGTGTTGCACTTTTGCTTGATATTTGCCTTGCTTGACGTGTCGCGCTTTGCATAATTAGGCTCGTTTGACTTGTAAACTCGTGCTTAATTCATAATTTGATGTTCGTTTGTGATTAATTTCGAGTCAGCATGGTTTTGGATTGAGTGCGAATGGTTCCGAGGCTTTAAAAATGCTTAAAATTCTGTTTTTCCATGGTAGGAACCGGTTCGTCCCAGTCGGGAACCGGTTCCCACTCAATCCAAAATTGCTGTCTTTCTGTGTTTTTGTACTGGGAACCGGGTTGTCCCTAGGTGGGAACCGGTTCTTGCGTTGTTTTTGCCTTTGTGATTTTGTGCCAGGAACCGGGTTGTCCCTAGGTGGGAACCGGTTCCCAGTTGCTTCGTTGGTTTGTTCTCTGGTTTGTTGTACCAGGAACCGGGTTGTCCCAGGCAGGAACCGGTTCCTGTGTGTTATTTTTGTGTTTTCTTTGTTAACTTCTATCTTGCATAACGTTTTACTCGTAGCTCCGATTTGCACGTTCTTTATATCGACAGAAAGCTTATGAGATGTACTACCTTATTAGATACTTGGTTTTCATTAATTTGTAGATCATTCATGTTTGATTTCTCTTTGATGTTTCATCGTCCATTTCATGTTTACATTACTTGCTAATTTCTTTTGGTTTATAGCGATAACGCAATTCCGGTTGCGGTGTTTGTTATCTCTAACTTGTGTGCTAGTGTGCAAGGCTTTTGGATAGTCACCGATCGACACTTATTGCTCGAGTGTCTCGCTTCACTTGCGTGACACAATTCTATTCACTCGTGTCGTGTTCTCATCCTGGAGACACGATCCTTTTACTTTATATCTGCTTGTTTGGTTTGCTTCTTCCTCTTGCAGGTGTATTGTGATTATACTCGACGCGCATGTCGACCTTTGTGTGCTTTCATGGCTAATCGGTGTGCTGACCATTTACTTTTGGCTTTGCTAGCTCGCTCGCGGGATCCTTAGTTTCCTTGCTCTCTTCGCTTTAGTTTACGGATCATCATCCGTTTGGTATTGATCCCGTTTCATTTTATTTTTTCTCGCACTTTATCGCTTTCTTGCATCATCCTTTAACATGAGAAGTAGGACTTAGACATGCATCTGGCCAAGTCCTCGAAAGAGGCTCTATTTTTGTTGGTAAGTTTATATTTGTGCTTTGCGGCAGGGAGTCACGGTGTAATAAGTCCTATATGGCACTCTGTTAAGTCCTCATGGAAGGCACGCGGAAAGGGTTAGCAATCAACCCCCGCCTAGTCTCATCGAGTCCGTTCGGTATGCACACGCTACGTGTTGCTCGCTTCCGAACCTGCACAATATCTTGTTATCGAGTATGTCAGGAAAAGGGTTCATGTAGCCGGACCCCCGCCTTTCCTATAGCTCGCGTCGCTCGACGTTGATGCTCGGTGTACGCACGCACCATTTTCCTTTCCGATTCGTGACGGCTTGGTTGTTGAGAGGGATCCGCTCCTCTTGTCTATCGCCCGATCATTTTCGCGAGGTTTAATGCTTGGTTGACTTGGGTTGAGTTGCTCCCCTTGGCTATGGCGGGACCGCTTTTCTACCACTCGGCCAGTGTCATTGGTTTGTTTGCTTTACGAGCGGAGCTCGTTTGTGTGATATTCTTGTTTGCATTCGCTTTTCCCCGTAGGTTGCTAGCTTAGTTTATACTTGTACCCTTTGTATGATAACATTAGGTAGCAAGCTTTCCCCCTTAGTTTAGGTTTTCCTCATGTATTCTTTAAAACACAAACCACACTCTTTGATTTTCGTTTCTTAAGAACTTGTTATTTCTGCTTCATTCCCAGCATAAGTCTCCAAAGGTCGAGCAGCGGAGTGTGAATGTAACTCGTTCACCTAAAAAACACAAAATAAACATAAACTAGTTAGCCGAGCTATGGTAGCTCTGATTCTGCAAAACAGATACGTAGGCAGCGGAGTAGGGCCTGTGCGAGCACAATCCTTTCTTTTCCCTACATTCTGCATTCATTTTAGTCCAGATTAGCGCATTGTGCTTACACACCCATAGTTTTAGACACATGCGTGGATACCATCGAGTACGATGGGCGCGAGGGGTGCTAATACCTTCCCCTCGCGTAACCAACTCCCTTACCCTTTTCTCTGGTCGTGAGACCGTTGTTTTGTTTTGTGGTTTGCTGGCATTCCCTTCCTTTTCAGGATAAATATGTTAGTGGCGACTCTGTTAATTTTCGCGGTAGCGACAGCTGGCGACTCTGCTGGGGACGTCTCGACCTATTGCGGGTCCGGACTCGGAGAGTCGATCCTAGCGCTTGTGTGTTTATCTTTGGGTGTTTTATTGTTTTACATATTTACCTGTTTGCATTGCATCCTATTTGCGCTTTACTTTTCTGCATCATATTCTGGACTGTCTGGATTTCTGTCTGTTGGGTGGGTGTTTCAAGAGGTAAAAGGCCCAATACCCAGGCTATGAGTGATACCTTAGGAACTAGGACTAGAGTGGCCGTGACAGACAGAAGGCGTATGCCTGATTGATCTGATCACGTATCCACGGGCAGAGCTTGGTGGAATGAGGCAATATCGTATGATAACGCCTACATTCAATCCTCTGTTGGCTTTTCGACCTACCCTGGCCTAGATTTACCCGTGAGTGGGGCGGGAATCAATCATTGCTTAACAGGTATATTGTTGGTGACCGTTGTTCTTGTTCGTGGGTTACCGCTGCTCTCGTTCGAGTGTACTGTTGGTTCTTGTTCGTGGGTTACCGCTGTTCTCGTTCGAGTATACTATTGGTTCCTGTTCGTGGGGTACTATGGTTCTTATTCGAGTGGTGATCTGTGTTTTATTCCAGTGTGTTGTTAACTATGGGTGTTGGCTCCGTGGTTTGACATTCTATGTTCTGTATGGTATACTATTTGGGGCCGAACCTTTGGCTCTGTATTATGTGTGTTGCCGGCAGTCCAGAATGCCCGGTGGGCGGCAACAAGTCCCACCACTTTGCATCATAGCATATTTATTTCCCAAAATAAATGCAAAAAAAAAATGTATATAATAATAAGCATTTGCATGTCATATTTTTCAGGGATATTCAGGAGTTCACTCAAGTTGAAGATGGACATTCCCACTGATACTATCAAAGAACGTACGAGGCATACAAGCGCTTACAAGATTCCGGATATAGATGTTTCGGGGTTGATAGGGTTGAGTTCTCGGTTGAAAGGGGAGGTTCTCCATGACTTCAATCATGATTATGGCAATTTTCTCTCCATCCTCAATACATCTTTTGATCTGATGGCTTTGATTACCCTGTTTCAGTTCTATGATCCACAGTTGAGATGTTTTACATTCCAGGACTATCAACTGGTCCCAACACTCGAGGAGTTTTCTTACATACTCAATATCCGAATTACTGATGATGTACCTTTTGTTCGAGTTCCCAAGGTTGTGAGGTTTGAAAGGATAGCTGAAGCTCTTCACATGGGTATAAAGGAAGTGGAAAGAAATTGGAAGTCATCGGGCGGTGTTTCTGGTTTCTATCTTTGCTTTTTGATTAGTAGGGCTGAGGATGCGGCTAAGAGAGAGTATTGGGTTGATTTTAGTCGTTTGCTTGCTATCATGATCTATGGCATTGTCTTATTCCCATCAAGGGAGAACTTTATGAGTTTGGCGGCGATTTGTGTCTTCATGAACAAAAACCCTGTGCCAACGTTGCTTGCAGATGCTTACTTTTCGATCCATTCGAGACATAAGAAGGGAGGATATGTTGTTGGCTCGTGTCTTCCGTTGTTGTATCAGTGGTTCATGTTGCATTTGCCGGTGAGAGGACCTTTTGTGCTCATGAAGAGTTCTCTCAAGTGGTCGGATAGGATTGTTAACCTCACATCTTATAACATCAGGTGGAACTATTGTGTGGGGAAGGTTTGGAACATCATTACTAGTTGCGGTCAATATTCCAATGTTCCTCTCATGGGAACCAGAGGTTGTATTAGTTATAATCCCATGCTCGCTTACCGTCAATTGGGGTATGCAATGGAAGGGTCTCAGAAGCATGTAGAAGCATTTGAATCTGTGTACTTTGCCGATGGTAAAGATCCTCTGGAGCTGGAAAAGATAGCATATGCTTGGACTAAAGTCCACAAGAGAGATCAGACTACTTTGAGCAAGAAGGTTCCTATTGCTACGGGTCCTTACAGGAAGTGGGTTGAGGCAAAAGCGGCAGATCTGTTGTTGCCATTTACGAGGTCATGTCCATTGTACGAACAACCTCCCGTGGTTTTATATGATACAGTTGCGACTGAAATCTATATTCAAGCCAAAGCGGGCAACATCAAGCTAAAAGCAAAGGACGAAGAGGTTGGCTTGGAGAGGTATTTTCAAGATCATGAAAAGGCAGAATTGGCCCGTAAGCTCAAACATGCGCAAGGTGAAAGTTCAAACATGACACGTGCCCAAAGGCGATCTCAGGACTTGATGGAAGAAAGCTTGTACCGAAAACAGCAAGAATGTGCGAAGTTGTGAAGGTCTGAAAACAATAGCAAGAGAAAGGTGCAGGATTCAGAAAAGCAATTGAGGGAAGAAAAAGTCAAGTCAGCTCGACTTGAAGAAGAGCTCGCAAGAATCTGAGCCCAGCGGAGAGGAGATGGAGGAGCTCACTCTGTTATCAGACGGTCCTAGTGCTGCTGTGGAGTGGATTTGTTTGGCCTATGGGCGAATTGCTGTTTATTTTTTATGTTTGTCGCCCATATCCAGGATTGTTGGATGGGGTCGCATTTTGATATTCTGGATTTCTTTTGTATGCCTTATGAGCACATTGTGACACGATTATGTGTTTTGTTTGTACGAACTCCAATTCTCAGTTATGTTGAATGAAATATGCTTAGTTTGATGAATTATTCTCGTGTGTGGATTGTTGTTCAGATATATTCGGTATCAGGGTTTCTATGTCCTATCTGAAAGTGGGATGAACTCTTGGATACCTGAAAATTGACAAACATTTCATGCATATCATTCATATATCATACATGTCATATATTTGCAGGTTTTGCAGGGCTTATATCTTATGTCTCGCTGTTTTGTTATCAGAAGGAGTTCTAAGACGGATAATCACCCGTATCCGACCAGGAGCAATCAGAGAAGGCAGATGGAACAGATCCAGGAACAAATGGCAGAGATGAGAGCTCAATTAACGGAGCAGATGAATGCGCAGATGGCGCAGTTTATGGAAGCATTGACTAATGTGACCAAGGGGCAGGATGACTTGCGAGTTCTTGTCGAGAACTCTAGAAGGAATGATAATGGAGGACATCAAGGGTTGTTTGATGATGTGTCTAGAAGGATTGACGATCACCATGATCCGAATGAGTTTGATCACGTGGGAGGGCACTATAATCCTTTCAATCAGCATCACGGGTTTCCACCTCCACCTCCGTCTCGTCTGTTGGGAAGGAGAGATAATCAGAACCGTGGTAATTTGGATTTCAATGTTGAGAACTTTGATCAGGTATCAAGACATAGTGCTGAGGGTGCACATGATGAGGTTGAAAGGTATCGTCTGATTGAAGAACGTCTCAGAGCTGTTGAAGGCAAAGGAGTGTTAGGCATGGATATCAATGACTTGGGGCTGGTTCCTGGTGTGAGGATTCCACCAAAATTCAAAGTTCCATCTTTTGACAAATACAATGGGGCGACTTGCCCTATGACTCATGTTAAGGCATATTATCGAAAGATGTCCGTATATTCTGAGGATGAGGGTTTTCTAATGCACTTCTTCCAGGATAGTCTTGCTGGGGCTTCCTTGGGGTGGTATGTGCAACTCGAGCGCACTCACATTCATTCTTGGGGAGATCTTGTGGAGGCCTTCATTAAGCATTATCAGTACAATGTTGACATGGCACCCAATAGGACTCAGTTGCAGAGCTTGGTTCAGGGGTCTAAAGAATCTTTCAAGGAATACGCTCAGAAATGGCGCGAGTTAGCTGCAAGGGTTCAACCACCGATGACTGAACGTGAGATGATTGATATGTTCACCAGTACTTTGTCTGGACACTATTACTTGGCTTGTAGTGCTTCAGCCAACTTTTCTGAAATGGTGAGATATGGCGAACGTGTTGAGATGGGTCTAAAGATGGGGAAAATTCAGTTGGGAGCTTCTTCTAATTCTGCTGGTGGTAAGAAGCAAGCTGAGGGTTATGCCAGAAGGAAGGAAGGGAATGTGGATGCCATCTATGGAAGAAGGGGTTCAGGAAGAAATAATTCACAGGTTAATGCTGTCATGATCCCAGTGCCGCAGCAACAACAACAGCATCAGCAGGGACAGCATTCCAATAATGATCGTTATCCTCCCAGGACTAGGCCTCACAGAAAGATTGATCCGATTCCTATGACCTATGCTCAGGTGTTGCAACATTTGCTCAAGATTGAGAAGATTACTTTGAGAGATGCTCCGAATGCTCCGGACACACAGTCTCCGAATTACAATGCAAACGCACGATGTGCTTTCCACTCAGGTGCTGCTGGGCATGATACAGAGAGGTGCATTGCGTTGAAGAACAAAGTACAGGACTTGTTGGATCAAAAGATTATTCAATTCACTCCTACGCCCAATATTGTCAATAATCTGATGCCTACCCATGGGGGTCCAGCTGTGAATGCCATTGTCAATGGTGGAGAGCTGGATAGTGACTGTGATTTTGATAACTGGATTCGTCCAAGTATTCCTGGAGAGATGCCTCGCAACTGGACAATCGAAGATGTCATCCAAGTTACACAAACTCAGGAGTAAATTCCTTGTTTTTACTTTTCTTATCATGACATAATTCCTACGCTCTGCCCAAGGCGTAGTGAATCATTTGTAGGGCCATGCAGTTCGCATTTTCAAAGTTAATCATGAAATAAAAGGACGTTTTTGCATTCAAATGTTTTGCTCTCTGTCTTTCTTTTTAACTTTTTCCTTTAAATGGCAATGTTTTTGCACACACTTGCACATAGCTTAATAAATAAAACTAAAATAAAAACATCAATCATGCAGATGTTCCACCACCATGGATTCCATTGGTAATAGTTCCGCTATTGCTTATTATGATTTTGACAATCCGATCTACCAAGCCGAGGAGGAAGCTTATGAAGATTATGATCTCCCTGATGAATTGGCCAGATTGTTAAAACAGGAAGAAAAGAAAGCAATTCAACCGCATCAGGAGGAAATCAAGATGGTGAATGTTGGCACCAAAGAGCAGGTCCAAGAAGTCAAGATAGGGGCTGCGCTTGAGGATAGTGTGAAGCAGAGGCTTATTGCTATGTTGAAAGAGTATGCGGACATCTTTGCTTGGTCCTATGAGGATATGCCTGGTCTAGATACAGATATTGTGGTACATCGTCTACCTCTCAAGGAAGATAGTCCTCCTGTCAAGCAGAAGCTTCGAAGGACTCGTCCAGATATGTCTGAGAAGATTAAGAAAGAAGTCGAGAAACAGTTTGATGTTGGTTTTCTGCAAGTTGTGAATTACCCGCCGTGGGTCACTAATATTGTTCCTGTACCTAAGAAGGATGGAAAGGTCAGGATGTGTGTGGACTACAGGGATTTGAATAGGGCGAGTCCGAAAGATGATTTTCCTCTTCCCCACATTGATGTGTTGGTGGATAATACTGCTCCTTTCAAAGTGTTTTCCTTCATGGATGGCTTCTCTGGGTACAATCAGATCAAGATGGCACCAGAAGACATGGAGAAAACAACGTTTATCACACCGTGGGGAACTTTTTGCTATAAATTCATGCCTTTCGGGTTGAAAAACGCCGGGGCAACGTATCAGTGCACCATGGTGACTCTTTTTCACGACATGATTCACAAAGAGATTGAAGTGTATGTCGACGACATGATTGCAAAATTTCACACTGAAGAAGAGCACTTGGTTCACTTGCAGAAGTTGTTTGAAAGGCTTCGGGAATTCAGATTGAGGTTGAATCCAAACAAATGCACTTTCGGAGTGCGATCCGGAAAGTTGTTGGGCTTTGTTGTTAGTGGAAAAGGTATTGAGGTCGATCATGCGAAAATAAAAGCTATACAAGAGATGCCTGAGCCGAGAACAGAAAAAGAGGTTTGTGGTTTCTTAGGGAGATTGAACTACATTGCTAGATTCATCTCTCATCTTAAGACCACTTGTGAACCAATATTCAAATTATTAAGAAAAGATCAGACGGCCAGGTGGAATAATGATTGTCAAAAAGCATTCGAAAAAGTGAAAGAGTATCTGCAAGAACCTCCGATACTAATGTCTCTGGTGCCAGGAAGGCCTTTGATTATGTACCTCACAGTTCTTGAAAATTCAATGGGATGTGTGCTGGGTCAACATGACGAGTCTGGCCGAAAAGAGCATGCAATATACTACCTTAGCAAAAAGTTTACCGACTGTGAATCCCGATACTCACTGCTCGAGAAAACTTGATGTGCTTTGGTGTGGGCTGCTCGCCGGCTGAGGCAGTATATGTTGGTTCACACCACCTTATTGATTTCCAAGATGGATCTTATTAAGTATGTCTTTGAGAAGCCCGCTCTTTCCGGAAGAGTAGCCAGATGGCAAATGATTTTGACTGAATACGATATCCAGTATACTACCCAGAAAGCCATCAAAGGTAGTGTGTTGGCAGATTATCTTACGCATCATCCTGTCGAAGATTATGAACCGATGAAGTTTGAATTCCCCGATGAGGATGTTTTGTACATCAGAGATTGTAACATTCCCGGACCAGAGGAAGGGCCCGAACCAGGATCGCGATGGACGCTCGTGTTCGATGGTGCCTCTAATGCACTTGGGAATGGTGTTGGAGATGTGATTACTTCTCCTTCAGGTTTTCATATTCCGTTTATAGCCAGAATTTGTTTTGATTGCACTAATAATATGGCTGAGTATGAAGCTTGCATCTATGGTATCGAAGCTGCGATCGATTTGCGAATCAAGTACTTGAAAGTTTATGGTGATTCCAATCTTGTCATTAGCCAGATCAATGGAGATTGGGAAACTCGCCATCAGAATTTGATTCCATACAGGGAGCATGTGATGAGACTTATTCCATACTTTGATGAGATCACCTTCGAGCATATGTCTAGAGAAGAGAATAATCTTGTTGATGCTCTCGCTACTTTGGCTTCCATGTTCAAAGTGAAATGGGCCAATGAGGCGCCTAACATCACCATTAACAGGCTGGACGAACCAGCGTTCTGCTTTGAGGCCGATGTCGAATTGGACGACAATCCCTGGTATCATGATATTAAAAAGTTCCTCGAAACTCAAAAGTATCCTCCCGAAGCGTCGGTGACTGATAAGAAGTTTTTGAGAAGGTTTGCAGCTAAGTTCTACCTCAACGGTGGAGTATTGTACAAGAGGCGTCATGACGGTGTGTTGCTCCGATGTGTTGTGAAAGAAGAAGCTTCGAAAATCATCGAAGAAATGCACGAAGGCGAGTTTGGTACCCATTCTAGTGGGCATACGATGGCTAAGAAGATCTTGAGGGCTGGTTACTATTGGTCCACTATGGAAACTGATTGTCATAACCATGTTAGAATTTGTCACAAGTGCCAGATCTATGCTGATAAAGTGTACGTGCCGCCTGTGCCTTTGAATGTCTTGACTTCTCCGTGGCCTTTTGCAATGTGGGGCATTGATATGATTGGAGAGATTAAGCCTACTGCTTCTAATGGACATCGCTTCATTTTGGTTGCCATCGATTACTTCACCAAGTGGGTTGAAGCCGCATCTTATGCGAATGTCACCAAGCAAGTGATTACTCATTTTATCAAGCACAACATAATCTGTCGTTATGGGATTCCTAAGAAGATCATTACTGATAATGGATCGAATCTCAATAACAAGATGATGAAGGAGCTTTGTGAGTCCTTCAAGATCAAGCACCACAATTCTTCTCCGTATCGTCCAAAGATGAATGGCGCTGTCGAAGCGGCTAACAAGAACATTAAGAAGATTGTGCAGAAGATGGTAGTGACTTACCGAGATTGGCACGAAATGCTACCTTTTGCCCTGCATGGTTATCGCACCTCTGTGCGCATATCGACTAGGGAAACTCCTTTCTCACTTGTTTATGGCATGGAAGCGGTATTTCCTGTTGAAGTTGAGATTCCTTCCCTAAGGATCATGAAAGACGTCGAGCTTGACGAGTCAGAATGGGTACAGAATCGGATGGATCAGTTGAACCTCATTGACGAAAAACGCTTAGCGGCTATTGGTCATGGTCAGGTATACCAAAAGAAGATGAGAAAAGCTTTTGACAAGCGGGTGCGACCCCAAAGCTACAAACCAGGTGATCTGGTACTCAAAACAATTATCCTTCCTCGGGGTGATCCTCGAGGCAAGTGGACTCCGACATATGAAGGCCCCTTTGTTGTGCAGAAAGTATTCTCTGGCGGTGCCATGATGCTTGCAACGATGGATGGCGAGAATTTTCCGCACCCCGTGAACGCAGATGTAGTCAAAAAATACTTCGCATTGACCTGATAAACAAAAAAAACAAAAAAAAACAAAAAAAAATGAAAAAAAGAAGAAAAAAGAAAAGAAAGAAAATGAATCAGGCAAAAGAATGAAAAAGAAACAAATATACCCGCTAAGCTGAAAACCCGAAAGGGTGGCTTAAGCAAAAAAGGGACAAAAGTGAACGTCTACATCCTGCATGCCACCTTGGCAATCACTCTTCATACATGCTTAGGGCTCCCGACCGAGGGATAAGCAAGACTCCGTGTTCTTGAGTTCGCACCTGGCGGCTTAAATCCCTAAAGCGTTCATAAATTCCAATCGTCGTGTTTAGGGCTCCCGACCGAGGGATAAGCAAGACTCCGTGTTCTTGAGTTTGCACCTGACAGCTCAAATCCCTAAAGCAGTTACCAAACCCCGTCGGGTCCACAAGTTCAGTGACGTTATCAGATCAGGCAGTGATCAATCCTAATAAGTACGGTCTTCCAAAGCAAGGAGATGAGAGCGTCAAGGTTATAAAAGTGATAGCGGGATCGAAACCAATGGATATCCGTTTCACATTGTCATTTCTCTTGTGCTCAATAAATTTGGGGTTACCTCTTACTAGGAACTACTTCTGAAATGTGTTCGCTCTTTTACGAGCATTCTGTTTTCAATTAATAAAGATCTTTTTATCTTAAACAGCTGTTTTCTTTTACTGTTTTGTTTGCATAAAACGTCCGGAGTTTGTGTTAAACTTTGCATATGAAAACTGCATTGCATTTACAATACATGATTAGAAATGATAAAACCCTTTGAATTCACTTCAAAGTCTTGTGTGACTAGGATGGCAGGCCAAGATGCCATGCCATATCCTGGGGCATTTTCATGTGTTTACTTCGCAGGCACATCCTTTCGAGTATGCCGTGTTTGCGTGTTGGGGGATATATCCTAATGAGAGATTCTCACTCCCCAGCTGAGCGCATCCTAATGAGAGATTCTCATTCCCCAGCTGAGTATATCTAGATGAGATTTTCTTCGTTCCAAGATTCTCATATCCTCATCAAAGCACGTCTCAATGCATTTTCCGTGCTTCAGAAGTCTTGTTCCCTGGTGGAATGTCTTCTCCCCAATTGAATCATGATTGAATGGTATTTGATTCCCCAGCAAGCTCTTAATGAGGTTCCTTGCCCGAGCTCCTCATTTTCCCCAGTAGAGTGTTTCTCTCCCCAACAGATTGACCTGTTTTCCCCAAGAGAGTCATCTTACTCCCCAATGGAGTTATCTTAACAAAAGGTTCTTATGCTAAGTTCCTTATCCCTAGCGGATCTCTCATATCCCTAGAAGATTGCTGTGCAAAAGTATTCGTCTTCCCCACTGAGTTTCTTTCCTCAGCAAAGATTCACATGCATCCTCAGCAGAATCTATGTCCGTCCAGGATTTCCCCAGCGGAATGCGTCCTATACAAGTAATTTGGTCACTCCCCATCAGAGTTGTCTTCATGACTTGCCCTTATCTTCACATCCCCAGGGTGTCGAGAATTTGCTTCTTCAATGAAGTTGCCAGGGTCTTCCCTAAGAAGTTAATTGGGATGTTCTTATTTTCAAGCAAGATTTATTCCCCAACCAGAGCTCGTATCCAGATTTGATCGTCTCCAGCAGATTTCTGATCCATCTTTGCCAGCTCGTAGTTTGTGACCCCTGGTCACTCATCTTGTCCTCCCCGCAGAGTTCTATACTCTCTTCAGGACTTCTTCAGCAATTTAGTGCTCATCCGTTGTCTCCCTAAGCAACGTTCGAATCATGCATCATTCGCATTGCATTCTCTAAGCGTGTAGCGTCTTCCTTCTCGGAAACGTTATTCCATAAACATTCATACATGCATCATGCATAAATCATATCATATTTGTCTCTTTCTGCAGGAAAGTTATCCAGATTCAAATGCTCCCCAGAGAGCAATATTCGCCTAGTCATTACAGGCACTAATCCTGATGTTTTGAATCAGAAGAGGATTGTTCTACTTATTTTCTGGCGTAGCTCAGATCAGTTCAAAGACATTCCTATTCCCGATGCCCCCAGATCAGTGGAAGATATTTGTTTCTATCCTGATATCTAACTCAGTTGAAGGAACCGCCTCCAGATCTCTATAGATCTTCCGAAGGAGCAAGCCCTCTGATACATCAGATCAGTTGGAAATATCTACTCCCTGACGATTTAGTTCGTTCAAAAGAAGAAACTCGCCTGCCCAGTCCTGATGCCTAACCATCAGTTGAAGACGCTTTCTTTACCCGGCGTACACAGTTCGGAAGAGATATATGTTCCTATCCTAATATTCAGATTCAAATTAGTTGAAGGAACCGCCTCCGGATCTCCCAAGATCTTACGAAGGAGCAAGCCACTGATATCATCAGATCAGATGGAGATGTCTACCTGATCGACTTTGTCTTTCAGATGAAGATTGTCCTACTTATTTTCTGGCATCATGTCCAGATCAGTTTAAAGGCATTCTTTCCCCGGCGTACACAGTTCGTAAGAGATATTGTTCCTATCCTGATTACCAGTTCAGTTGAAGGAACCTCCTCCGGATCCCCGTGGTCTTACGAAGGAGCTAGCCGCTAATTCCCAGATTAGTAGGAATATCTACCTGATGATTTAATTGCATCAGAAGAGATGTCTTCCCAGACTCCCAGATCATGATTCCCAGATCAGAGATACCTATTACCCGTTGATGTCCGATTCAACTGATGTATCTCCCTCGATTCCCAGATCAACTTAAGACATCTATCCCGATGCAAGTTCGGAGACATCTGCTACATATGATGCTCAGATCAGTCGAGATGTTCCTTCTCTTGATAACCAGATCATTTGAAGTGTTTTCCCCTGCCTGTGGGTGCCCGTTCCTTCTTATCACAAGTTGGAGCTTATTTAGTTATCCAGTTCAATTGAAGTTTTTTTCTCCTTGCCTGCGGGGTGGTACATTCCTTCTTATTGCAAGATGGAATCTTCTGTTGATCAAGAGCGCAAATTTTCGAGTTCATTCTGGTATTCAATCTCCTTCTACCTCAACGGTTCGAAACTTTCGTTTCTCACTCGTCAGGTTTAAGAAGTTTGAATAGGGGCAGCTGCTGCACCCCAAAATTTGCCCTCTTAATTTGAGCTATAAGTTATTGACGACGTTTATTTCGTCGTTCAAAAATTGAAGAAAATTAATAAAGAGTTCTTGTGGTTCTAAAGAAGCGCAATGTGAAAAATGGTTTAAATAGTGGAAATACGAGAAAATTCACAAGTCTTATTCTGAAGGTGATATGAGCTGAATTCCCGCGTTAGCCTGACTGTTGAGACGATATCTACAACTTTAGTGTTTGGCTCGGAAGCCAATTCTTTGAGGAAGGTTGTCATATTTGCAAATTACTTGAGGTTTCGCAGTGAAAAATAGTGTTGAATGTAGGGTTTTGGGCCTCGGAAAATTCATATCTCACAATCCGCTCGTCGGATTCGTTCGAAAACTTAACTGGAGCTCCGTACCATCATTACCAAGTTTTCATATGTTCAGACCATCGGCTGATTATGCACTAAAAACTCTCAGCATTTTGAAGAACGGCGTAATCTTTTGGTGAAAAGTGTGTTTTCGAGTATGTCGCGCCGAGTTTGAAAATTCATAACTTCTTCGATTTTTATCATATGAAGCCCATTCTGGCGGCATTTTTTCGTAAATTTTGTTAGCTTCGATTCTTCGTCACACATGCTTGTTCAGATTTTGAGCCGAAGATGGAGTTTTATCGAGTTCTTTGAGCGGTACACGCAAAATTCTGCACAGTCGCACCAGATGAATCGGCGTTTCTCGTCATTCAAACGGGCGTATTTTCTTCATCGCTTATCGGATTGAGACAATTCTCGCGGCGATGAGTCACGAATTCGGTCACCTTCATAGTGGCATTAGTTTCGTTCCGGAATTTAGAGTCGAACCTAGTTTCCTTAAAAACGAGCCAAAATGAGACGCACTGAGGGCAATTTGGACATTTCGCGTTGACAATATATAAACTTGTTGCTCTTCACAAATCAAAGGGGGAACTCTCATAATTTCAATTCACCAAAAGATCAAAAACACTTTCTCTCAATTCTCTTGGATCAAAACCACAAATTACATAAAACTTTCATCAAAACTCATCAATTTTCATCAAGATCAAGAAGATGGATTGAAGAATCAAGGATCGGAGTTCGAATTTCTCTTGCTCTCACTAGTATCTCGCGCGCGCCCTCTCCCTCTCTCCCTTCGGATCTCGTTTTCTCGTTCGCATCGCATTCGTGTCGTGTTCGCGTTCATATCGAGTTCGTGTTCGCACTTCGGTTAGATCTTCATCCGGTAAGCTTCGAACCTTGAATTAAGTGCTTAATTGTTGATCATTATATGAATTTGGATCTATATCTATACCTTGTTCTTGATTTACGGATGATTGATGATGATTGATCGGTGAATTTGTTTGTTGTTGCTCGAATCGATAATGTTCATGTGAATTGTGGTTAGATTTGATGTTTATTGCATATAATTGATGTGCGTTGATGAATTGTGATATTCGTGTTCGGATCTATGATTCGTTGATGGTTTCATGTGCATAATTGTTTAACGTTCATGTATATGTTTCTGCTTGATATTTTCCTTGCTTGACGTGTCACGCTTTGCATAATTAGGCTCGTTTGACTTGTAAATTCGTGCTTAATTCATAATTTGATGTTCTTTTGTGATTAATTTCGAGTCGGCATAGTTTTGGATTGAGTGCGAATGGTTCCGAGGCTTTAAAAATGCTTAAAATTCTGTTTTTCCATGGTAGGAACCGGTTCGTCCCAGCCAGGAACCGGTTCCCACTCAATCCAAAATTGCTGTCTTTCTGTGTTTTTGTACTGGGAACTGGGTTGTCCCTAGGTGGGAACCGGTTCCTGCGTTGTTTTTGCCTCTGTGATTTTGTGCCAGGAACCAGGTTGTCCCTAGGTGGGAACCGTTTCCCAGTTGCTTCGCTGGTTTGTTCTCTGGTTTTTTGTACCAGGAACCGGGTTGTCCCAGGCAGGAACCGGTTCCTGTGTGTTATTTTTGTGTTTTCTTTGTTAACTTCTATCTTGCATAACTTTTTACTCGTAGCTCCGATTTGCACGTTCTTTATATCGACGGAAAGCTTATGAGATGTACTACCTTATTAGATACTTGGTTTTCATTAATTTGTATATCATTCATGTTTGATTTCTCTTTGATGTTTCATCGTCCATTTCATGTTTACATTACTTGCTCATTTCTTTTGGTTTATAGCGATAACGCAATTCCGATTGCGGTGTTTGTTATCTCTAACTTGTGTGCTAGTGTGCAAGGCTTTTGGATAGTCACCGATCGACACTTATTGCTCGAGTGTCTTGCTTCACTTGCGTGACACAATTCTATTCACTCGTGTCGTGTTCTCATCCTGGAGACATGATCCTTTTACTTTATATCTGCTTGTTTGGTTTGCTTGTTCCTCTTGCAGGTGTATTGTGATTATACTCGACGCGCATGTCGACCTTTGTGTGCTTTCATGGCTAATCGGTGTGCTGACCATTTACTTTTGGCTTTGCTAGCTCGCTCGCGGGATCCTTAGTTTCCTTGCTCTCTTCGCTTTAGTTTACGGATCATCATCCGTTTGGTATTGATCCCGTTTCATTTTATTTTTTCTCGCACTTTATCGCTTTCTTGCATCATCCTTTAACATGAGAAGTAGGACTTAGACATGCATCTGGCCAAGTCCTCGAAAGAGGCTCTATTTTTGTTGGTATGTTTATATTTGTGCTTTGCGGCAGGGAGTCACGGTGTAATAAGTCCTATATGGCACTCCGTTAAGTCCTCATGGAAGGCACGCGGAAAGGGTTAGCAATCAACCCCCGCCTAGTCTCATCGAGTCCGTTCGGTATGCGCATGCTACGCGTTGCTCGCTTCCGAACCTGCACAAGATCTTGTTATCGAGTATGTCAGGAAAAGGGTTCATGTAGCCGGACCCCCGCCTTTCCTATAGCTCACGTCGCTCGACGTTGATGCTCGGTGTACGCACGCACCATTTTCCTTTCCGACCCGTGACAGCTTGGTTGCTGAGAGGGATCCGCTCCTCTTGTCTATGGCCCGATCATTTTCGCGAGGTCTAATGCTTGGTTGACTTGGGTTGAGTTGCTCCCCTTGGCTATGGCGGGACCGCTTTTCTACCACTCGGCCAGTGCCGTTGGTTTGTTTGTGTCATACCCTAATTTTTGACCCCCCTGAGATGACATATCTTCAGGATTTTCATCAAGTCAAAGTAAGTACCCAGGGCAGTCTGGCATTCAATCGAGGGTGTTCAAAGACAAGAAAACTCAGGCAAAGGATCAATCAATAGAGGGATTAGTCTCTAATACAATCATAAGACTCAAAAGCCTCATTATTACACCTATGATTGATTAAGACACCCAGTCATCTAAGTACAGGATTACTCAGATCAACAGACTAGGGTTTGGAGCCTATCAAGGACTAAAATCAGGGATCACCTTTGGGAAACCCTAAAATGCCCCAGGAAACCATTCAAAGACATTAATCATCTTCAAATAACTCTTATAACAAGATCCACTGGACATTACACCTCAATTCAAAGTCTACACTCATCATTGTCCTCTGGTCGACAATTAGGGTTTTTGACCTAATTCACCAAGATAGTTGACTTTTAATCAGGGCATGGATCCAAAACTCAAGACATGATTCAAGAATCTCTACTACCTCAATATAATCCATTTACATCATTCATTTGAGGAGAAGATCTTGTTTCTACACAAAAGCCCAAAAATTCACTTTGTCAGGAAAAGTCAACTGTGTGGGATCATCATTGACTTTTAAGGTTTTTGGTCAAAAAAATGACTTTCAAAGATCAATATCATCAATATATGGATGTCAAAGTCATTTGACCAAAGAAATTCATCAAGGAGCAAAAAGTCGGGAATTAGGGTTTTTGAGGGCATGGTGAGAACTCAAAATTTCACCTACACAACTCAAAAAACTTCCAACATGAAAGTTGTAGATCTTGCAAAATAAAACAACATCTCACATAAGAACTTTTTTCAAAAGATCAACCATTTAAGGGTTTTGAAAATTTTGAAGTTTTAGGTCATAAACACTTAGAAAATTTTCTAAGTGTTTTAACCTAGTTTTCATCCAACTTTGGGCTCATTTTTCACAAATTTCCCAAATGATTCTGAAGAAGACATAAACTAATGATTTGAAGTAGATGTTTAGGGCTTTCCAAATTGTGTTCAACCTTCTCCAAATTCAATTTGAGCTAAGAGTTATGCTTGTTCAAAGTTGGCCTCATGAAGTAAAATTATAGGTCATGCATCATTTTTGAACTTTGAAATTTTGTGCACATGACCTCAATTATGGATGCTACACGACCCATAACATATCTGAAACAATGCCATGCATTCATTTTCACCATGCCATAAGGATTGAAGAAGATTCTAAAAACAAGAACATGTGATTATGTAATGATTACATTTGTGAATTTATGGCAAATTGATGAATCACCCAAGGAATCTTCTCACCAACCAATTAGAGCTCATTTCTGGCTCAGAATTGTCCCCTAAGATCAAGCAAAATCGAGGGCTAGGGGATTGATCAAATGGAATCAAAATTCTCATCATTGCATAAGAGATATTTGCAAACTTCCTTCATGCTTAAGAAACCAAACTTCTTTCATTAAGCAAGCTCACTCTTCTGCAACTATACTGAACCAATTGCCTATAAATAGAGGCCTCATTCTCATTCAAAAAACACACCAAAGCAACAGAATTCTTGCTTTCTCTTTTCTTTCTTCATACTTAGTTTTTTCAAAGGTCCTTTGGCAAGAAGACTCGGATTCTTCAAACCAAAGCTCTCTCTTTGAAAATAAGTATTCAAACACATTGAGGGAGGCATTTGGAGGTGATC
Organism: Vicia villosa; assembly: GCF_029867415.1. NCBI lineage: Eukaryota > Viridiplantae > Streptophyta > Magnoliopsida > Fabales > Fabaceae > Vicia > Vicia villosa. The sequence continues at coordinate 26,895,410 of NC_081186.1, read as the reverse complement.
CAAACCTCTGGAACACTGCTGGGCGTGGAGAATCATCATCTCCACCTCTCATTTGGAGCACTTGCAGTTGGAGGTCCGTAGAGTAATTCAGGAGGTTTCAAGCCAAGCCAATCATCCAGGCACACTCCTCAGGTCATAGTGAAGCTAACCAGATGGCTGCAGCTCATCTGTAACTCCAAATTCAACAACCTCCATGTTCACTTGAAGCTGAAATTGAGGGAGGTCCATAGAACAATTCAGGAGGATTCAAGCTCCAATAAGCATTCAGTTAGCATCATTGAGTCTCAGGGAAGCTATTGAGATCATTCATTCAAGCCCAGGTGCTCTCTATCATCCTCACGACCTCCATTTTCAGAGGTAAGTTTCTGAACCTCACCTCTTTAATTTAAGCACTCTTTGTGATAAAGCTCGATTCTATCTTGTTCAGCATCATCAGAGGATTGAAAACCCTCTATCATCATTCATTTATCTTTCAGTATAGTCATTTAATTTGATTTTTTAAAATTTAGGGTTCTTCACGATTTCTGGTAAATTAGTTAGATGTAGTTAATATAAATAGATATTAGTTACATATTTAGATTCGTGAGGAAATTTGGAGTGAAATTCATCTTTACATCATCACGTTTGGTTGAGAAACGAGTAAGTTCAGAAGTTCAAATTTGAAGAGCTTGAGGTTGAAGATGAAGATGGTGGGTGGCGCCATTTTTGGATTCTCAGGGGAGGGTTTAAAATATATTTAACTGAAAGCGTGTTTTAAACGAATACATCGTTTGCCCTAGTGGCCTCACATGCGCTCTTAGTCTCCTCATGCCTCAAGTCTGGGGTTCGAATCCCCCTCGCCCCAGACTTTTTATTCCTTTTATTTTTTTTCATGATTTACACGTTTATCTGAAAATATAATGTGTTGGATGTGTATCACTATCACCATGCGCGCGCTGGCCCAGTGGTTTGGTTTTGGGTATGTGACCTAAAGGGCGTGAGTTCAAGCCTTGGTGGAGACATCCCTAATTTTTTTATCACTTGTCACACCTATTTTCTTCACAACTTCACACAATTAATTCACCTATCAAATTAAATCATTTTCACTTCATTTTTCATACACCTATTATTTAATATATCTATTTTGTGAATAGTCAAAAAAATCATAAAAATATTATTTATTTCATGAATTTTAATTAGGTTTAAAATAGTATGTTTTTAAATGTTTTCTTAAATACTTTAAATATATATTGTCACTTTATTTTAACCTAATCACTTTGTAAATAATTTTATGATAAAACCCTAATTGTTTAGGTCTTAATTAGTTAAAAGTCTTTATTTTTACCTTAATTAAGTTGACTTTTGTCAATTTTCAAAACTGTTTTCAATCTCCGAATAAATCAAATGATTAGGGTTTTCAAACAACAAAACCTTGTATCATTCCAAATCATTTTTCAAATTGCTTTTACACCAGTACTATAAAGTACTGGGCCTCTAATAGAGTGTAAGTCCCAAAAACCTTCTCTTCTTAGCTTGTTTTCAAAACTGTATTTTCAAAATCTTCTTTCTGTTTTCAAAACATTCTTCTGGTATTTGAAGGGCATTATTCCCGGTGAAACTCTTCAGATACCTATGTGACCTTTGTCCATCTTCACTTCTTCTGTTTTCAAAAACCCTTAACTGTTTATCATATATATATTCAACTGTTATCCACCAATTACTGTTGAGGCTCTGTACATACTTCTTCAAAGGCCTCCACTCCATCCAGGTTAGGCTTTACAAGCTTTCAATTTACAGTCTTTATTTAAATTACTGTCAAATATAAATTGTGCATATATATTAGTTTAGAACTACGTTTGAGTATAAACCTTAGGACAGTTAAACTATATATATATTATAGGAATATGACCTAGGATTGAGAATGTCTTCCCGGTGAAGGCTCTTTCCTAATTAGAGATCTGTAGTTCAAACCCCCAAGATGAATTATTCCCGGTGAAACATCTTGGCAAAAACCTTAGAATCCAAAAATAATAGGACACATCCACCCAAAGAGGAATTATTCCCGGTGAAACCTCTTACCCATTTGCTTAAAGCCAAAATAAGTTCAAAACTACATAGCCTCCTCTTGGGCTTTGTACAAGGACCCACAGGCTTCTTAAAAGCATTTCCAGCTTCCTCTTGAGCTTGTATACAAGGACCCATCAGGTTTCTTATAAACATAGGAACAGGTCTTTAGTCACCTTTTAGCCTGCCCTGGTGAGTTTCTTCCAATTTAAACCAGATTTTAAGCAAGCTAAGTTTGTCTCAATTCTACATTGAGTACATTTTTGGAATGAGAGACATGGACAGTCTCTGTCACCCTTATCTTCATCAATCTTCCTTAGCAGAGTCTAGGATCTATGTTTATTTCTCCTCAGCAAGTGTCAGCCTTCATCTTGGGATTTAAACAAGAAGTCTCCACTAGATAATCTTTCTGCCAATCCTTTCATCCTTTAATAATTAATGGAGTGCTACCCAAATCAATTATCATTTTAACAAAAATCCCTGGAAAGGGTTAGCTTCCACACATTCTTTCATTTTTAATAGAAATCCCTGGAAAGGGTTAGCCTCCAAAGTCAATTAAAATCAACCTCCATTTCAACAAAATCCCTGGAAAGGGTTAGCTTCCACACATTCTTTCATTTTTAATATAAATCCCTGGAAAGGGTTAGCCTCCAAAGTCAATTATTAAATGTCAAAATAAATAAAGATTCATTTCTCTTAGGAGATAATTTCCCCAAAAGAGTCAAAACCCCTGGAAAGGGTCAGCCTCCAAAAAACATGATAAAGTCGGTCTTTTACCCAAATAATTTCTCCAGCTGAGTCAAAATCCCTGGAAAGGGTTAGCTTCCAAAGAAAAACAGCCTTTCAATAAATAAAATCTCCTCAGTAGAGTCAAAACCAACAAAAACAGTTAGCTTCAACCTTGGGCTTCATACAAGGCACCCAAACAATAAAACTCCCCTGTCAAGAGTCAGCCTCAACCTTGGGCATTGTACAAGGCAGATAATAGAGTCTCCCCAGTGAGTTCTTCATCATTCAGTAGCCACAACCTTGGGCTTTGTACAAGGCAGATAAACCATATTTTCATGTGTCAAAGATTCCTAACACCTAGGATCTTTTCCCCATAGAGTCATCCATATTCAGTTTATTTAAGAGTCTGCCACAACCTTGAGCTTTGTACAAGGCAGAAAATAATGTTTTCCCTAGCTAGAGTTAGCCACAACCTTGGGCTTTGTACAAGGCACATAAAATAGAGTCATTCATTCAATTATCCTCAACAGTTAGCCACAACCTTGGGCTTTGTACAAGGCACATAAAATAGAGTCATTCATTCAATTATCCTCAACAGTTAGCCACAACCTTGGGCTTTGTACAAGGCACATAAATAGAGTCTCCCTAAGTAGAGTCAGCCTCAATTCTGGGCTTTGTACAGAACACAAAAATACCCTGTAATTAATCCCCAGTGGAGTCATCTCCCAGAGTCAATAATATTAATAAATCAATCAAAAAGCCTCAAGCTTGGGCCTCATACAAGCCAGCTAAAGTCAAATCTTTTATACAGTAGATAGACATAGCTTATCTCTATAGAGAGATATTTTTACTACTCTACCACATTCAAACAAACAAACATTTCATTTCAATTTTAATCAAGTCTCCCATTTAGGATTTTGAAAGGCATGAGCTGGCAGTAAAACCCAGACATGTGGTAACTTTCCCTAATTTGGATGAGCATCTTTCTTTCATTTAAGAGGCATTTGACTGGTATACTTGCACATACACAAGTAAGGTCCCCCTCTTGAATGAAATGAATTCAGTTATTCTGTCACTCCTTTAAATGTTTGTGGTAGAATAGTACAAATACCTTTCTGTAGAGATGATTCCATGTCTCTTTACTGTAAACAGAGATTTAATTCCAAGCTTCAACCTTGAGCTTCAAGCAAGGCACCAAAAACAATTAATTTCCCTAGTTAGTTCCCCGAACTACATTAAACTCTGACTTCCACTAGGGATATGTAGGCATGAGGTTCACAAGGAATCTCAGCGAGCTAATAAAATACCAAAAATAGTCAGTTTGTCTGTCTGTCTGTCTTTCTTTAATTAATTCATTTCCTTCTCCTAACACAAAGGAGAAACTTTCCCAATCATTAGTAGCAAACACAATCACAATGACACAGAGAAGGTTCCTGTAGAGTACTACAGATATGTAGGGTGTTTAAACACTTCCCTGTGTATAACCGACCTCCCGGACTCCAGAATTTCTAGTCTAGGTGAAATCCCCACACTTAGCAAACTCCTAGGGTTTAGTTGAGATCTTTTTTTCCCTTTCCTACTCGTAGGACCAATAAGAAAGTTCGTGTGATATCGTAGGAAGAACTGAAATAAAATTCATCCCACCACGGGCGCATTCTCCTTCCAAATTTCGCGTGAAGGGTTTAGCGTGCCGTCCTCCCAAGTGAAACGGGGAGGTAAAGAAAACGACCACCACAGTTTGCTTTACGAGCGGAGCTCGTTTGTGTGATATTCTTGTTTGCATTCGCTTTTCCCCGTAGGTTGCTAGCTTAGATTAGACTTGTACCCTTTGTATGATAACATTAGGTAGCAAGCTTTCCCCCTTAGTTTAGGTTTTCCTCATGCATTCTTTAAAACACAAACCACACTCTTTGATTTTCTTTTCTTAAGAACTTGTTATTTCCGCTCCATTCCCAGCATAAGTCTCCAAAGGTCGAGCAGCGGAGTGTGAATGTAACTCGTTCACCTAAAAAACACAAAACAAACAGAAACTAGTTACCGAGCTACGGTAGCTCTGATTCCGCAAAACAGATACGTAGGCAGCGGGGTAGGGCCCGTGCGAGCACAATCCTTTCTTTTCCCTACATTCTGCATTCATTTTAGTCCAGATTAGCACATTTTGCTTACACACCCATAGTTTTAGACACAGGCGTGGATACCATCGAGTACGATGGGCGCGAGGGGTGCTAATACCTTCCCCTCGCGTAACCGACTCCCTTACCCTTTTCTCTGGTCATGAGACCGTTGTTTTGTTTTGTGGTTTGTTGGCATTCCCTTCCTTTTCAGGATAAATATGTTAGTGGCGACTCTGTTAATTTTCGCGGTAGCGACAAAGCTCATACTATCTCAAATAGGGGGAGTGACTTATTTTGTCAAGAAAAGTTTCTTGGTTAAAAATACTTTAACATCATAAAGAAAATGTGACATTTTTGTCAGTTATTTCTCAATAGTTAAATCTAACCATGTGCAACTGGAATCCACAATTCTTTCTCTACACTAATGAGGTAGCTGTATGTCTAACAGTCTCAAGGTGTTCAGAACAAGATAAGTCTATGTCTATGGCTAGTGAGTAAGTGGGGAGTCTGTTACTTGGTCCGTAGGATGCTTTGTCTTAATATTTTAAAGAATCTTGAGCAATGTGCTTAAAAGGAAGAAAAGTGACAATGTCTGACAGGATGTCATGACATGGTTAAAGACATTGAATCTTCTAAGTCAAACAAGGAAATATGTCTTGAATTTTATCTACACATCAGTGGTCGGTGTAAAGTACAATCAATGACTATGCATGCATTGGTATTTCAAGATAACTCCTATCAGAAAAACAGTCAAAATCTGCTTTGGAAAAAGTAATAGCGTTTGGAATTGTTTCCTAATTAACCGTTTGACCGTTGAACAAGACCAAAGACCATCGTTATTTCCTATAATCTCCAGTGGCTATATAATGGCATCTCCATGGATTACAAAAATCAAACTCTCTCAAGATGACGTTCGTGTGTGTTCTTATGAGTCGTGTTTGGGGTTGGTATTGTGATTGGTTGTTGTACCAAAACCTCTTCAGAAAAAGAAAAACACGGGCTGGGGATGTTGATGGTCTCTACCATGGGTTTTTCTGCAATATTAACAACGATGTTCCGTCATCTACAACCTTTAGTATAGGAACTATTGTCGTTGTGATTTGTGATCTGAGTTATGAACACAATTGTGATTTGTGTTCTGAGTTACTAGGACTGGTGGACAATTTTCACTCAAGTCCTCTCTCAGGGTCTAAGCTAGGATTTGGTTTCTGGTTCAAGACTAAGGAAGGGGTTTCTTATGCCACCATTGGTCCTCCAAGACAAAGGCCTTCTCCCATCGTCTTCCTCATGTACATCAGTGTTGCATGAAGGTGTTCCACTGCATATTATGACATCAGATTATTCTTTGTCATATTATGTCTAAAAAGGGGGAGAGAATATCATATTCTGATTTTGCTACTGTAAAAAGAAACAAAGAATTTTGTAGCAGACTGAAGATGTTATGATGTGGTTCAAGTCCTGAAGAACAGAAGGTAAAACCCAATTCTCAGAATGTAAAATTCTGTTCTTCCTTGTTGTCTTAAAAGTTGAAGTATTTGTGTTATGCTGCATTATTTATGAATGTTTAGTTTTAGCCAAAATATGCCAAAGGAGGAGATTGTTAGTGCTTTTATTGGTTGATTGGCATCTATGTTTGGCTAAAACATAATAGCAGTAAAACATAATACAAGTGTAATCTTGAAAATATAAAAAGAACAAAACAGGTACATGCAAGATGTTATATGGAATGTCATGACATCAACTCATGACATCGCGCCAGCAAAACTGGAAGGAAGATTCAGTTTGTTACTCAACAGATACAGGATATTCGTAGAATATTTTGTAATCCTATGTGGTGCAAATTTAAAGGTCAAATTAATATTGAAGAATCAGATCAGAAGATTGAAGATTCAGGAAGAATCAGATCAGAAGATTGAAGATTCAACAGTTTCTAATTTAGGAGATAAATTAGGAAACTCATGATTAAGAAGACCTTGATTATAGCAGAAGATTTCTGCAGATTTGTAACAGCAAGGAGTGCTGCGATTTGTAAGCCCAAGTCCAATTGGGAATAAGTTATAAATAGAAATCTTTGTAACCTAGTTTTATATAGAAAACCTTGTTTAGAAAAGATGTAGTCATTAGGGTTTCTATAGGTAGACCACCCAGGTTGTGGGATGGATGCCATGTCCTTCTTGAAACTTGTAGGTAAGAGAAGTGATTATTCTCACTAGAAATCTGTAGGTAATAGTTGAGTATTGTATTCTTGATTGAAGCTGTGAAGCAAAGGATCTTAGAAAGAGAGAGGGTGGTAGAATAGGCATTGCAAGCTAGATTCATCAAGAAGTTTGAAAAAGAAAAGACAAATCAAAGAAGGAATCTTACTAATTATGATAAGTATAGAAAGAACTCAAAGAATCACAGTGAATCCACCAAGAAAGACATGATCAATTATTACACGAGGAAGGAAGTTGATGTGAAGGAGGTGCAGTGCTACAACTGTCAAGGATTTGGTCATTATGCTCGAAACTAACGAAGGAAGAAGGAATTAAGAGCATAAGATAATGAAGAAGTGAAATATGCACATGCTGGAGAAATTGCCTCTGATGATGTTCTGCTCATGGCCAATACTCAGTAAAGAGATGAACAAACCAATTATGGTACCTAGATTCATGATGTAGTAATCACATGACTGGTAATAAAAACTTGTTCACCAAGTTAGGTGAATCACTTAATAAAGTGACCAAGTTTGCATATGGCAAGCACGTTACATCATGTAGAAAAGGAAACATGTATGTAGTTAAAAAAGGATGGTTGGAAAACTAGTATCACTAATGTGTTGTATGTAGCGTCAATGACAAGTAACTTGATAAGCATAGGTCAATTACTTGCAAAAAGGTACAATGTGAAGTTATAAGAGAATCAGATGAATTTGTATCATGGTGAAGGAGGGATTATTTTGAAAGCACCATTGATAGACAATAAGGCCTTCAAAGTATAGATCAACACGGTTGATCATCATCAATGTCTGAATTTGACTGTCAAAGGAGACAAAGACTGGTTGTGGCATCATAGATATGAAAATCTAAACTACAAAATTCTAGGTAAGCTCAACTTGAAAAAGATGGTGTATAGCTTATCTCAGGTGAAGGAACCAAGTCACAAGTATGTGAGGAGTGCTGGAAAGCAAAGGAGACTAGAAAAGAATTCATGCATAACTTGCCCATGAGGTCAGAGGAAAAACTAGAGCATGTTCACTCTGATGTGTGTAGACCTTTTGAAGTCAGCTCGAATAGAGGTAATTGATATTTCCTAAGCTTCATAGATGAATTCACTAGATATATGTGGATTTATATTATTTAAAAGAAGAGTGGGGTATTCATACTGTCATACCCCAAAATTTGCCCCTCATTTTTAAAGACAAAAATCTTTAAATGCGAAAATAATTGAAGAGGACACCCTAAGCTTTCCAACAAATTCAAAATTATTCCCAAATAATGAGAACTGGGAAAATTATGGCTGGTGAAAGTTGGGAAATTTTGAGTCAGTGCATAAAATCCAAATTGAGCAAATTCATTATTGGACCATAGTTTTAATCCAATCATCCCTTAAATTGTTTTATTTTAGTTGTTTTGATTTATTCATTTAAATAATTCAAATAAAGAAAATAAAATAAATTAAGCTCTTAGTGAGGTCCAAGCCCATCTTCCTTTTAACCTAATGCTTTCTTATAAATAACTAACAACCCTTATTTTTAACCATTCACCAACCATTCACCTCTACCAAATTCCCCATTCCCATACACTAACAATCGACAACTCTCATGATTAAACACCCATCCATAAAAAACGCTTTACCATCCTTTCTGACCATTACGAATAATCTTCTGTCACTCTAATTCCGGTTGCAGCAGAGTGATCAATTTTCCAGCCTATCAGTCGAATTCTGAAACTACTGTTTCGATTTGCTCCGAATTTTTTCCAGAAGTTCATAAAAAAATCGAGGAACAATACTCCTTTAGAATAGGATTTTGACGCTCAAAATCGCAAATTTCTCGTTTTTCTATTTTATTTGATTTAATTTCTATTTTCATATTTTCAAAAAAATCTCAAAAAATTTGTAGCTTCGTTATCTTATTTTATTTGATTTATGATCAGGTTCTTATATTTTTTTGATTTTATTTTGATCACTTTTTTATTTTTCCATTTGTTTTCTTAACCGTAACATTGTATGGTTTATGAACAGGTTTCCTATGGATTGGCCAACTGGAAGGAGCTTTATCCCTTGACCTCAAGGAGGTTATTCGTATTTGGCCAAAAGCCTTTTGGCTTTTGGCCAAATCAAGATTATTCGTATTTGGCCAAAAACCTTTTGGTATTTTGCCAAATCAGGTTATTTGTAATTTTGTCCATAATTTAATTTTCTAAACCCCAATTCTTTTCTTGTGTTATTATTATTATTATTATTATTATTATTATTATTATTATTATTATTATTATTATTATTATTATCTTCATTATTAACATTATTACTATCCTTCTTTGCAGGTACTTCCTTTGGCCATTTATCTTGTTTTGGCCAAACAACTTTGTTGGCCACTTTCCCATCATGCACCCTCAAGGCCTAGCCACATAGAATTCAGCCACACTATATCAGATCAATTCCTGGTTTTTCTGTAATTCATTTTTTTTAATTATTGATTTATTGTTTTATTATTTAAATTTTCACTAAAACGTTAATCTTTTTTTCTCAAACCATAAAATTCATGTTATTTTCATAAATCACTCTAAAATCTTATTTTATAAAATTAATTTGTTTTTTTTAATATAAATTAATAATTTAGAGTAATACTAGTATATCTACCCGTGCGAGGCACGAGATAAAAATTCTATGTTAAAAAAAAATTTTATAATTACTTATAATTTACAAATAAAGTTATATTAATATTATAATCTGTCTTTGTTATTAGTTGCACATAATTTTTTTATCAATAATAAACTATATTTTATTTATAAAAATATCTTTATTACTTAAAAAGATAAATATTTTTTATCAATAATAAACTATATTTTGTTTATAAAATATTTTTTAAGAATAGAATTTGTTAATTTTTTTTTTTAAGTTACCAAAAAAATCATTTAGTCTTTAAATATATAATATCAAATATGAAATTAAAATAAAAATATTTTTTAAAGTTGCTCGATGTAACACCCATATATAAATACATACGTCAAAGCATATATGTATACATGAATCCAAGTATTTGGTACTGAAATACAATAAGTTCCTAGTCAACACATTTTATACATTAATGCCCTAATACAAAAGTTCTACACAATGGCATAATATATACAGGATGTTCAAAACAAAATACTAAGAACTAGATCAAAACAATGATCACAAAAAGAACTCCACAACAAAAGCTTCGCCATGCCAAAAGAACAGAAGACATAAGGAGAGTCAAATTGCTTTCTCTTTACCCTTCGCGGAATATGTAGTACCTGAAATCAATATATAATGGGGTGAGATAAAATAATCTCAGTGAGTTCCCTATCTTATGGATCCTCTCGGCTTTACAAGGTTCTAGCCTATCAAATCTCAAGTCATGACAAAGGAACTAGACCTTGAGTTCACATACTAACATTATATGGAAACATACTTAGAGTTCTACAACTCAAACCCAACATTACCAATCGGAAACCGTTACCAAGGTATACCTCTATTCCCGTCCCCTTCTACGTCTAGGAGGTGGTACGAGTCATGGATCCTCTGGAAAATATTGACATACAAAATGGATTCGGACTCATGGGCCTTCCCCCATGAATCGTCACTTCACATGGTCCGTACACCATCTCAAGTCTCTACCCTGTTAGGTTCCATTCGTACACAATGCGGGAATCAAACCTGTCAAGATTACTAGTGCCATTTCACATCGAATGCCTGTTAGCATTTAAAAGAAATAAAGAAATATAATGGTCCCGATCAATACATCATACAGTGGTGATTGCACATACAAATCACTAGGCTTGTTAGCCTTTCCACTAGGCATGTTAGCCTTTCCTCACAAGATTCAAAACATACGTATGTTCCATATAAGGTTTCATCCTAGGTTCTATTTGTTAAGCTACATATATACCTAACAAATCATAGTTTTCCTCACCTTTCTTTTATTCATTTAACACATGTAATTATTCAAACCTCTTTGCTATATACATACATATAACAATGGTATACCACTCCACCTGCAATAGGACTCAACCAACCAATTAACATCATTGTCATGTAATCAACGGCAATTTATCACAATTATATGGCAATCACTCATTATACCAAAAGTATACCGTTCACATGTTTTCGAACGATAGAACAATCCCAAGAATCAAACAAATTTCCCAATTTCCGATTAAATGATTTCCTCTTTGTTCCCAAAACCTACACTACTAGAAAGTACATGTTTCTAGCTTCATACCGCTTCGAACGGCGACCAAAACAGAGTTACGGTTTAAAAGTTATGATCGAAACAATCTATCTAATTAAACTAAATTCTGATCATGGAAAGCTTCAGTTCGCGCCGCGCAGCAGCTTGGTCGCGCCGCGAACCTCTGGCAGTGGCAAACCCTCACAAATTTCCATAGTGTTCGCGCCGCAACCCTTGTACGCGCCGCGTACTGTTGGCAGATCCTAACCACATTAATATCCCCATGGTTTGCGCCGCGAACCCCTGTTCGCGCCGCGAAGCGCGCGAAATCTGAGTTCCCATCTCTGTTTCTTGCTTCACCAATGGCTCAATCCAACCAACTCTATACCCAAACTTGTTCCAGATCACACTAATGCATAGAAACAACATATATGATCTCTATTCAGGATTTATCAGTAGCAACAAACATCAATTTCATAGTTTGAACCAAACCCTATGATTTCTACCAAAACCCCAAATCAAATCTTATGATTTCATCCATAAATCAAAAGCTATAAGTTTCTAACTAGAACCCACCTGGTATACGAGTTATCGATGATGAATATGAGGCGATTCGGCGGAGAAATGATGAAGATCCAAGCTTTCCTCTTCATAAGCTTTTCTTCCTCTTCTCCTCCTTCTCTCTACTTTATCTCTCTATCTTTGTGTTTGTGTTGCCAATGAAGAAGAAAAGCAAAGGAAAAGAATATAAACCAAATATCTTTAAGTTAGCACTTCTAACTTAAGTGTCCAAAATTATCTCTAATGCATCAAATAATAAAACCTCAGTGTTAGCTGATAACATTTGAACATTTTATTAAATACGGGGTATTACACTCGATATGAAATAAATAAATAAATAAGATTTTATTTTAATGATGACCTTCATTTCTGAGAAACAAATCAATTTTAATTTAGAAAACTTATACATTTATAGATTTTTGTGAATAAAATGATAAATACTAGAATCGAATCAAAGAAATTATAGAAATTAAAAATTTAAATATTTATAGTATGTTATGATTTGAAGAGATTTAGTTTTTGAAAAACAACTTAGTTTTATTATTCCATGTTTGATATAATTTATAAGATTTAAAATCTCAAACAAAAAGGTTTTAAGTAATTTAAAATTTGTTTGTCAAAATAATAATTTTATTTAAAAAATATTTTTAGAACCCTAGATTAGTTGAAGTTATTATCTATTATAGAAGCGGATTGATATAATTTTAAATGATTTTAAGTTTTTCTATCATCAATGTGTTTATGTTAGAATTTAATAAATCAATTATGAATATTTGTGGTAAAACGAAAAGCATTAATTTTTTTAAAGCAAAAGTTCTAAAAATTTTCCTATTTAGTTTGAAAAGGTTAATATTTTTTATTTGGCGCTCATACTATTATAATATTCAATATATAATTAAATTATTAATTTCCTACATATAATTTGTTATTTTATTTTTAATTATTATTCTCCAGATATGATATTTTAGGGTCTGTTTGGTTCAAATGAGGGGGAGGGGAGGGGAGGGATTTTAATGGAGGGAAGGGAGGGGGGGGGGGAGGGAAGGGATTTTTTGTAATTATATATATGTTTGGTTCAAACGAGGGGAGGGGAGGGGAGGGAAGAGATTTCGTTTAAAAATATGTTTGGTTCACGAGGGGAGGGGAGGGATTTTAATAATAATTTACAATTTTATCCTTGTAATTTTATATAAGTGATATGATATTCAATTGTAAAAATTACATAAATATTTTCTTGGAAATAATATTTTAATAACTGAGTGATTAAAAAGTTATAACTTATCGCATAATATTTAAAAAATTGAGTACACTTGATTCGTATTATAACTTTCGACACAAAATAAACTATGTGTTGATAACAACTTTTGAATACGTAAAATAAATTAGAATTAAAAACAAAAATTTATAGTAGTTATAAGTTTTATTAAATAAAAAATAAAAAATAATTTGAAGGTGAAGAATAATTATAATAAGTTGATGGAAGCAATAAAGAAAAAATCACAAAAAGAAAAGTACGAACGTGAAAGAAAATAATATTTTTAAAATAATAAAATAAAATTGAGGATATTTTAGTAAATATATTAATTTAATTAATATTAAAACTCAGATCCCCTCCCCTCCCCTCCCCTCCGAATTCCCCCGATTCGGAGGAACGCAAAAAGTGTCATTTGGAGGGATTTTGCTCCCCTCCCCTCCCCTCCTCTCCCCTCCTAAAAATTGAACCAAACACATTTCATTTTAAATATTCCCTCCCCTCCCCTCCCCTCCCCTCGCTCTACCTCGAACCAAACACACGTGAGTATTTTAATAATATTTAATTATGAGCAAACAAAATAAATAAAAGATCAATTTAATTTCATAGTGTCTTTAGTTAAATAAAATTTTATATATGATCTATTATATTCTAATCAATTGATTATTTTATTATATATTGATTATTAGGTGATTTATTTATTATAAGTTCATATGTTATTTTTATAAACGAAATCAATTCTATTCAAGTAGCTCATCTCTATAATTCTCCATTTATTTTAATTTCTTATTTATTTCTAATTTAAACTATCACCAGATTATTTTGATATAAAAAAATACAATATATAGAATGATATATTATATATTTGCATATAATTTTAGAGTTTAATACAACATTAATTATTATTTTAGAAAATACGGAATCTTAATAATTTTCTCCCTTTATTTTTAATATTATGTCAAAAAATATTAATACTTCCTTCGTTCATTTTTAAGTGTCGTTTAAGAAGAATTTCTTTGTTCCTATTTAAGTGTCGTTTTATAATTTAATGTTATAATTTGTCAATTATACCCTTATTTTCTCAATAACTCCACCTCACATTTTTCAACTAGTTATTGGAAAAAGAAAGTGTATGAATGAATTTATTTGGAAAGAGAAAAATAAATAAGGGTATGATAGGAAAAGTAACTCTAACAATCCACTATCTTGGTTGAAGAACTTTTTGCTAAAATGACACTTAAAAAGAAACGGAGGGAATAATATTTTTGTTGGAAACATGAATCTTAATAATTGTGTGAGAGATTAATGCAATTAGCTAGATTATAAATAGGGAATGATATTAAAATCTTAATAATTATATGACAGATTAATGCAATTAGCTAAATTATAAATAATAGATAATGATATTAAAAGAAAAATATCATAACATAAAATATAAATTATAATAGTGTAGTAATGATTTTATGGTATAAAAGACACAAAATAATAATTAAAAAAATTTGAAAGTCAATATTATTGATTATATTTAAATAAATCATAATATTTAAATTAACAGTCAATATATTTTAATTTTTTAAAAAGAATATCAAATAAACCAATATAACATAGAATAGATGCTAAAATAAAATGTAGTAGATTGTAAACATAAAAACTAAATAATTAAAAACTAAAAAAAATCATTAATATATAAGTAAAAATAGGCACTAAAATTATTAATATATAATTATTAATATATAAATAAAAATAGGGAATGATATTAAAATCTTAATAATTATGTGAGAGATTAATGCAATTAGCTAGATTATAAATAGATTATGATATTAAAAAAAAATATCATAAAATATAATATAAATTATAATATTGTAATAAATGCTTTTATGGTATAAAAGACACAAAATAATAATAACAAAAATTTGAAAGTCAATATTATTGATTATATTTAAATAAATTATCACATTTAAATTGACAGTTAATATATTATAATTTTTTAAAAAGAATACCAAATAAAACAATATAACATAGAGTAGATGCTAAAATAAAATGTAGTAGATTGTAAACATAAAGACTAAATAATTAAAAAATAATAAAAATTATTAATATATAAATAAAAATAGGCACTAAAAATATGTTTTTTTTAATATTTTATATATAATTCAATACTGTAATAAATATAACATTTCCCGTTATTTATTATTACTACCCTAATTATTTTCTTATAGAAATATAATTTATTGGTTACCTAGAAAAATTCTACAACCAACCTTCATTTTCAAAATCTATCATATAAGAAGAGTCTACCACTTCCTGATCAATTGGCCTATCCACATCAGCAAAACACTCCAAAAAATTCCACATCATTCTCTCATCATTCCCTCTGTATTATGGGCTGCGGCAGTTATTACTGTGGAAGTTTCACCCTCTCAACTTCTCATGATCTTGCAGTTACGCGTTCTTCACTTTCTCTGCCTATCCACGTTCCAAACTGGCTAATCGCAATAATGACCTGTTTAAATGGCTTGCCTATTTATCAGTCACTTTCATTCTTTTCCTTTCCATGCTTTCTAACTTCTGCAGTTATAATTCAGTGCAGTGTGAATTTGCATGATCATGTCTAGGCCTGTTGAGAGAATAGTAGAGATCAACGATGGAAAAGAGCTTTGGAAGATTGTTGTTAGGATTCACCACAGATGGAATGTTGTGTCTAACAACAAGGAACATTTTGAAATGATCTTTGTTGACAAATTGGTGATTACCCTGTTTATGTTTCGGCATGTTTATCATTTACGTATGTTTATATAATTTTGAACATTTTTTGGTTTTTGGCGC
Organism: Vicia villosa; assembly: GCF_029867415.1. Taxonomy (NCBI): domain Eukaryota; kingdom Viridiplantae; phylum Streptophyta; class Magnoliopsida; order Fabales; family Fabaceae; genus Vicia; species Vicia villosa. The sequence continues at coordinate 26,879,488 of NC_081186.1, read as the reverse complement.
AGGGAGATGATATTCATGCTGTTGTTCCAGCACCACATGTGTCGGTGTTCACCGAAAAATGCCTATTAGGGCATACTTATACTGTATCTAGTTTTAAGGTGGTGCCTTATGTTATGGCGTTCAAGGCATCAGAACACAAATATATGGTAAAGTTTACTGCTGGAACGTCTGTTCTTGATGAAGACAAACATGAGATACCCTCGAAATCGATTTATTTTACAAGTTTTTCGGACATCAAAACAGGGAAGTTTGTCAAATATGTCCTGATTCGTGAGAATAGTTTTTTGGTGTTTTATTATCTCATGTTTTGATGCCTTTTAGCCGTGTGAAATTAATATATTTTTTCCAGATGTCGTTGGAATGGTCGATAGTATTGGTTATGCATAGACTGAGTCTGACGCAAAGAAGCAGCAAATTAGCATGATGTTGCGTGACCACAGGTTTTTTTTGATTATACATAAGACTCCCTGATAGTAAAATCATGTGATATACCCTAATGTGTTGTGATGATGGTTTAGCAACAACATGTTGAACTGTACTCTGTGGGAATCATACGCGGATCAATTCATCAGGTTTAACAAAGTTAGGGTTGCTGCATCACTCCCTACAGTTGTGTTGCTTCAGTATGCCAAAGTGAAAGAAGAAGGTTATTTCATGACTTATTTAAATCATTTTAAATTAATACTTAAACTCCAAAATCTGTAATAAATCCATTGACAAGGTATAATTTGACTTTGCAGGAAAGTATCCTCTGTCTGTGACAAACACCTACAATGTGACCCTTTTATGTGTTGATGTTGATTTTTCTGTCATGAAAGACTTTATTGATAGGTATGTTGTTAGTATCATCCATTATATGCAATTATTTTATTCATGACTTTGATAATGATCCATGATCTGCAAAATGCCTGAGGAGAGCAGGGTAACCCTGTCTGATCAACTCGGAGGGAATTCCCAATTATCCTCCCAGAATTCTGAAAATCAACAGCTGACTCCTGTGCAAAAATTGTTCTCAAAGGCTGTTGTTTTACCTATTGCTGAGATTATTCAACTTACGGATGTATGTGTTACTATTTTTCCATATTATATTTATAACCTCATCATTTATTGTGATAATTTTTGATATTATCTACTCTTTGTCCAGATTACATTTTGTGCTACTGTCGCTACAACAAAATTATTAGTCGCGTCTCCATTTGGATGGTACTATCGTGCCTGTCATATGTGTCAATCTATAGCGCGTGGGGACAACCCCCCATTTGAGTGTGAAGCTGGTCATGAAACCATGGCTGAAGTCCTTAGGTTTTAGTTGTTCTCACCTAATCTATGTTGTTTCTGTCATGTTTGTGTCGTTTCTATGTTGTCTGCTTTTTTAATGGAACAACTTCTTATGATGTTTCAGGTATAAGATTGAGATTGAGGTTACTCATGGGGGCAAAAGCTGCAATTTTGTGTTCTGTTCTGGAACAGAGAATGTGAAATGCTCTTGGGTTTATCTGCGTCTCAACTTCGTAACACTATGATTCAGGTTATATTTATATTCTGCTCACGAATTAGAATGTACTTTCCGATACTCTGCGTACACTAATACAACAGGTTCTTTAAATAGGCTGGAATTACTGATCCATTGGACTTCCCGTTAGCACTTGATCAATTGTTGAAGTTGGAAATGGCTATGAAGGTTAAGTGGCATCCACGCTGGAAGAACTGTTCCGTCATTATGATTATAAAAAATAATCCTATTATCCAGCAACTTAAGGAAAAGTGGGGAACAGATGAGGTCAGCTCTTATAAACTGTCATTCATTTTATAAAAGAGGACTTGCTATTATAACAATCTTTCGACTGATTTTGATTTTGTTTTTTTAACTTTCAAGGAACCTATTCCAATCCAAACTGTAATACCTGAGACTCTGGAGGTACAAATTTTAAACTGTGTATGCCTTTTTTTGCGTTTCCTATGATTATATTATATTGAATTTCTGGGTTAAACTATATATAGATTAAAGAGAGTGTTGATGAGGCTAAAACAGATGTCAATGAAGACTGTGAATTGGTTACGGTGAGTTTCAATGCAACACACTTACCTCCTTACATTTATATCAATATTCCTGAGTAATATTCTTCAACATTATCTGGCAGGACCTGGAAATTACATCTGAGCACAAGCCTGATGCTGTCACACCTGCTGGTAAGAGGCATTTTCCTGGTGCATCAAGTGAATCCACTGATTTGGACGGATTATATGATGGAGAACTGTCATCAAACAAGCTAAAGAAGATAATTAAAATGGAGAAGATTGATTACATCTATTGTTATTTAGTGTGTGTTTTGCTTATGTCTTTGTTATAAAAACTGGATGTTAGTTTCCTTTGCTTTTAAACATGTGTGTGATTTGGTTTTTTGTAATAATTAGTGCATGAATACTTACTATGTTGCTTCTGTTATGTTCATTTTGATTTAAGGATGTATATGGTTTGTGTGTCATATTATATTCAAATGATTCAACTTCTACTACATATTATATATACTATTATCAATTATTTTGATTCTTTTTTATCATATACCATTCATTCCATTAAATATAGTTTCCACACAGACAAAATGTTTATCCTACTCTATTTTTACCGTATCGTGTAACATTTATCCCATTTTAACTATACTTCTTATAATGGGGCCTTGGTTTTTTATTATTTCAACATTATAAACTTTACATAATGATCCGATGTTGATCGTGATATACTAATATTCTACTGCATGTAGTTAAAATAATGATGTCGCGAAGAACGGTTTGTTTGGATGTACAGAACCTAAGCATTCTTTCATTATATTGTATGATGAAACATTGATTGTGCCTCACAAAGAAACACCAAAACTTTAAACATTTGACTATGTTAACTATCAATAAATAATTTTATGACTGATCTTAGTGTAATGCTGGTACAATATTATGTGACGGATTACATTTTAACTAACAGCATATCAGAGAGGATTAATATAATATAATAGGAGAACTTCAAAAGTATGTCCCGAAAACAATTATACATTAGATCTTCAAATAGACAAAATATTAGTATGTTCCCATTTTGGCTAAGGTGCTTACAAAATAACATGCAGTAGAATATATAAAATACATTGTACCAAAAAAAAACATTCCCAACATATAATATACCCATTAAATTTCAGCTATAGTACAAGGTTAACTGATAATAGCAGTTAATTCATTGTCTTTCAACCTTCACGTAGATATACGGAGAGAATCGCAGCATACTCCACACTATTGTATCCCCATTACGGAGGTTAAGTGATTTGGCAAATTCGTACCATCCCAGCGCCATGTACTTTTCATATGGCTGGGGTATTCCCTTTCTATTAGCTTTGTGGACCTGACAGGTAACAATGTTCTTCGTCCTCACATCGAGCAAGTTAATTTCGTCATGAAAACGACGGAGGCATCTTTTTGCAATTTCCTTAGGGAAATGCTGCATAGAGGAAATAAAGAAACCATTAACATTATACACTATTTACATTTTCAATAACATGATGATCATATTCAAATGTCTCCTTACCATTACATTCTGCTGTGTAGATTTAGCATTTGTAACATGAGTGTTCCAGAAAAAATTTTGAGCACCTGTAGAACGGTCTACAGTAATGTCTGTTTCCACCTTTGATTTTTTTCACCGCTGTACGCCTTCCTTTCTTACCCTCTTTTGATCCACTTGCTTCACCAACTTCTGAAACTTTGATTTCAGTTGTGTCAATGTTTGTTGCTTCCTCTTTTACCTTTGTAGGTCCTGCATTGTGATTGCTTTCAATGCCTGTGCTATTTTGTGTACCAAGATCAATATTCGACACAACACGACCAGGGGTTACATCGCGCTGTTTGTTCCTGCGTTTTCTTTCCATCTTAGGATCGTACCCTATTTCCTTTACTAATTCTCCTATGATTTCCATTGCCTGATCATTGCTATTCCAACATCAAATATGGATTAAAAACCAACCACATATGAAGCATTCTTTACTAAGCAATAGTTATATATCGAGCAAGCACGGGATCCACACAGACTGGATAAAACAAAAACTAACTATATAATCCCACAATAAAAAACCCCAATAGCCATTCACTAGCATTTGATTTCTTGACAAATATCACACATAATACAACATTAAACTATATTGATACTTCACCCATCGCTAACTGCTTATAACTGTTATTACCACACTACCAAATTTTGTACACCAATAGACCCTATTTTGTACACCAATACAAAAGTGAAATAAAACTAACTGCTCATACCTGAAATCATTATCATCATCAGAAGGAATCCGCACAGAAGAACCTCCGTGTGAAAATGCCATTGTAGAAAACCCTAACCGACTACCAGTTGCAATGCTAAACTTCTATTCAGTGCAAGAGAAAATAAGTACTTTGTACATGCAGAGAGTGGGTTAACTGTTCAGTTTCTATTTTCTTATAATATTAGTTTTTACTTAAAGTGTTTTTAAAATAGTAACACATGCATCGAATAAAATATTATAATTAACATATATAAATTAAATTAAATACATTAAACACACACAACAGTTATAAGGGAGGGATAATTGCTAATTTAAATCTATAACTATCATTCTATTCATATTCAGTTCCAACTTCATATATATTCAACTATGAAAAGAAAATTTAAAATCAATACTGCATTCATGACATTTTAACCCACCAATGACCCATCAATTAGAAACTGTAAACATTTAGTATTCAAAGTCATGAAGTAGCATGCTATACATCTCATATAGTGTGCATAAACCTATACAAATCAATCTTATTTGTATTATTCACCATATTTTTGTGTTTGTTATGGTAACAGATGTTGTTAAAAACACTGGTCCTCAAACATCAATTGCAAGAAATATGAGAAAACTTATTCTCAAAGCGAAGAGGGATTATCGAAATGGTATCAGATCAAACAACCTCACTTCCCATTTAAATCTTAATTTTACATCCTATGTAACATATGAAACCACTGTTAAAACGGCTATGGCTAGAAAGATAAGGAAGATAATCTTGGATAACAGAAAAAGATTGAGAAATTTCATCAATACTGAAGTTAGTGAGTGCGCAAATGCAAATTCAAGACGCAAGAATTCAAATTATGGGGTTCAATTTTCAAATAACATTGTTATTCAAAATCAGAACATGGATCATGCATCTACCTCAAATCATAATATGTCAGCTGAGTCTCATTATCAGGACAATGATGACTCCAACTCTGACAATAATTTAAATTCTTCTAATAGTTCCGACTCTGAGGAGGATTCAGTGCCTGCACAATTACAGGAGGCCCATCTTCAAGGTATATCCCACATCATACACTAATAACCAAATGATGTACACTTCCTCTATTATGCACATATTCAATATTGTGTTTTATTCTTTCAGAATATTACGATATTGGAGACCAAAATTATGAATGCGCACACTGCCAAGCATGTATGTGGTACCAAGAAAAATTGAATAGACACAAAATTACAACAATTCCTCGGTTTCATCGTTGCTACCGTGGAGGAAAAATTGTTCTTCCGTTCCTTTAGCAACCTCCACAGGTGTTGCAAGATCTTCTATTTAATAAAACATATTCAGACAATAAAAACTACCAGGCTAACATACGAACATACAACACAATGTTCTCATTCACTTCCCCCAGAATGAAATTCGACACAACATACTCTAAAAGAGGAGGACCCCCTACTTTGAGACTACAAGGTCAGACCTGTCATCGAATTGGTACACTACTGCCAGAAACCGGAAAACCTCCGCAATATGCTCAATTATACATCTACGACACGGACAATGAAGTTGAACACAGAATAAAATGTTTCAAGTAAGCCTGCTCAGACACAATTACATAATTTGTTTATAAAAATATTTTGTTGAACTATTTATTCATGAATGCCAAAAATACACAGGGACAACAAAGGCATCGAGCGCCCCGTTGTCAATAAGCTCAAGCTAATGTTAGATGAGCACAATGTTCATGCCAAAGCTTTTAGAATGGCAAGGGATGTTTTAAGGACAAATTCTTTCATAGATTTAAAACTCAGGCTTATTTCTGATAGATCCGAAGATGGCCGTGTTTACAACAAACCTACTAACTCAGAAGTGGCTGCACTCATTGTGGGAGACATTGATTCTGCTGATAAAAGGAACATCTTAATTCAGCGCCGCAATGGTGGTTTACAACGAATAGACGAGTTTCACCCGGCATATTTGGCATATCAGTATCCTCTTATATTTCCTTATGGGGAAGATGGTTACAGGAAAAATATAATGCACAAATATCGCCATGAAACTGAGGTCACTAGGAAAAACCGTCAGAGCATTAAGGATTGGTTTTCTTACCGGTTACAACAACGTCACAAAGAGGCAAAAACACTACTTTACTCAAGACGTCTATTTCAACAATTCTTAGTCGACGGTTATGCTATGATGGAATCCGAACGACTGAATTGGTAGAGGGATAATCAATCGAAGTTAAGAGTGGGCAAATATAATAATTTGACCACTCAAACTGATGGCGATAGAAGAAATGAACACCAGAAGCGGAGGAAAACAAGTTGTTTTGCCATCAACATTTGTTGGTAGCAAGAGATATATGGATCAACTATATTTTGACGGTATGGCCATTTCAAGTCGATTGGGATTCCCTGATTTATTTGTTACATTTACCTGCAACTCAAATTGGCCTGAAATTAAAAGAGCATTGTCAGGAACAGGACTACAACCCCATGATAGGCCAGATATCATTTCAAAAGTTTTCAAAATAAAGTTTGATACCCTCATGGATGATATTACAAAACACCATGTCGTCGGAAAAGTTATTGCATGTAAGTTGTTTCATTTAATTATACTACATTTGAATCATGTGTCTGTGGAGTACCAAAATATTACATCAAACTAACTTTCAATTTTATAGATATGTACACCATTGAATTCCAAAAGCGGGGATTGCCACATGCGGATACCCAACACCATCTGACATAGACAACATCATTTCTGCTGAAATTCCCGACCCGACTATTCATCCCAATTTATACAAGTTAGTTAAGGCACATATGATGCATGGACCCTGTGGCCTCGCACGCATGAACTCACAATGTATGAAGAATGGAAGATGTTCTAAATACTATCCAAAAAAGTTTATTGAACACACTATTGTTGATGCAGAGGGATATCCACTTTATAGGAGAAGATCAAAAACCTTCACTATTGAAAAAAATGGTATCACCTTGGACAACAGACATGTGGTTCCATATAACACCAGATTTCTTATGAAATACCAGGCACATATAAACATGGAATGGTGTAATCAGAGTACTTCCATAAAATATCTTTTCAAATATATCAATAAAGGCTATGATAGAATAACAACAGCAGTTTCAACAAATAACAATCAACCTGTTGATGAAATCCAACAATATCTCGATTGCAGGTATGTCTCCCCCAGTGAAGCATGCTGGCGCATTTACTCTTACAATATTCATGGCAGAAAACCAGATGTGGAACGTATGTTCTACCATTTGGTTGGGGAGAATCCTATCTACTATACAGATTATGCACGCATGGAAAATATGCTGGAAACTGCAAGTGTGACTGAATCAATGTTTACTGCATGGCTGGTGGCAAATGCTAAATATGAAGAAGCACGAACATTAACTTACGGTTAATTTGTCTCAAAGTTTGTTTATCACAAAAAACAAAGAGAATGGAAACCGCGTAAAAAAGGCTTCACCATTGGACGTCTCATATGGGTTCCGCCAACAGCTGGTGAACTGTTTTACCTCCGCATGATGTTGACGGTAGCAAAAGGACCAACAACTTACGAGGAAATCAGGACAGTGGGTAACATCCAGTTTGATATATTTAGAGATGCGTGCTTTGCAATGGGATTTCTTGAAGACGACAAAGAATACATAGCTGCTATAAAGGAGGCAAGTCATTGGGGGACAGGTCATTTTCTTCGAAAACTGTTTGTCGTCATGCTTTTGTCAGGTGCTGTTAATTGCCCTGCACATGTTTGGGAACAATCTTGGCTCCTATTATTTGATGGTGTCTTACATGCACAAAGAGCGTTGGCTGCAAATCCAGGTTTGTTAGGCAAAATAAAATAGCAAACAAAAGAATTTCTTAATAACAATCTACAGATGACTTACCAACAGTATTATAACTCAATTCCTCATATCAAAGCAGAATTAGTCCTCACACAAGAAGAGTTACAAAATTTGACTTTAATAGAAATTGAGAAACTGCTTCAAGCAAATAGAAGGACACTAAAGGATTTTAGTCCTATTCCATATCTGAATGCTTATGTTCTTGAACAGTTGGGAAACAGACTCATATATGATGAGCGTAATTACGATACAACATCAATGAACTCGAAATTTGAAAATCTGTTTGCTGCTCTTACAGGTTATTATTGGATCAATTAAATTCATTTTATTTTACACTTTGAAATTCAATCAATCGATTATTTTAACACTCTTTTACCCTCACTATTATATTTCTTAGATGAGCAAAGAGGTATTTATGAAAAAATTATGCAAGCTGTGGAGTCTCAGAATCCTGCCGTTTTCTTCCTTCATGGTTATGGTGGTACCGGAAAGACATATGTGTGGAGAACACTCACAGCAACTTTAAGATCAAAACATGATACATGTTTAACTGTTGCAACTAGTGGTATAGCATCTTTGTTACTTCCAGGAGGTAGAACTGCACATTCAAAGTTCAGGATACCGGTACCAACTATGGACAATTCTACTTGCAAGGTTGAATTCAACGATGATGTTGCAGACATGCTACGACAGACAAAGCTTATAATATGGGATGAGGCACCAATGGCACGTAAGTATGCAATAGAATCGCTTGACAGAACTTTGAAAGATGTTATGAGTGCAAACAAAAATTCCAGCGATGTATTTGGTGGAAAGGTTGTTGTTTTCGGTGGTGATTTTAGACATATTTTGCCTGTCATCCCCAGAGGCAGTCGTTCCGATATTGTACACTGTGCCATAAATGCATCTTACATATGGCATTCAGTTGAGGTATTAACATTGACAAGAAACATGCGGCTTCAAACATGATCAACACAGACTGATAAAAATGAAATAGCACAGTTTTCAGATTGGCTTTTAAGAATAGGAGAGGGCCGGATATCTGAGCCTAATGACGGCACCGCCAAAATCGACATACCACCTGATATTTTAATAACAGAATTTGATGATCCAATTGTGGCCATTGTCAATACCACATACCCTGATTTCATAAATAATTTCCAATCCGTTAATTACCTTAAAAGTCGAGCAATACTGGCCTCTACACTGGAGATCGTTGATCAGATCAATGACCATATATTTAACTTAATGCCAGGTTAAGCAACAAAAATATAATTTAATGGATTATATTAATAGATTTTATGCTTTTACTAATTATGTTCAGTCAACAATGCAGGAGAAATTCGTGACTACTACAGCGCAAATTCAGTTAACAAGTCTGAGATTCATGACCCAACAGTAGTTGATATCCTCACGCCAGAATTTCTAAGTTCCCTCCGAACATCAGGTTTGCCTAACCATCACTTAAAACTAAAGGTTGGGACACCTATAATGCTCATGAGAAACATAGATCAATCTGAAGGTTTGTGTAACGGCACAAGGCTGTGCATAACAAAGATGGCAGCCCATGTACTCGAGGCTTCAATAATGGGCGGTAAAGGTTTGGGAAATTTGGTTTACATACCTCGAATGGACATGTCACCATCCCAATCACCATGGCCATTCAAACTGAATAGAAGACAGTTCCCTATTATAGTTTCCTATTCTACGACAATCAACAAATCACAGGGACAGTCATTGGATAACATCGGTTTGTACTTACCAAGAGATGTATTTACACACGACCAGATTTATGTTGCATTGTCAAGAGTAACAACAAAAAAGGGAATCAAAATACTGATACATGATGAAGAAAAGAAATTCAAGGGGAAAACTACTAATGTTGTGTATAAAGAGGTTTTTAACAATGTCTGAGTTTCAAACATTTATCTCAGTAATTCTGTAACAACAGTAATCTATATTACTAACAGCATTCTATGCTATACTACATTAATTTCATATATTAATAGAATCTTATGATGCGTTACTGTTAAAAAATATAACAATTAATTATATCTTCATATGTATGTTGTAATGTTTTATGGTACCTTTCTCATTTATATTATTAAGCCTCAATGTATGTATAGCAAAACATCTAAATACCAAAATCTTATATATTAATATAAAGATGGAGCTAAGTCCATCAGGGAATTACAAAATATTGATAGATAGATACTTATAACAAACTTTTACATCATTTTTCAATTTTTCAACATTGTTACAAGTATCTCCTTGCTGACGGGATCCTTAATGCTGAAACCCATAGAGTCTCCATCAAGCAGGCTCCTGTCCTTGGAAAATTTGTACCAACCACACCCTAAGAACATCTGACCCTTTTTAGTACGATGAACTTCACATTCATACCTGACTTCCCTTTCCCAGTCGACCAAATCTACGAACCTTACTCCATGTAGCCAGCGACTTGCCACAACATGCTCAGGAATTTCCTACAATATTAATATAAAACAACATTAGATTTTCCCATTAAGGGCCCTAAGACAATAAGCCTAAAACGAAAAATAACTTACAAGAAGACATGACTGAGCCATCTTCCCATTCACCACATCTTTCTTCCAGATACAATATGGTAACTCAACAGGCTGCTCTGCATGGCAGCTAACATCCTCACCATCAGCTTCATGGCATCTGAAACATAATACAAACAAACAACACGACCAATAAACCAATATGTTGCCAAACCTTCTAAATAAAAACATAAAAACGTATACTCAACATAAACTGATTCAAACATACACAGAGTTATCAGAAGTGACAGCTTTCCCCACAACCATTTTGTTCACCGAGTTTTCTTCACCTGCATGCAACCATATTCGGCTTTTCAATTCAAAATGTAACAGAACAACCACTCAAATGATATGTTTACCTTTACCTTTCATTGCTTGATCAACTTTTCCTTCCATCTTTTTAGAAATTCGCAGCCTACACTATTGTTTACAGAGTAATGATGACTGCTTCAGTTTTTAGTGCTTTCAACCTTCCTAAACATTACTTATATAACACTCTAAATGGACTCTTCACATACCTGCTACTTTTCCACCGTCCAATAGAATTCAATGCAATTGTTCAATTAGCCTTCTTTGCATTTACATCACTTCAAAACAGTTTTCATTTTATTTATATTCCTCATGAAAACACATTTACTGCCCATAACCCAATTGATCTTTCACCTCCCAATATAATATAACACATTACAACTATTTTATAACTATTTAATATTACTATATTATTGTTTAACATATACTATTAAATTGAATTTTCAATTCTTAATAAGTCTATTGTTGTATGTTCACCATTTAGATTTAATAGGCAACCATTTACAGGTCCTGTTTCACTACTTATAGAGATCTTGTTTGACTACTTATAATAACCAACAATAATTAAATTAGGAACCCAATGGTAATCAATTTTGATAGAGATCCTGTTTCACTACTTATAATAAGCAATACTTAATTTAGAAACACAATGGTAATCAATTTTGCAAATAAAACCATGGCAGAGTTTGCACAATCAATAAAACTTAATCCCAAAACTGATAATATTCAATTAAAAACCATACATAGTACCATAATTGTTAATCTTTGTTCACATACACCATTGCCAAAATTAACAATAAAAAACAAAACCATAATTCATATACAAACCAAACTAACAACAAACTTGATAATATTCAATTAAAAACCATACATAGTACCATAATTGTTAATTTTTGTTCACATACACCATTGCCAAAATTAACAATAAAAAACAAAACCATAATTCACATACAAACCAAACTAACAACAAACTGTCCTATTCATCCACCACAAACATTGCCAAACCAACAGCTTTATCAACGACCACCACTGCGCTCCACTGTTACCATAATATCTAACACTGGCGGGTATCGAATCACAAAGTGCACTTTATCTCCTTCTTTCAATTCAGCTGCCCTTGCATAGTCAAACCACTCTCCGTACAAATATGTTTCCTTTCTCTTTGGCCTCTTCTTCACATTGCAGTCATATGGGTACCCGTTGTCCATATCATAGAGAACTATCTCTGACATTCCAACAAGACCACATTTGTCTACTACTTCTGCAGGAATATGTTGCACTCATTGACAAACAATATCAGTTACATTACATCTGTGTATAACAACATTGTACCAACAACTATAAACTTTGCGCACTACTTACCATAACATTTGAGCAAAACTTCTTTACATCATGAACTTCACGAGTCCAATACTCTTCTTCCAGTTCCTCATGTATAGGACTCATTTCCCTGAAATAAACACCACATTTACACCTCAATGCCAACACAACAACCTCAGTATACCTATTACTCTAATATATTCCCTATCCCTTAAAAAAACCTTTACCTTTCACTATCAGAAGAGATCATTATGTATTCCTTCAAATCAGCGGTATCTGATAATCCCGCAGAAGATGACCCTACATGATTATCCTTTCCTTTCTCCCACCTTTCAACTTCACTTTTCTCCTTCAATTTATCTCCGCCTATGCTGTCGCATTTCAACAAAACTTCACCAGCAGCATTTCTTTCCTTCCCTTTCACGCCCACTGTTTTCAATAAATCACTTTCTATCCCATCTCCATTATTCCTTCAACACAATAACATACAAAATAATCATTACACTAAGTTGTGAACACATTATTTGGGAAACACATTCAAATTTGTGGAGGTTCAGTTTCATTTACAGACTACAAACCTGCAATATCCATTTATTTATATAACTTTACAAACATCACACACCACACTTACAATCAACATAACAGATTATAATATAACAAAAATTTCTATTATAAACTATAGTAAACATCACACAATACCATACATTTATCAATACCTACTATCATAACATGCAAAACCAAATAAAATCATAGGATTACCCTTTATTTTCAACAACACTGACAGCATCTACAGATTCATTCTTTTGACCGAACTTAGAAACTTCACCAGCATCTTCAACACGATTCAATCTTTCATGATGTTTCTTCCATTCCTCCAAAACATCCTCCCTCTCATGTGACCCACTCAGTATCCTCTCAATCGTAATCCGCTTCCATGGTGTTTACAACTCCAACCAATCAGGTGAACTGGAATCAAAACGGCATCACGACCTCTAAATGGATGAAAATATTATAATAACCTCTGCAAACAACATAAACAGAAACACATGCACATACCTCATTCGAAGAGGATACCTTCTTTCCCGTGACATGTTGTTCTTCAAACTTACCACCGAACCCTGTGTTTCTTACAGCATTAATGCCCAACATAGACTTATGAAGACACAACGTTTCCTTTGATTGCCAACACGTTGAATACTTATGAAGTCCAACGTTTCTTTTATTTTTAATTGCAACGTTATGTAACATGGTCATAATAATAATAATAGGATTCTTTTGTGGGCCTATTAATCCTATTAAGTCCACCAATAAAATTAGGTAATCTCCACCAAAGCTACCATCTAAGGCCCAATGAATTTTAATGTCCTATTAACTTACATATTTTAACCAACAATAAGGCCCAACATATATTTTTAACCTATTTCAAACATTTAACCTTATTATATGAACTTACCCATATCTATTATTCTTTCCTATCCTATTTAATTTCCCTAAAACCCAATGCGCAAGACCGACGGGTACCCGTGCGAAGGCACGGGTCAAACACTAGTTTATTCCAATCCTGTCTTTCTGCCTCCTAGTTGATTGGTCCGAGTTATATTTCAAACTCTTTATTTACTTCATAATAAAGTTTAAATATATTGTCCAACTTTCAAAATATCTTGGCATTTATTACGGATTGTCCAAATATCAAAACATTCTATCCAAAGCTGTCAAATACAGTTGGTTGACCCTAATCACAAAAAATAACCGATGTGGGATGTAGTAGAATTCGTATAAGCACCAAAAGTTGCAACTTATTTTTTTAACATAAGTTGAATCCTGTTACAATGGTTGATATGCAATTGCTGAAAATATTACCACTAAAACTTAAGGCTATTGGAAATGAATTCAAAGAAAAAGCATTGACAGAAAAATTATATGAAAATAAGAAACAAATTATATGAAAATGGTTAGAATGTTTAAAACTAATATAGAAAGTTTTGACTAATCAAATATAAATAATTTGGCAAATAGCTTTAGATTACTGGTTTTCCTATTCCGCTCTTCTAACCATCGTGCATAGTAGGTAAATTTATATATTTATGAGAATTAAGAATTACAATAAAAAATATAGATGATTTGTACATAAAGAACATAAAATTACATCAACAACATTATAATACTTATAATGTCCTCAAAAAAGCTTTCATAATAGTTGCATCAGAACATGGAATATGAAATATACCAACCCAACACACTTTGTAAACTTGCAACATGAGACCCAACACACTGTGTATGCTCGTCCGCATCCACCGGCTCAAAAATTATAAGTAAAGCAACTGGAACCTACAAATTATTATCGAGAAATTAAATAAAACCATTATAAGTTTGACGCATACGCTATGATGAAAATTTAAACATGAAAAGAAGACACTCACAAAGATTTCATTTTGTTCCTTTATTATACCTCTCGATATTTTAAAATGAAGTTGAACTTTGAGATGGGGGCAATCACAATCACAGCCAACCTTAATTAGAAATAAATGAAGTTTTTATATTTATATATAAGATAAATAATTGAAAAATAAAATAATAATATTTTTAAATTATAATATATAATATGTATATAATAGATTTCTTTTCATGTTTATAATTTATATTTTAATTACATTAAAAATTAAAACACCAATTCCAATTCCATTTTTTATAAAAAATTACTAAAATAATAAAACACTAATAATATAAAAAGAGAAAAGGGATGCTGCTCTGACAGTGTAAATTATTTTTACACTGTCAACTAATGACGACCATGTAAAGCGTCAAGTCACACTGTAAATTTTAAAATACTTTTATGATTTGACACTTTAAACCATTCTAATTGAATGTATGTGTAATCTTTTTTTACACTGACAGTGTACCACCATTAAACTCATATAAAAAAATGAAACAGACGTCAATTTAAAAAAATTCTAATTACATTCTTCTATTTTTTAAATAATAATTAAAAAATAAAAAAGAAAAGAAGAATAAGAATGGAGTTGGTCGGCTTTTTTTTAGTGAAAATATTTTAACCTTTCAAACTACCATTAATAATAAAACATGCGGCAACATTTATTAAATAAAATAAATAAATAATAATAATAATTAGAATCAAATCTCTTTCTTCTCCTCTCTCTTTTCTCTCTCAATGTGACCGTAAAAAACAAATTTTCATAAAAAAATTCCCAAACTCATATTCAATTAAATCACCAAGAGGTCAACCCAAATCAAAAACAATAAATCAACCACAAGAACAACCCATATTCAGATCCATAAATCAAAAAAATACAAACGAAATAAAAAGAAAAAAGAGAATATTGTGAAAGAAAGTATGAGAATATCGATCATAGTTACGAAGACGGTGGTTGAAGGGGTGGCGTTTCTCGTCGTCAGCGAAGAGTTTAAGTGTGGTTGGAGTTTGCGGTCACAGTGATGATGTTGAATTTGATCGGTTGGCAGCAACAACAATCTGTTTTATGCCGTTGTTATTTTCTTCTTCGATGACGGCGGCAGAAGAAAACTCGATGGTTCCCGGTCGTGAATTCTGAGTTATATCTTTTTCGTGTTGTTTCTCTTCTTCTCTTTTAACTCTGATTTCTTACTTTGGATCTGAGTTGTTATGATTTGAAATTGCCATGGTTGTTATTATATTAAGAAAAAGAAGGTGAAATAGATGAAAGAGTTGAGATGTGATGTGTGATGATTGTGTTTTATGGGTATAAATCAGTTCATATTAGAAAAGGGAAGGAGCAGAGGTTCTGAAAGTGTGGAATCTGTTTTGGAGAGGGGAGACTCAGTTTTGTTGAGAGGGGTGGTACGATTTATGGAAATGAGAGAGAGGAAGTTATGCATGTATTAAGAAACAAAATTGATATTGAATTTGGAAAATTGATATTGAATTTGGATTTTTCCAAGGCACAAGGGAATTTGGTTGTTTCCAAGGCACAAAATCGATTTCCCAAGTGATTCCATATTGCCCAACATGAAATAGAAAGTTAAAGACTCTACCAATAATAATAATTGATTCTTTATACATACATAGTAAACATAAATAAATAAATAAATAATAAAATATTAATTAATATTATAATTATAAGTATTGTTAATTATATAAACATTTCTACAAATAGCAATTATATAAATAGCATGGGCTCTAAAAATTTGACACTTGGCAAACTTGTCAAAGAACTCATCTTGCTTTTTTCTATTGTATGATTTATTTTCAGGGTAATAATTTAATTTTAGGATAATTAGTTATTTTTAGGTTTTTAGACCCTGATTTTCTTTGACTAACTATTTTTCATCATGACTATTGATCACTGTCTTTCCTAACCCTTTTAATTTTTTATGTGTTACCACCTTATAATTGTTGAGGTTTTTTTAACGCTCAAATTTCTTTTCTCATCTCAAAAACTCTAATGATTGTCGAATGCCTTTATTTAGTTTTTACTTTTATTTAATTTTTGCTTTTATTTAATTATTTATTTTTCTTCCTTTTAAATATTAGAAAATATGTATAGGTCGCAATAAGTTTTCTTGTAATAGTTGTAGGTGTTATTTCCTGCCTTTATTTTTCTGCCCTACAGGTGTTTATTGTAATAGCGTAGGAACTTTTAATTCTGCCTTTATTTTAATTGCGTGGTTAGTAATCCTAGGGAGTGCAAGCCTGAATTAACCTAGAATCACTAATTACAAGATAAAATAACTGAATCTAACCACCTGATTGTGCCACACACACACTTTTGGGTAACCCCTCTTGTTGCCTGTTGCCTTATGATTTGCTGCCTTGTTGCCTTATTACTTTGTTGCCTCTTATTGTTATAAAATAGTCAAGTCCTTCGATTCCGAGGATACCTAAAGAAAATGTTGCCCTCAGTTCATTCATCATCAATTTTGTCCCTCGATGCTGCCTTGGAAATAAGATGATTGTCCCATTGCTAAGGTATCCTCGCCTGCTGCCTAAGAATGGCTATTACATCATTCCCTTAGACTACCTTCCCTCTTTATGGCAGGGTCAGTCTTATGGAAAACGATAATTCCAATGACCCTTTACATCCAATAAAAGGACTTTCTACCCTCTTATGGTATGGATAGCCCTGAAAAGCTAAAAGAACATTTTTTATAATTTTAGGGTAATTGCTTCTAATTGCTTGCTCTGGTTTAAATTCAAACTTTCCCTTTTTTCAAAAACATTCAAAAGGCTACGCTTATTTTACAAGCTAAAGTCCTTATTCAAACTCTTTTTCTATTCATTACAAACATTTTTGAAAACAAAGTGAGCTAAGCAATTAAGAGCCCGTGGATAACCATGGATACAAAGGGTGCTTTAAACCTTCCCTTTGTATAATTTACCCCCCGAACTCAAAATCTTTTTAAAGGTCTTTTTCTGTTCTTTTAGCCTTTATATAATTTGGATAAAATAGAAGTCGGTGGCGACTCTTGCTTACCGCGACATTTCTAAAAAGTTAGTTCTCCCACCGTATTACAGAACTGGCGACTCTGCTGGGGATTTCGAATAAAAAGAGGGGTTACCTTAAAGTTTAGGATCACTTAAATGTTTTCAAGTGTTTGTTTTGCTTGCTTTATTTTGAAGGTTGCTTGGGAATTAAATGAAGGACGAATCCTACTGATCGGCCACCAATTTCACCTTGTTCCTATGTTCGAATCAATGGAAAAGCACTTCATTCGGTGGTATTTTAAGTCGTTTAAGCCTAGTTCTTGATTAGTTTTATTTATCTTTGTATTTGAATCTGGTGTGTTATCTTTTCTAGTTTCTGTCGTTTTTCCATTGCTTTTGATCTTGTGTTGGTAGTGTTTTAAGTTATGCAGATACAGGGCACGATTCGAGGCAAGAAAAAGTGGTTTTTTGTGAGACAGAGCTGTGACACGGCCGTGTCACACTTGCTGAAGAGGAGAACTTGAAAATTTGAAAACCAAGAAGACAGAGTTGTGACACGGCCACCCGTGTCATGGGACACGGCCGTGTCAGAAGTGCGCGCAGAAAAAGTTTTGTTTTCAACTCTTGGAATCAATCACTTAAGGAAGGGCATTATGGACTTTTCGGAGGAGATTAATTGCTGAGAGATATTTAGTCACTGTTTGGAAAGGAGAAAATCACTTTTTGACGGTCGGAGAACGTGAAAAGAAGGATTGGAAGCACTAGGGTTTGAAGCGAATAAATCTTCAAGAGCATCCGCGATTGAAGATCAATTCCTATTCATCTTATTGTAATGTCTTCATCCTTAAATTCTATTATTTTGACAATTGCCATGAGTAACTAAACTATTACTTGTTAGGGGGTGTCCCTGAATTGCTATTGTAATGAACCTAATTTCCTTTATGTTATGAAATCGTTATGTGTTTGAACTTATTTGATTGTGCAAAGTGCTTATTGCTTTATCTATCGGACAAATAGATTTTTGATTTACGGTTAAGGGTTAGGTCGGACAAACCACCTTATCGCTGTTTGCACAATAATATTACGGTTGTTATTGCTTAGGAATGAGGATTCTCCGTAGTAACCGTAATAATCTTGATAAATTATATTGCACTTGATCACTTCTTGAATTGCTAAGGAATTAGGATACAAGACAGTATCAAAAGGTTTTCCGCTAAGGAATTAGGGAAGATAACTCTTGAGATTCGGTAATAGTTCATGTACACTGATATTTTGTAAATAAGGATTAAAGGTTGTTGCAAGGCAATTCATACACTTGACCCTAGCATAATTTCTCATATTGTTTTAAAGTCATTTTTACGCTTTCTATTAATTTGTTATCATTTATCGTTAATTCCAAACAAACAACAAAACCCCCATGTTCTTTTGTTCAATTGAATCGTTACGATAACTTATATTTCCTACGCAGTCTGTGACTTCGATACTTGGGGATTAATCCCATTATTACTACATCGGTAAAAATAGTACACTTGCTATTTTACCGGTCAAGTTTTTGGCGCCGTTGCCGGGGACTGCCAAATTATAAGTTGAAGAATAGTTCAATTGAATTTTTGTTGCTCTGCAACTAAAATTGTTATATTTTTTATTTGTCTGGTATTTGATTTGCTTATTACTTATAATCGTCTAATCTTTGTATGCGAGGTAAGGCCTCAGCAGAATTTATTTTTGACGCAGAGCCAGAACGATCATTGCGAGCTAGGCTTCGAAAAGCAAAGCAAGAACGACTGGAAGCGTTAGAAGACATTCTGACAGCTTCGGAATCTGAGAACGAGGAAATTCTCTCTATTCATTTCGAGCATTCAGATTCAGAGGCTGAAACGATGGCAGCTCCCGTAGAAAGGCTGTTAGGTGATTATGGTGGAGCAAATGCACCAGCTGGCCGGATGACAATTGTAAATCAACCGGTCGATGTTGCTCACTTTCAGCTACACCCAGCAACAATTCGACAGCTGGAGAAGAAATCATTTTCAGGAAGAATAAATGAAGATGCTAATAAGCATTTACAAAGGTTTCTTACTATGACAACATCTTTGAAGATAGAAGGACACTCTGAAGAAGCCAAGAAGTTGGTTATGTTTCCATTCACGTTAGCGGATGACGCTGAAGAGTGGTTCTACTCATTACCTGCTGGGAGTATTACCACATGGCAACAAATGGAGTCAACCTTTCTGAATGAGTATTTTCCCGCTGCTGTTTATATCCGTAAGAGGTATGATATTGTAAATTTTAAACAGAAGGAAGGAGAATCACTTGGAGATGCGTATAAGAGATTCAAGAGGTTGTTGGTGGCATGCCCAACTCACAACATGGATGTCACTGAACAAATGCAGAATTTTCTGAATGGTCTTAAAATGAAGACTAAGCAACTGATTGACACAGCAGCTGGTGGCTCATCCAACTTTTCAACAGCCACTGGTGTTAAAAAAATCATAGAAGCTATTGCGGCCAATGAACACTTGGAGTTATATGACCATAGTGTTAGCTAACCTGAAGGATTAGTGGATATGAAATTGTCAACGCAAGTTGTGAAAATAGAAGATCAGGTAGCTGCGGAAGTTGAGCGGAGATTGAAAAAGATGACTGTTGAGACTCAAACTGTGGCTCAAGTTCAACCGGCTCAAACGGTCAGTTGTGAGATTTGTAATGGCCCTCACCAAACTATGTATTGTTTTGCAACTCCTCAACAAATTGAAGAAATCAAGTTCTTGAAGCAGAACAGTCCCTATTCTAACACCTATAATCCGGGATGGAAGAATCACCCAAACTTCTCATGGAAAGATCAACAACAAGTTCCTCAGAAGGCAGAATGGGAAGTAGCTATTGAGAGACTAGCTGGACAATGTTCTCAGTTTCAAGAAGAGACAAGAAACAACCATAGGAACACAACAGCTTCAATCAAAAATCTGGAAGTTCAAGTGGGTCAGATAGCACAGCATCTCACTCTACATGCACAAGGTACTCTTCCAAGCTCAACTGTGGCAAATCCAAAAAACCAAGAAAAAATTAATGTTGTTACAACAAGAAGTCAGAAAGCGCCAGAGCCTGAAGAAGAAGAGGAAATAGATGACCACTTAGTCATAGAGGTAGATCTAGAAGTGAGAGAAAATCCGAAAGAGCCTGAAGTAGTGATATCACCGGTTAAGCCGCTGGAAGAGAAAAATAAGAAAGAAACTAAACCGGTGGTCAAATTACCATTCCCCTCTAGAGTGGCCAAGAAGGATTCAAAAGAGAAGGATTTTGAGAAGTTTGCTGCAATGTTCAAGAAGTTAGAGATTAACTTACCTTTCTTTGAAGCACTTGAGAATATGCCTTTGTACAAGAAATTTATGAAAGAGGTAATTTCTAAGAAGAAACAAGTGGGAGATGAGCAGAAAGTTAGAATCGAAAAGTGTGGTAGAGTCTCGCCAGAAAGGAGGATTCCAACCAAGAAGAAAGACCCTAGAGCAGTGGCAATTCCTTGCACTATCAATGATAGAACGTTCAAGAAGGTGCTAATTGATTTTGGTTCTAGTGTAAGTTTAATGCCATTGTCTATTTTCAAAAAGCTTGACATTGGAAAGATAAGCGAGAGTGAGACAAAATTGAAATTTGCTGATCACACCATTAAGAAGTCATATGGTATAGCTGAAGATGTATTAGTAGAGATCGGTAAGTTTATCTTTCTAGTTGATTTCCACATCATGGACATTCCCGAAGATGAAGAAACTCCTATCCTTCTCGGTCGACCATTTTTGCTTACTAGTCGCTGCAATTTTGATATTGAGAAAGGGACACTGACGGTAAAGTCATTTGATGAAGAGGTAACATTGAAGGTGTTGGAAGTCAATAAGCATAGTGCAAATAGAAATAATCAACTTTCGGTTGGCACAATTAAAACTAAAGGAGAGAGCAAAGGTCCAAAACCTCTCCTAGAAAAAGTCTCAAGCATAGTCTGTGAGGTGACTGTATCGCATGCATCTGTCATAATTCCTAAGTTTATTCAAAAAGTTAAGAAGAAGAAGAAGAAGAAGAAAGAGGAAAATCAAGGTGAGGAGATGAAGGTGGGTAATGATTTAAAGAGAAAAGTGGTTCGTGCTTTTCGTCTTCCTGAGTTCGTGGTTGTAGAGGTGACAAGCAATCAAGTTTGGAGGAGGAAGTACCCTCCCTAATAAAGGATAATGGACCGTCGAGCCATGCGACGTTAAACAAAGCGTTTCGTGGGAGGCAACCCACGGGATTTCTTTTTAATAAGTTTTATGTGTTTTTGCATTTTATTCTGTAGGTACAAACAGTGTGTCACTTGCGAAACGAGAAACGAGTTGAGAAAACAATTCAGTTTGGAGGAATTCAGGGGTCTGACACGGGCACCCGTGTCCTGTGACACGGCCGTGTCACAAACCCTGGAGGATTTTCTTTTTGAAACTCATTTTTGGAAGGAAGGCAGAGTCGTGACACGGCCACCCGTGTCACGTGACACGGCCGTGTCAGGCAGGTGCGTTGATTTTTGGTGAAATTTTATTTTCTTTGTGGTGGGCCCCCTATCAACCCTCCACCTCTGCCTCAGTGAGCACTGTAAGTCTCCCTTATGCTTTCTTACACATTGCGGACAATGTTGAGTTCAAGTGTGGGGGAGGTTCTTTCGTTTAAGTTATTTTCGGTTATTTCCTTTTACTTCAGTTTCCTTATTTTTAATTAAGTATGTGTGTTTTGAGTCTTCGGTGCACCAGGATGAATGTGATTCCAGAAGATAGTATCATGGGAATGAAGGTGAAAAAGGGGAAAGACACATCCTAAATTGGGTCCCTGGGCACCTGTGAAAGTTGACACAACTGAAGAAAAAGCTAGACGCAACTTGATGGTGCCAAGTGAATGAGTTTAGAGCAACCCGAACCGAACATGAAGTTGTACAAAATGGAGACCATTGTTGAACCTGTAAGCAATGCCTAACATGTGAGGATATACAAGCCAAACACATCATTTCATCATGAGAGAGCATCAGGGATGGCATCATCACTCTAATTTTGCATTTGTTCTTCATATAGTACACAAATTGATCACACGCACTGAGGCACTTTTGTTTGTTTAACCCTGAGCCTTTCTTACCCAACCTTGTTATCTTTTATCCCTCGTTAACCAATATTTACCCATCATCCATGTTGTTCTTTTAATAATATTAAAAAAAAAAACAAAACAAAAAATTATTTTTTTTATAGCCTCTCTTGTTTTCTCTATATTTGGTATGAACTATAAGTCCGAGTCCGATAGCAAAAATTAAGTTTGGGGTAACCGAGTCCGGTAGCAAAAGAAGGAGGCAAGTGTGAAAAGAAAAAAAAAGAACATATGCAAGAAAGAAAATGTTTGTGTAAAAAAAAAGAGAGAAAAATTGATTTTGTTTTACACACTTGCCATCATATAAAGAGTTCTAAGAGTCCGGAAAGCAGAAAAATCGCTAAACACTCCAAATATTATGTAATGTGCAAAAAGATATCGGAGGGATTAGTTGATACCAAACCATAAACCCTCGTACCCAATTTCTTTGTTTATCCTACCTAACCTAAGCCCCGTTACAACCCGTAAGTCCTCAAAAAGTGTGTGTTATTGATTATGTGGAATTGTGTTAGAATGTGTACAAGATTTAAGAGTAGATATGTATGCCTTGATGAATGAGTGAAACACTTAACCCAGAGCGAAGTTGTGAGGAGTGTGGTTGAGCTTGCAGGTAAAAGAATGAGTCAACATTGAAGTACAACGGAAAACTTCGGAGAGGGGAATCGAACACTTTGATGCGGAAGTAAATATCAAGTGTGGAAGCATGAATTGTGTTGTGGAGCATAAGAAAAATTCATGGGTGTCCTCTTGTTTTCTCGTCCATCACTTGAGGACAAGTAATGAGCTAAGTTTGGGGTTGTGATCGGCCACCAATTTCACCTTGTTCCTATGTTCGAATCAATGGAAAAGCACTTCATTCGGTGGTATTTTAAGTCGTTTTAGTCTAGTTCTTGATTAGTTTTATTTATCTTTGTATTTGAATCTGGTGTGTTATCTTTTCTAGTTTCTGTCATTTTTCCATTGCTTTTGATCTTGTGTTGGTAGTGTTTTAAGTTATGCAGATACAGGGCACGATTCGAGGCAAGAAAAAGTGGTTTTTGGTGAGACAGAGCTGTGACACGGCCGTGTCACACTTGCTGAAGAGGAGAACTTGAAAATTTGAAAACCAAGAAGACAGAGTTGTGACACGGCCACCCGTGTCATGGGACACGGCCGTGTCAGAAGTGCGCGCAGAAAAAGTTTTGTTTTCAACTCTTGGAATCAATCACTTAAGGAAGGGCATTATGGACTTTTCGGAGGAGAATAATTGCTGAGAGATATTTAGTCACTATTTGGAAAGGAGAAAATCACTTTTTGACGGTCGGAGAACGTGAAAAGAAGGATTGGAAGCACTAGGGTTTGAAGCGAAGAAATCTTCAAGAGCATCCGCGATTGAAGATCAATTCCTATTCATCTTATTGTAATGTCTTCATCCTTAAGTTTTGTTATTTTGACAATTGCCATGAGTAACTAAACTGTTACTTGTTAAGGGGTGTCCCTGAATTGCTATTGTAATGAACCTAATTTCCTTTATGTTATGAAATCGTTATGTGTGTGAACTTATTTGATTGTGCAAAGTGCTTATTGCTTTATCTATCGGACAAATAGATTTTTGATTTACGGTTAAGGGTTAGGTCGAACAAACCACCTTATCGCTGTTTGCACAATAATATTACGGTTGTTATTGCTTAGGAATGAGGATTCTCCGTAGTAACCGTAATAATCTTGATAAATTATATTGCGCTTGATCACTTCTTGAATTTCTAAGGAATTAGGATACAAGACAGTATCAAAAGGTTTTCCGCTAAGGAATTAGGGAAGATAACTCTTGAGATTCGGTAATAGTTCATGTACACTGATATTTAGCAAATAAGGATTAAAGGTTGTTGCAAGGCAATTCATACACTTGACCCTAGCATAATTTCTCATATTGTTTTAAAGTCATTTTTACGCTTTCTATTAATTTGTTATCATTTATCGTTAATTCCAAACAAACAACAAAACCCCCATGTTCTTTTATTCAATTGAATCGTTACGATAACTTATATTTCCTACGCAGTCCGTGAGTTCGATACTTGGGGGTTAATCCCATTATTACTACATCGGTAAAAATAGTACACTTGCTATTTTACCGGTCACCTACACCCGGATTCAAGTACACTTAAGATAGGAGCGGCATAGTCATGGATACCTCCCTTGTGCATGCTTGGGATTGGCCAATATGAGAGTTCGCGCTTGAGTTAGGCCTCCACTGGTTATTATGTACCTCTTTTGCATGAGAGAGGTTTACGTATGTACCTTTGGGTGCGTCGGAGCTTAAGGACCTTTAGTCACCTTTAACCCATCTTGACTTTTAGGAACGTAGTGGGATGGCTATTCTCGATGCATGTCAAGTTATGGTCACGACCCGATACTACAACTCAGATAGGTTTCTTCTTAAAGTATCATTGTGTGGTATGCATGTACCATGTTCGAGGGTGCTTTAGAGGGGCTGACAATTCTGAGTAACTGGTAGAACCTTGTTGCTGAAATCTCTTTATCCATAGAAGTACCTTTGGGGAAGGATAGTTACCTGGTCAGACCCCATGCAAGCCTTTAAGCCTAAGGACACTTGTGTGACTTGCTTGTGTGTGTGCTACTAACCCTCTGATTTCCTTGCAAGATTTGTTTGTAGGACTCACCCGTCCTTGTTACCTTATGTTTTGCTAAATGCATTACATTTGCATGACATCATGATATCATAATATAGCACATTAACTAACCCTTTTAAGGATCTTAGGAATTTAGGGCGCACAATTTCAGGTGCTCTTATCAAGGACTGAATTCCTATCAAGGGGCAAGAGGATTTATTTTCCTCTGGCCATATGCCTTTCAAATCAAAGACTCTATACATGTCAAGGGGCAAGAGGATTTATTTTCCTCTAGCCATGTACCTCCAAATTCAGAGGTATCCCGAATCAGAAGCGATGACCCACTAGATATGGTGAGCTTGATTCTCAAAGAGGGACGTTCAAAGACCAAAAATGAAAGTTCTTCAGCAAAGCTACAATCTAATGTCGCAAACTAAATTTCCTAAAGATCCTTGAAAGCACTGCATTTGCATATCATAACATCGCATCACAGGTTTCTACCACAGGTTTCTCATCTTCCCTCGCTGTTTATTTCAACAAAAATGGATCTCGAACAATCAGTCAAAGACCTTTAGGCAGAACATCCAATACCAAACTTTGATTCTGAATTTGTCCAAGGGGCAACACAAGCTAAAAACCTTGTTAACCAAGAAGCAGAAAGATCAGCGTAGGCAACAGGGTAGCCAACGTACTTGGAAATCTAAACCCAAAAGGGCATTAACTCCACTAAACAGGCCATTGTCTCAAGCTCTACAACAACTGCTCAATCAGAACTTGATAACCCTATTGCCTCCATATTCATTTCCTACCAATCCTGCTCCTGGGTACAAGTATCATGTGAGATGTGCTTATCATTCGAATAGTCCTGGTTATGATACAGAGGATTGTGGACCATTGAAGCATAAGATCCAAGACTTAATCGATGACAAGATCATTGATTTCAATTCACCTGAGGAACCTCATATGGCTAATGCTGTGCCCAATAAGAAAGGTCGTAATGAACACAACCAATCTGTTGGGGAAGTTCTGATCTCTACACCAGTTCCACAACAACGACGCAAGCCAGATGCACCTAAGCGTCAATTCACCAAAATTAACATGTCATTAGATCAGGCGTTGCAACATCTGTTGAAGGCAAGAATGATTATTGTGAGGGATCCTCCTCAACACATCAATACTTCCTCTGTTAAACATAATCCAAACGTGCGATGTGCCTACCATTCCAATAGTCCTGGGCACGATACTAATAGCTGCTGGGCAATAAAGAATAAGATCCAAGACATTGGAGATGTTGGTGAAATTGAGTTTAATCCTCCTAAGACCCCTATGGTGATCACCGCTCCCATGCCTAATCATGACAAGACTGATTAATGTCTAGAAGGATTGACTATTGGCTCATTAGCTTTACTTTCATTTGCAACTTCTATCCTGTTTGTTTAAACATTCGACTTATGATAGACATTATCTGTTTTAATAATCATCATCAGTGCATTGCATATGTTTGTCTTGAATAAATTATTTCGCTATCACTCATTTTAAATTGTGTCTTTACTTTGCATATGTTTTGTGATATTCAACTCCTGCTAAGTTGTAAGCCTTTTGAGGGAGGATGACGAAAACGATACCGCAACTTCATACAGTAAGATTTTGAACAGACTATGCTGATGATGTACAGGCATTGTTTCAATTCCTAAACAATGGAGATATAAGGATGTTAATCCCTCGTCAACCCCTTTGAGCCTAAGGTGTAGGAGTTTTCTTTCACGTACAAATTGAAACCCTAATCATAACCTGAGGCCGGGTAGTTACTCAGTTAACTCAATTATACTAGCCGTTGTTTGCACAAATAATGATGGGTCCCCGCAACCATTAAGTCCGGCAGTAAACATCCATCAAAAGAAAAGAAGAAACGGTTAAGTCAAAACCTATGAAGGAGACTTATCAAAAAGCGAAACATCCCGCTGACTGTTATCTCAAAATAAACAGTTCAGGCAAAAGTTAGGGATAATAAAGTCAAAAAGAGGTCACTACAGATCCTCAACAAAAGAAAACATTACAAAAAAGGATGATTATCTGTCCAAATAAACTGCCGGTGCTGAAACCATCATC
Source organism: Vicia villosa (assembly GCF_029867415.1). Classification (NCBI taxonomy): domain Eukaryota; kingdom Viridiplantae; phylum Streptophyta; class Magnoliopsida; order Fabales; family Fabaceae; genus Vicia; species Vicia villosa. The sequence continues at coordinate 26,851,842 of NC_081186.1, read as the reverse complement.
AAATGTCAATGTTACGACTTCAAAGCTCTGCTAGGACTTAAATGCAAAGTTAACTGAGCATAGGATCGAAGAACATCACGAAGATTGGGACGGGGACAAATAAAATTTGAGTCATTATCCTTTGTTTCTTAAACCGTGAACCAAGCCACGTTACAACCCTTGAAAGTCCTAACTGAAGCATGGTTAGTTCGAAAGCATACTGTTACCAAAAAAGGTATCCTGACTCCTTAAGGTTTATCATAAATGCTGAGTTGATATTTCGTTTTACAAACATCACGTTTTTATAAGCATCACGCTTTTACATCTTCTGTTTTAATGTTTTTCAGAAAAACAAGACAGACATATGCATTGCATCTCATGAATTCATTATTAAACATATTTTGCTACATAATTTCAAATGTTAGCATCAGGAAGAATTTGCACAGGGTACAACTAATGACCAAAAGTTATCTCGACAGATGAAATCATTTCAGAAGCAACGTCTCCTATGTATACAAGGGGAATGACACAGTTTATCCAGTCGATCTGGGGAAATCAGGTCAAGATTCCAAGAATCTCTCAAGAATGCCAAACAATCAGAGGCATGCACCCAAGTGGGTCTGAAGCTACTTCCCGTTCAGTCAGGGGCATCATACTAAGTACTATGGTCATGTCACCCATAGTACACATCTCATAAGGTCCTCGTGAGGCGAATCTCTTCAAATAGCTGGGGCAAAGCTATGCAAGGCATGTTCAACACTTCGATCAATACACATTGGTGTGTTCCAATCAATACAAGTCCATGAATGGCAGTTACTATAAATACTGGGGGCAATGTTCAAGGCATCTATGCATTCCCATAGAGTTGACTTCACAAGATCATATCCCCACAGAGTAACCCTTGAGAAGATATCTTCAAATGTTCTCTTCCCGACAGAGACTTAGTCCCCCAACGGAGTTTACATCTTCGACACTACCGTTTCTCCGATACTTTTCTCTTCTCCGAACAATGTTATTTCTCTCTTATCCCAGTCAGGGTACATCAAGGTCATTCATTCAAATGGCTCTCATCCCCAAGAAGAAGTCAAAAATCCCCAGCTGAGCATCCTCGAGCATGAAGCGGGAGTTCCTACTAAAAAGGAAGAATTGTACTCTGTATTCTCCATAACAGACAGGGATTTATTTTCCCCGCCATACGCTACTACAATATACTATCATCACTAATAACATTTTGCATTCATACACCATACGCCTCATGGCACATTCATAACATACATACGCCTAATCACATATGCATAACACTCTCATCCATGTCAAAAAATAAACATTACAATACATGCATCACGATATTGCATAAAACTAATGTTGCTTTTTCAGTCTATTCCTACAAATGAACATTATCTTCTAGATATAGTGCAGATATAATCAAGTCAACGATTTAATTCTGACACCCATTCAAGACAACGATTTAATTCTGATACTTAATTTTAGATATCTTCCAGAGATAGTGTGGTGTCGTTTTTTTACCTCCCCGTTTCACTTGGGAGGACGGCACACTAGACCCTTCACGCGAAATTTGGAAGGAGAATGCGCCCGTGGCGGGATGAATTTTGTTTCAGTTCTTCCTACAATATCACACGAACTTTTTAATTGTCCTAACGAGTAGGAGAGGGTAAAAAGATCTCAAATAAACCCTAGGAGTTTGCTAAGTGTGGGGGTTCACCTAGACTAGAAATTCTGGAGCCCGGGGGGTCGGTTATACATATGGAAGAGTTTAAGCACCCTACATATCCGTAGTACTCTACGGGAACCTTCTCTGTGTCATTGTGATTGTGTTTGTTGCTAATGATTGGGAAAGTTTCTCCTTTGTGTTAGGAGAGAGAATTTGAATTGATTTAAAAAGACAGACAGACTGACTGACTATTTTTGGTATTTTATTAGCTCGCTGAGATTCCTTGTGAACCTCATGCCTACATATCCCTAATGGAAGTCAGAGCTTAATGTTGTTCGGGGAACTAGTTAGGGATTTTAAAAGATTTTTGGTGCCTTGCTTGAAGCTCAAGGTTGAAGCTTTGAATTAAATCTCTGTTTACAATAAAGAGACATGAAATCATCTTTACGGAGAGGTATTTCTACTATTCCACCACAAACATTTTAAAAGTGACAGAAAAGCTAAAAAATGATATTTCATTAAGAGGGGTGTCTACTTGGTTGATCAAGTATGACAGCCATCGTGCCTCTAAAATGAAAGATTCCCAACCAAATTAGGGAAAGGGTCGTACAAGTCTGGGTGTGTTGCCAGAGCATGCCTTTCAGTGTCCTAAATGGGAGAATGATGATTTATTTGAAATGATGATTGTTTGAAATGATTGTTTGTTTGTGGTGAGATAAGAGAAATATCTACTTGTGAAGATGAGCTATGTCTATCTGTTGTTTGAAAGATTTGTTTTTCTAGCTGGCTTGAATGAGGCCCAAGCTTGAGGCTTTTGATTGGTTTTATTGACTTATTGAAAGATAACTCTACTGGGGAGAATTTAAACTAAGGAGTTTTTTGTGTTCTATACAAAGCCCAGAATTGAGGCTGACTCTAGTTGGAGAGTATTTATTTGATGATTTTTATTTGGTGTTCTGTACAATGCCCAGAATTGTGGCTGACTCTACTTAGGGAGACTCTATTTTTGTGTGCCTTGCATGAAGCCCAAGGTTGTGGCTGACTGCTGAGGAAAACTGAATTTTTAAGACTATGGATGACTCTATTTGTGTGCCTTGTACAAAGCCCAAGGTTGTGGCTACTCTTAACTGAGGAAGTTATTAATTTGTGCCTTGTATGAAGCCCAAGGTTGTGGCTACTCTAGCTAGGGAAAGATTATCTTTTGCCTTGTACAAAGCCCAAGGTTGTGGCGGACTCTTAAAGAAACTGAGTATGGAAGACTCTATGGGGAAAAGATCCTTGAGGTTAGGAATCTTTGACACAGGAAATGTGGTTTATCTTCCTTGTACAAAGCCCAAGGTTGAGGCTATTTGATGGTGAAGGACTCACTGGGGGAATTTTATTCTGCTAGAGGATTTAACAAACTGATTTATTTTTATGTTTTTTGGAAGCTAACCCTTTCCAGGGATTTTGACTCAGCTGAAGAAATAGTCTATTAAAAGACAATATTTTTATCATGTTTTTGGAGGCTAGCCCTTTCCAGGGGTTTTGACTCTTTTGGGGAATTTATCTTTTTGAAAGAATGAATTTTTGAATTTTAAGGAGTGATTTTGGAGGCTGACCCTTTCCAGGGGTTTTTGTTGAAATGAAAGAGTGTGTGGAGGCTAACCCTTTCCAGGGGTTTTTGTTATGGCAGAAAGATTAACTAATGGAGACTTCTTGTTTTAAAGCCCAAGATTAAGGCTGACTCTTGCTGAGAATAAGCAAATATGGATCCTAGACTCTGCTAAGGAAGATTGATGAAGATAAGGGTGACAGAGACTGTCCATGTCTCTCATTCCAAAAAGTGTACTCAATATGAGATTGAGACAATCTTAGCTTGTTTAAAGTCTGGTTTAAAGAATGGAAGAAACTCACCAGGATAGGCTAAAAGGTAACTAAAGACCTGTTCCTATGTTTATAAGAAACCTGATGGGTCCTTGTATACAAGCTCAAGAGGAAGCTGGAAATGCTTTTAAGAAGCCTGTGGGTCCTTGTACAAAGCCCAAGAGGAGGCTAATCGAGGGTCATCGAGGGTCCTTGTTATAGCACAAGAGAAAGCTATGTGGTTTTGAACTTATTTTGGCTCTAAGCAAATGGGTAAGAGTTTCACCGGGAATAATTCCTCTTTGGGTGGATGTGTCCTAGTTTTTGTTCTAAGGCTTTTGCCAAGATGTTTCACTGGGAATAATTCATCTTGGGGGTTTGAACTACAGATCTCTAATTAGGAAAGAGCCTTCACCGGGAAGACATTCTCAATCCTAGGTCATATTCCTATAATATATATATATATATATATATATAGTTTAACTGTCCTAGGGTTTACACTCAGACGTAGTTCTAAACAATATATAAACAGTTCTATATTTGACAGTAATTTAAATAAAGACTGTAAATTGAAAGCTTGTAAAGCCTAACCTGGATGGAGTGGAGGCCTTTGAAGAAGTATGTACAAAGCCTTACCAGCAATTGATAACAGTTGAATATTTATGATAAACAGTTAAGGGTTTTTGAAAACAGAAGAAGTGAAGATGGACAAAGGTCACATAGGTATCTGAAGAGTTTCACCGGGAATAATGCCCTTCAAATACCAGAAGAATGTTTTGAAAACAGAAAGGAGATTTTGAAAATACAGTTTTGGAAAACAAACTATGAAAAGAAAAAAGGTGTTGGGACTTACACTCTAATAGAGGCCCAATGAAAATGATTTTCTTGTTTATGAGAAACAGTTGAGAATAATGCGAGGTTCTATTGTTTGACAACCTCGATCGTCTGTTTATTTTGAAATATAAAAATAGTTTTGAATTTTGACAAAATTCAACTTAATTAGGGTAAAGATGAAATCTAAACCTAATTGAGACCTAAATGGCTTAGGGTTTTATCACAAAGTATTTGTGAGGTATTAGTTTTTTTGAAAGTTTAATGAAAACATATATTAAAACATATTTTAAACACTAAAACAACACCATTTTCAACCTAATAAAAATATACAAAATAAATAATATTTTTGTGATTTTTTGATTTATTCATAAAATATATGTATTAATCAACAAGTGTGTGAAAAATGAAGTCAAAATGAATTAATTTGATAGGTTAAATAATTGATTAAAGTTGTGAAGAAATTAAATGGAAAAAGTGATAAAAAATTGGTTTTGGTCCTAGCAAGGCTTGAACCCACGCCCTTGACAACTACTCCACAAAACCTGACCAACTGAGCTACGCGCTCAGTTTGTATAACATACGCAATGAATTGATTATATTTTAAAAAAGACCCAGGAGATTCAAATTTGCGCGCCACCATAGTCATCTTCTTCCTTGAGCTCGTGAGAATTCAAAATTCTAACTCTCTGGTTTCTCAACCAAATGGTACGATGTAAACATCAATTTTGCTCATTTTTGGACAAGGAACATGATCATGGGTTCAGAATTCATTTATTCTAAGTGTAGCTAACTAATTTCAGTATGAACACGAAGAACACGTAAACCCTAAATTTAAAATTAAATGACAAACAAGATGAATAAATGAATGATGATAGAGGGTTTTCAATCCTCTGATGATGCTGAACAAGATAGTATCGAGCTATATGAGAAAGAATACTCAAATAAGTGGGTTGGAGTTTGAAAAAATACCTCTGAAAATGGAGGTCGTGAGGATAATGAGGAACACCTGGGCTTGTGTGAGTGATCCTAAAAGCTTCCTTGGGACTCAGTGATGCTAACTGAATGCTTATTGTGACTTCAATCCTTCTGAATTGCTCTACCCGACACCTTCGATTTGAGCTTCAAGTGGACATGGAGGATGATGAATCTTCAGTTACAGATGAGCTGCAGCCATCTGAACAACTTCACTATGCCCTAAGGAACGTGTCTGGATGCTTGGCTTTGCTTGAAACCTTCTGAATTGCTCTATGGACCTCCAACTGCAACAGCTCCAAAGTGAAAGCAACAATGGTGTTCCTCCACCTACAGAAGTGATCCAGGTGCTTGGATCACCTCAAATGAGCCCCCTTGAGATGTTAGAATGCTTACTTTCCAAAGAGAAGCTGTGGTTTGAAGAAAACGATTCTTCTTGCCAAAGAACTTTGAAAAACCACAAGCATAAGAAGAGAAAGAGAAAGCAAGGAATAGAGTTGCTTTGGTGTGAATTGTATGAAGGATAGCACTTGTATTTATAGGCAAATGGTTCAGTATAGTTGCAGAGGAGTGTGGTTACTTAGTGAGGTTGATTTGGTTTCTTGGCTATGAAGGAATTCAAAAATATCCAAAATGCAATGATGGAAATTTTGATTCCATTTGATCAATCCCCTAGCCCTCGATTTTGCTTGATCTTAGGGGACAAATCTGAGACAGAAATGAGCTCCAATTGGTTGGGAAGAGATTCCTTTGGTGATTCATCATCTTGCCATAAATTCTCAAATGTAATCATTACATAATCACATGCCTTTGTTTTTGGGAATATTCTCTAATCCTTATGCAATGATGAAAATGGATGTATGGTGTGCTTGCAGATGTATTAGAGGTCGGGTAGCATCACTTAGTGAAGTCATTTGCACAAAATTGCAAAGTTCCAAATTGCACATGACCTATAATTTTCACTTCAAGTGCCTAACTTTGATCAATCATATCTCTTAGCTCAAAATGAATTTGGAGAAGGTTGAGCACAATTTGGAAAGCCCTTAACATGTACTTCAATTCATTAGTTTGGTGTTTGCCCAAATTCTTTAGGGAAATTAGTGAAAAAGTCCCATAAAGTTTGAAGAAAACTAGGGTTTTCTTGCATGTTTTGTGAAGGCAGCCACTTTGAAGCTCCATATCTCTTCAATGGTTGATTTTTAGCCAAAATATTATATGTGTCAAAGTTGTTTATTGGATCAAAATCTACAACTTTCATGTTATGGAGGGTATTTTCTATTCCACACCTGGTTGCTTTTCACCTCCGCAACCAAAAACTCATGAAGATGAAAGGCATGGACAACTTTTCTCTTCAATTCCCTTTCCACATTCTTCTTGACTTTTTTATTCTTTTTAGGACTTTTGATAGCTCCTTGAGTTGTTCCCACCCGAGAAGCTATGCTTGAAACTTTTTCTTGGAGCTGCTCAGGCCTTTTGTCTTTTTTCTCACTTTCTATCATGCCACCAGAAGTTTGATCATTTACAACCGCCCTATGTTTTTTAACTCCTAACATCTTCAAGGTTACTTCTTCATCAAAAGATCTCAGCGTTAGTGTCCCTTTTTCAATGTCGAGGTTGCAGCGGCCTGTCGACAAAAATGGCCTCCCAAGAAGGATAGGCGTTTCTTCGTCTTCCAGAATGTCCATGATGTGGAAGTCAACAGGGAACACAAACTTATCAACTTCCACTAGTACATCTTCAGCTACCCCATATGATTTCTTAATGGTGTGATCAGCGAACCTTAAATGTGTCTTACTCTCACTAATCTTTTCCAATTCAAGCTTTTGGAAAATGGACAAAGGCATTAAACTCACACTAGAACCAGAATCGAGGAGTACCTTTTTAAATGTTATATTATTGATAGTGCATGGTATCGCCACCGCTCCAGGGTCTTTCCTCTTTATTGGGATCTTTCTTGCTGACGAGATTATTCCATGTTAGAACAAGAATTGTTCTGATCAATAATCTTAGTTTTGATGATAACAATGTATATGAATTTTGCTCAAGATAATGTGGTACTCTAATCCTATGCAATTTCCTTTTCAGGAAATATATAAAGAGTATGAACAAATCAGCGCTCAGAAGCTTTGACTCAGAAGGTTCAGCATGCAACTTCAGAACATGGTCTGGCAAGACATCAAAAGATGGTTAAAGCAATATCAGAACATGGGTCTATGAAAGCATCAGAAGAACTTGAGATCAGAAGCAGAAGCACTGAAGTTCTCATGGTATCACGCTCAGAAGCACTTCAAGGTCAGAAGACAAGAAGATGCTATGCACCAAGCTGTTTGACTCTGATGATATTCAAACGTTGTATACACAAACATCAGATCAGAATAAAGTACAGGTGGCAGGCTACGCTGACTGACAAAAGGAACGTTGGAAGCTATTAAAGGCAACGTCAGTAGACACAGCGTGAACAAGGCTCGAGGTAGTTGACAAAAGCGTGAAACATTAAATGCAATGCTGTACGGAATACGCAAAGCATTAAATTCTCCCAACGGTCATCTTCTCAAAGTGCCTATAAATATGAAGTTCTGATGAGAAGCAAGGTTAACGATTTTGAAAGAACTTATTCTGAAAAACTTGCTGAAACGCTGTTCAACTCAAAGCTCAGAAACTTCATCTTCATCAAAGCTCACTACATTGTTGTTGTAATATATTAGTGAGATTAAGCTTAAAATTTAAGAGAAATATCACTGTTGTGATTATAGCTTTTCAGAAGCAATTGTAATACTCTTATTGATTACATTAATTTGTAAGTAACTAGAGTGATCAAGTGTTGATCAGGATACTCTAGGAAGTCTTAGCTTGTGTCTAAGCAGTTGTAACTAGAGTGATCACGTGGTGGTCAGGATACTCTAAGAAAGTCTTAGCTTGTGTCTAAGCATTTGTTCCTAGAGTGATCAGGTTGTGATCAGGATACTCTAGAAGACTTAGTCGTGGGCTAAGTGGAAAACCATTGTAATCTGTTGCGATTAGTGGATTAAATCCTCAGGTGAGGTAAATCACTCCGTGGGGGTGGACTGGAGTAGTTTAGTTAACAACGAACCAGGATAAAAATAACTTTGCAAATTGTTTTTATCGTTCAAGTTTTTAGACTACACTTATTTAAACCCCCCCTTTCTAAGTGTTTTTCTATCCTTCAATTGGCATCAGAGCGCCGGTTCTAAGGTGCAAGCACTTAACCGTGTTTAGAAAAGATTCAGGAAGAGAAAAACGCTTCAGTAAAAGATGGCTGGTGAAATTCCAACAAATACATCTGCATCTACATCTGGCTCTGCTGAGCAATACAATGGTAACAATGGTTATACTAGACCACCAGTATTTGATGGTGAAAACTTTGAATACTGGAAAGATAAACTGGAAAGTTACTTTCTTGGTCTAGATGGTGAATTATGGGATCTTCTGATGGATGGTTACAAACATCCAGTGAAAGCCAGTGGCGTAAGGCTTACAAGGCAAGAAATGGATGATGATCAAAAGAAGCTTTTCAAGAATCATCATAAATGTAGGACTGTTTTGCTGAATGCTATCTCTCATGCTGAGTATGAGAAGATATCTAACAGGGAAACTGCCCATGATATATATGAGTCATTGAAAATGACCCATGAGGGAAATGCTCAAGATGGAGGATGATGAAGATATTGAGAAGATGGAGGATGATGAAGATATTGAGAAGATGTTCTCAAGATTTCAAACTCTAACTGCTGGATTGAGAGTTCTGGATAAAGGCTACACCAAGGCTGATCATGTAAAGAAGATCGTCAGAAGCTTACCCAGAAGATGGGGTCCAATGGTGACTGCATTCAAGATTGCCAAGAATCTGAATGAAGTTTCGTTGGAAGAGCTTATCAGTGCCTTGAGAAGCCATGAAATAGAGCTGGATGCAAACGAGCCTCAGAAGAAAGGTAAGTCTATTGCATTAAAATCTAATGTTAAAAAATGCACTAACGCTTTTCAGGCTAGAGAAGAAGATCCTGAAGAATCAGAATCTGAAGAAGAAGATGAACTGTCCATGATCTCCAGAAGGGTAAACCAACTCTGGAAGAGCAAGCAAAGGAAGTTCAGAGGCTTCAGAAGTTCAAAGAGATTTGAACGAGGAGAATCTTCTGGTGACAGAAGATCTGACAAGAAGAAGGCTGTCTGCTATGAGTGCAATGAGCCTGGACATTACAAGAACGAGTGTCCAAAACTTCAGAAGGAGAATCCCAAGAAGAAGTTTCATAAGAAGAAAGGTCTTATGGCAACATGGGATGATTCTGAATCAGAATCAGAATCAGACTCTGAAGGAGAGCAGGCCAACTTCGCGCTGATGGCTACAGAAGATGATGGATCAGAATCTACATCAGAATCAGATTCTGAAGAGGTATTTTCTAAACTATCTAGAGAAGAGTTAGTTTCCAGTTTAACAGAACTTCTGGAACTCAAGGCTCATCTTAGTATCAAATACAAAAAGCTGAAAAAGTAGTTTGAATTTGAAACTAAGAAGCTGGAATTGGAAAATTCTGAACTGAAGGAAAAAGTTTTAAATCTATCCAAAGATAGTGGATCTCCTTCTGAAACAGAAAAATCTATTCCTAGCATGAATCATATTCTGAAAGAATATGACTCGAGCTTCAGAAAGTTCTTATCTAGAAGTATTGGCAGAAGTCATCTTGCTTCTATGATATACGGTGTTTCTGGAAACAGAAGGTTTGGTTTTGGCTATGAGGGTGATACCTCACATAAATTTAAACCCGTTGATGATCTGAAGATCACATACAAGCCATTGTATGATCAGTTCAAATATGGCCATGCTCATGATATTAGGCTCACTTCACATGCACAGAAGTTTAACACTGTTCACACCAAGAAGCATGTGACACATCCTAAGAAATATCATGCTGACAAACCTAAAGAATATCATGTTGTTCCTCCTGTTAAATATTTTGCTAAACCCAAGTTCAATCAGAACTTGAGGAGAACTAACAAGAAAGGACCCAAGAAATTGTGGGTACCTAAGGAGAAGATAATTTCTGTTGCAGATATCCTTGGCGGCAAAGAGGACAAAAAGCAAAATGTCATGGTACCTGGACTCTGGGTGCTCGCGACACATGACGGGAAGAAGGTCTATGTTCCAAGACCTGGTGCTTAAATCTGCTGGAGAAGTGAAGTTTGGAGGAGATCAGAAGGGCAAAATCATTGGCTCTGGAACCATAAGTCTTGGTAACTCTCCTTCCATAACTAATGTACTTCTTGTAGGAGGATTAACGCATAACTTATTGTCCATAAGTCAATTAAGTGACAATGGTTATGATATAATCTTCAATCAAAAGTCTTGCAAGGCTGTAAGTCAGAAGGATGGCTCAATTCTATTTACAGGCAAGAGGAAGAACAACATTTATAAGATTGATCTTTCTGATCTTGAGAAGCAGAAGGTGACTTGTCTTATGTCTGTTTCTGAAGAGCAATGGGTCTGGCAGAGAAGATTAGGTCATGCTAGTTTGAGAAAGATTTCTCAGATTAACAAACTAAATCTGGTCAGAGGACTCCCAAATCTGAAATACAAATCAGATGCTCTTTGTGAAGCATGTCAGAAGGGCAAGTTCTCCAGACCTGCATTCAAGTCTAAGAATGTTGTGTCTACCTCAAGGCCGTTAGAACTCTTGCACATTGATCTGTTTGGCCCAGTCAAAACAGCATCTGTCAGAGGGAAGAAATATGGATTAGTCATCGTTGATGATTATAGCCGCTGGACATGGGTAAAGTTCTTAAAACACAAGGATGAGTCTCATTCAGTGTTCTTTGAATTCTGCACTTAGATCCAATCTGAGAAAGAGTGCAAAATCATAAAGGTCAGAAGTGATCATGGTGGCGAATTTGAGAACAAATTCTTTGAGGAGTTCTTCAAAGAAAATGGTATTGCCCATGATTTCTCTTGTCCTAGAACTCCACAGCAAAATGGAGTTGTAGAGCGAAAGAATAGGACTCTACAAGAAATGGCCAGAACCATGATCAATGAAACCAATATGGCTAAGCATTTCTGGGCAGAAGCAATAAACACTGCGTGTTATATTCAGAATAGAATCTCTATCAGACCTATTCTAAATAAGACTCCCTATGAATTGTGGAAGAACAGAAAGCCCAACATTTCATATTTCCATCCTTTTGGATGTGTATGTTTTATTCTAAATACTAAAGATCATCTTGGTAAGTTTGATTCTAAAGCACAAAAGTGTTTCCTTCTTGGATATTCTGAACGCTCTAAAGGCTACAGAGTATACAATACTGAAACATTGATTGTAGAAGAATCAATCAATATCAGGTTTGATGATAAGCTTGGTCTTGAAAAGCCAAAGCAGTTTGAGAATTTTGTAGATTTTGATATTGATATATCAGAAGCAGTAGAACCAAGAAGCAAAGCTGCAGAAGCTGATAGTCTCAGAAGCAATGGATCAGAAGATCAAGTTGCTGCATCTTTAGAGAATCTCAGAATTTCTGAAGAGCCAACAGTCAGAAGATCATCTAGACTTGCTTCAGCTCATTCAGAAGATGTGATCCTTGGGAAGAAAGATGATCCTATCAGAACAAGATCATTCCTGAAGAATGACAATCAGAATCAGTGATCAGAATCAGTAGGCGTAAAGTCTATTCAGAAAAATACAGCTGTCATCTATTATCTGATGGTGAACACGTGTATGTACGGTTAGTACAAAGCGTGCAGTTGAAAAGACGCCAACCTAGGTAACTGTGTTAAATCATTTCATTTACCACGTTCTCTCACCTAACGTCACTTATCATTTAATGTAAATTGATTTCTCTTGATTCTGTAACTGTTTATTTTCTAAGCTTATTGCATTTTTTTAATCCGTCTCTATATATTCTTTTCAAATCATCTCATATATCTTTTTCGCTCCTTGTCTCTCTTTCTTCTTGCATACTCTCTTTTGAAAACTTCTTAGTCGCTTCTAAAACCCTAACCGAAAACCCAGAATTTGTTCTTCCTAGTTGTTCATTTTGTTTCAATGGCTGCTTCTTCATCTCAAAATGTTGGTTCATCTACTCCTCTCCATATTCAAGATGAAGAAAATCAGGAACTCACTCCAGTCGTTGCATGCTCCATTCCTAAGGATAAATTAGAAGTTCTATGTGAACTCATGGTTGATTTTGATAACATTGAAGAACACCAATTTCATCTCAAAGAAGATATAATTTTTCAAGGATGGACTTCGTTGTTCGCTGAGTTCTGTGGACCAGTCTACCCAGATCTTGTCAAGGAATTCTGGGTACATACAGTTGTCGCTCCTAAATCCATATTGTCTTTCGTCCATGGAAAGTTTGTGGTAGTAACTGAGAACATCTTAAGGGTGATGTTTGATCTGAAAAACCCTGAAGGAGCTTTTGAAATCGATCAAAGGGCAAATTGGGAAGATGTTTTATCCACTCTCTACACAGACGTAAATGAAACAAAGAATGTCAAGGACATGAGAGATCTCTACAAAATCTGGACCAAGATTCTTCTTGGGTGTTTTTATCACAGGAAAGGGACACATGCTTCTGACTTCGTCAACAATGAGCAAAAATACATTCTGTATTGCATTGCCACTAAGAAGAAGGTTGATGCTATCTACATTATCTTCAACCATATGTGGAAGGCTTTGAAGGAGTCCAGAAATGCCTTCAGAGAAAAAAGTTGTACCATCATTCCGTTTGGTAGAATTATCACAAATCTTCTGGTTCATTCCAAGATTGTTGAGAACCTGGAAACTGAAGGTATTATCAAAGACCTTGCTGTCACATCTGGGGCCTGTCTGAATGCTTTCACTTTAAAGAAGATGAAAGTGATTAAGGCTATCATTAAGACTCCCCAACCTCTTGCTGGAACAAGAATCAGAAGAGAACCAGTTCTAGCTGAATTTGAAACCTTCTTCAATAGTGAGGTACCAGAAGTCAGAACTAGGTATCTGAAGTCACAAAAAGAGGATAAAAGTCTTAAAGATCAAGAGAAAGGTGCTCCAATTAAAGTAAATCACAAGAAGGAAGAAAGGACCAAAAGAAAGTTTGATCATCCTTCTGTTAATCGAGTGAAGGTTGTTCAGAAAGTTGCTGCTACCACTGAGAAAGAAGTGGTTCCAGAAGAAGTCATTGCAAAGGTTGTTAAGGCTGTTTCTGTTGATTTTGAGAAGAAAAAGAAGGAAGCTGAGAAAAAGAAGAAGTCAAATAACAATGCTGAGATTGTTGAAGTTGTTGAGAAGAAGAAAACCAGAAAAAGGAAGATGATTCTTCAAGAATCCGATGAAGAAAATGTTGTTCAAGAGGTTGTGAATCAACAGGAAGTTCTGGCGAGCGTCAGAAGGAAAGAGATCTCTAGCGGCAAAACAAAGATTGTTGAAGAGCCGAAGAGTAAGAAGCAGAAGAAGACTGAGGCTGTGGTCAAAGCTCTTCAGAAAGCATCCAAAGGTATATGTATTTCTGAACCTGATTCTACTCCTGCTGGTATTTCAGAAGTTGCACCAATAGCGGTTGCCCCTATCCCTGAACCAGAAAAAGCCACATCAGAATCACCTATAACTGTCCATGTTCTTACACCTCCATCTTCTCCTGTAACTATTCCTTCTTCTCCACCCACCATCAATCCTGTTCTGGATATACCACCCCTTCAAACTCTCTTTCCACCTCACACAAATATCTCCATCTCTCAACCTCCTCCCCATGCCAACTTTGAACCCATTCCTTCTACCCCTCAAAACAACCATAGTGGTTCTGATCTTCCAACCTCTGCATCACATGAACAGCTGCTCTGTGATTGCAACTACACTCCCAAGCCTCGTCCTGAAACTGAAGTGGTAGTGTTAGATTCTGATACTGAAGCAGAATCTTCTTATAGATTGGATAGAGAACCTCAACCTTATCTCATCCCAAACCCTGCCTTTTCAAAAACCAAAATAAAATCCCGCCTTGTCTACCCTATTGGTGAAATTTTTGAAAAAGTAAAGAGGAATCTCAGAAGTATCTTTGACACCCTCAGAATTGTTGAAAGTTCTGGCTTGAATGACGTCGCTATGCGGAAGTTCTGGAGAATCTTACGCAGAAAATCAGATGCTCTCTTTATGGAACTTCAGGAAGCCTATGTAGAAGCTGCTCCACGGCCTCGTGGAATTCTAAGTGTTAGAACAAGATTTGTTCTGATAAATATTCTCAGTTTTGATGATAACAAGGATATGAATTTTGTGTGAGATAATGTGGTACTCTAATACGTTGCAATTTCCCTTTCAGGAAATATATAAAGAGTATGCATAAATCAGCGCTCAGAAGCTTTGTCTCAGAAGGTTCAGCATGCAACATCAGAACATGGTCTGGCAAGACATCAGAAGATGGTCAAGGCAGAATCAGAACATGGGTCTATGGAAGCATCAGAAGAACTTGAGATCAGAAGCAGAAGCACTGAAGTTCTGATGGTATCACGCTCAGAAGCACTTCAAGGTCAGAAGACAAGAAGATGCTTTGCACCAAGCTGTTTGACTCTGATGATATTCAAATATTATATTCAAACATCAGATCAGAAGAAAGTACAAGTGGCAGGCTACGCTGACTGACAAAAGGAACGTTGGAAGCTATTAAAGGCAACGTCAGTAGACACAGCGTGAACAAGGCTCGAGGTAGTTGACAAAAGCGTGAAACATTAAATGCAATGCTGTACGGAATACGCAAAGCATTAAATGCGCCCAACGGTCATCTTCTCAAACGCCTATAAATATGAAGTTCTGATGAGAAGCAAGGTTGACGATTTTGAAAGAACCAATTCTGAAAAACTTGCTGAAACGCTGTTTAAATTCAAAGCTCAGAAACTTCATCTTCATCAAAGCTCACTACATTGCTGTTGTAATATATTAGTGAGATTAAGCTTAAACGTTAAGAGAAATATCACTGTTGTGATTATAGCTTTTTAAGAAGCATTTGTAAAACTCTTATTTGATTACATTAATTTGTAAGTAACTAGAGTGATCAAGTGTTGATCAGGATACTCTAGGAAGTCTTAGCTTGTGTCTAAGAAGTTGTAATTAGAGTGATCACGTGGTGGTCAGGATACTCTAAGAAAGTCTTAGCTTGTGTCTAAGCATTTGTTCCTGGAGTGATCAGGTTGTGATCAGGATACTCTGGAAGACTTAGTCGCGGACTAAGTGGAAAACCATTGTAATCTGTTGCGATTAGTGGATTAAATCCTCAGGTGAGGTAAATCACTCCGTGGGGGTGGACTGGAGTAGTTTAGTTAACAACGAACCAGGATAAAAATAATTGTGCATATTGTTTTTATCGTTCAAGTTTTTAGACTACACTTATTCAAACCCCCCCTTTCTAAGTGTTTTTCTATCCTTCAATTGGCATCAGAGCGTCGGTTCTAAGGTGCAAGCACTTAACCGTGTTTAGAAAAGATTCAGGAAGAGAAAAACGCTTCAGTAAAAGATGGCTGGTGAAATTCCAACAAATCCAGCTGCATCTACATCTGGCTCTGCTGAGCAATACAATGGTAACAATGGTTATACTAGACCACCAGTATTTGATGGTGAAAACTTTGAATACTGGAAAGATAAACTGGAAAGTTACTTTCTTGGTCTAAATGCTGATCTATGGGATCTTCTGCTGGATGGTTACAAACATCCTGTTAAAGCTACTGGTGTAAGGCTCACGAGAAGCGAAATGAATGATGATCAAAAGAAAGATTTCAAGAATCATCACAAATGCAGGACTGTTTTGCTGAATGCTATCTCTCATGCTGAGTATGAGAAGATATCTAACAGGGAAACGGCCCATGACATATATGAGTCCTTGAAGATGACTCATGAAGGAAATGCTCAAGTCAAGGAGACCAAAGCTCTTGCACTAATCCAGAAGTATGAAGCCTTCAAGATGGAGGATGATGAAGACATTGAAAAGATGTTTTCAAGATTTCAAACTCTGACTGCTGGATTGAGAGTTCTCGACAAAGGCTACACCAAGGCTGATCATGTAAAGAAGATCATCAGAAGTTTGCCCAGAAGATGGGGCCCGATGGTGACTGCATTCAAGATTGCGAAGAATCTGAATGAAGTTTCTTTGGAAGAACTGATCAGTGCCCTGAGGAGTCATGAGATTGAACTTGACGCTAATGAACCTCAGAAGAAAGGTAAGTCTATTGCATTAAAATCTAATATTAAAAAATGCACTAACGCTTTTCAGGCTAGAGAAGAAGATCCTGAAGAATCAGAATCTGAAGAAGAAGATGAACTGTCCATGATCTCCAGAAGGGTAAACCAACTCTGGAAGAGCAAGCAAAGGAAGTTCAGAGGCTTCAGAAGTTCAAAGAGATTTGAACGTGGAGAATCTTCTGGTGACAGAAGATCTGACAAGAAGAAGGTTGTCTGCTATGAGTGCAATGAGCCTAGACATTACAAGAATGAGTGTCCAAAACTTCAGAAGGAGAATCCCAAGAAGAAGTTTCATAAGAAGAAAGGTCTTATGGCAACATGGGATGATTCTGAATCAGAATCAGGATCAGACTCTGAAGGAGAGCAGGCAAACTTTGCGCTGATGGCGACAGAAGATGATGGATCAGAATCTACATCGGAATCAGATTCTGAAGAGGTATTTTCTGAACTATCTAGAGAAGAGTTAGTTTCCAGTCTAACAGAGCTTCTTGAATTAAAAGCTCATCTTAGTATCAAATACAAAAAGCTGAAAAAGCAATTTGAATTTGAAACTAAGAAGCTTGAGTTGGAAAATTCCGAATTAAAAGAAAAAGTTTTAAAATTATCCAATAATGTTGGATCTCCTTCTAATTCAGAAAAATCCACTCCCAGTCTTAATCATATTTTGAAAGAATATGATTTAAGTTTCAGGAAGTTCTTATCTAGAAGTATTGGCAGAAGTCAGCTAGCTTCTATGATATATGCTGTGTCTGGAAACAAGAGAGTTGGCATTGGTTATGAGGGTGAAATCCCATACAAGCTTGAATCTGTGGATGATATGAAAATATCATACAAGCCTCTGTATAACCAATTTAAATTTGGCCACTCCCATGATATTAAGCACACATCACATGCACAAAGTTTTCACATAACACACACCAAGAAGCATGTGACACAACCTAAGAAATATCATGGAACTCAGAATAAGAAGTATCATATTGTTCCTCCTGTTAAATATTTTGCTAAACCCAAGTTCAATCAGAACTTGAGGAGAACTAACAAGAAAGGACCCAAGAAAATGTGGGTACCTAAGGAAAAGATTATTCCTATTGCAGATATCCTTGGCGGCAAAGAGGACAGGAAGCAAAATGTCATGGTACCTGGACTCTGGATGCTCGCGACACATGACGGGAAGAAGGTCTACATTCCAAGACCTGGTGCTTAAACCAGGTGGAGAAGTCAAGTTTGGAGGAGATCAGAATGGCAAAATCATTGGCTCAGGAACCATAAGTCTTGGTAACTCTCCTTCCATAACTAATGTACTTCTTGTAGAAGGATTAACGCATAACTTATTGTCCATAAGTCAATTAAGTGACAATGGTTATGATATAATCTTCAATCAAAAGTCTTGCAAGGCTGTAAGTCAGAAGGATGGCTCAATCCTATTTACAGGCAAAAGGAAGAACAACATTTATAAGATTGATCTTTCTGATCTTGGGAAGCAGAAGGTGACTTGTCTCATGTCTGTTTCTGAAGAGCAATGGGTCTGGCAGAGAAGATTAGGTCATGCTAGTTTGAGAAAGATTTCTCAGATTAACAAACTAAATCTGGTCAGAGGACTCCCAAATCTGAAATACAAATCAGACGCTCTTTGTGAAGCATGTCAGAAGGGCAAGTTCTCCAGACCTACATTCAAGTCTAAGAATGTTGTTTCTACCTCAAGGCCGTTAGAACTCTTGCACATTGATCTGTTTGGCCCAGTCAAAACAGCAATCGTCAGAGGGAAGAAATATGGATTAGTCATCGTTGATGATTATAGCCGCTGGACATGGGTAAAGTTCTTGAAACACAAGGATGAGTCTCATTTAGTGTTCTTTGAATTCTGCACTCAGATTCAATCTGAGAAAGAGTGTAAAATCATAAAGGTCAGAAGTGATCATGGTGGCGAATTTGAGAACAGATTCTTTGAGGAGTTCTTCAAAGAAAATGGTATTGCCCATGATTTCTCTTGCCCTAGAACTCCACAGCAAAATGGAGTTGTAGAGCGAAAGAATAGGACTCTACAAGAAATGGCCAGAACCATGATCAATGAAACCAATATGGCTAAGCATTTCTGGGCAGAAGCAATTAACACTGCATGCTATATTCATAATAGAATCTCTATCAGACCTATTCTAAATAAGACTCCTTATGAATTGTGGAAGAACAGAAAGCCCAACATTTCATATTTCCATCCTTTTGGATGTGTATGTTTTATTCTGAATACTAAAGATCATCTTGGTAAGTTTGATTCTAAAGCACAAAAGTGTTTCCTTCTTGGATATTCTGAACGCTCTAAAGGCTACAGAGTATACAATACCGAAACATTGATTGTAGAAGAATCAATCAATATATCAGGTTTGATGATAAGCTTGGTCTTGAAAAACCAAAGCAGTTTGAGAATTTTGCAGATTTTGATATTGATATATCAGAAGTTGAAGAACCAAGAAGCAAAGCTGCAAAAGCTGGCAGTCTCAGAAGCAATGGATCAGAAGATCAAGTTGCTGCATCTTTAGAGAATCTTAGGATTTCTGAAGAACCAACTGTCAGAAGATCACCTAGACTTGCTTCAGCTTATTCAGAAGATGTGATTCTTGGGAAGAAAGATGATCCTATCAGAACCAGATCATTTCTTAAGAATGACAATCAGAAGCAGTGATCCGAATCAAAAGGCGTAAAGTCTATTCATATTTTACAGCTGTCATCCATTATCTGATGGTGAACACGTGTCTGTACGGTTAGTACAAAGCGTGCAGTTAAAAAGACGCCGACCTAGGTAACTGTGTTAAATCATTTCATTTACCATGTTCTCTCTCCTAATGTCATTTCTCATTAAATGCATAATGTTTTTTTAATTCTTTTAAATAACCCGCTTCATCTTCATTCCATCTTTTTTCTCTCTTTCTCTCTCTTTTGTGCATCCCCTTCATTGTATTTCTCTTCAAACCCTAGTTCTTGATTTGATCTCAAAGCATAATCTTCATGAACTCATCTTCTGGTTCATCAAATTCAAAAGAAAGGCTCACTTCTACACAAATCCTTTTACGCAAATATGAGTATGCTCCATTGAAAACATGCTTAATACCCACGAAAGAACTGGAAGTTCTTTGTGAATCTGCTGTGGACATCAACAACCTAAAAGCAAATGGCTTTAAGTGTGATGCAAGAATCTTTGAGCAAGGATGGTCTAAATATCTTGATAGATTGGTTGGTCCAATTTATCCTGAACTTGTGAAGGACTTCTGGGTACATGCAACGGTTACCCCAACTGCCATCATTTCATTCGTACTAGGGCATGAAGTGGTTGTCACTGAAAAGCTCATCAGGAAGCTGTACAATCTGAACGATGAAGAAGGTTGGTCTGGTTTTCGACATGAATCAGTTGATTGGTCTAAAGTTGAACAACAAATCTCTCAGACTTTTGGAATTGAATCTAATAACACAGGAACCTTAAGGCCGTTTTATAGAGCATGGGCTGAGATTATTCTGGGTTCCCTTCACCATAGAAAGAGGATGCTCTCCTCCTCCTACATCAGTCCAGATCACAAGTATACTCTTTTCTGCATTGCCAAAAAGACTAAAATCAACATCTTCCATATTCTGTTTGAGAATCTGAAGACTTCTATCTTTGAGTCAAGAGAAGACGAAAGGGCGAAGTACCCTCATATTTCAAGAACGACTATTCCGTTTGGAAGAATGATTCCAGACATTCTAACTGAAAGCAAAGTGCTGGACTCCATCAGAAAACTCAATGCGTCCCACTTTCTTGGAGTAGTTCAAGGTCCCATTTTCAATGGTGTGGATTTGTTCAGACTGGAACTCATTCAAAATGTACCTTCTGTGTGCACAAGCTTTCCTGAAATTCTGTCAAGAAGAGTTGCTGTTGAAGGTTTTGCCTCTTTGTTTCAAAAAGAACTGCATCAGGTCGTCAAGCTTTACCTGGAAGACTGTGTTAGGAAGCAATCAGATATCGATCCTGCTTGGATCCGTGGCAGAGTACTTCCGTCCAAGGCTGATCTTCTGAAGAAGGATCAGAAGGAACTAAAGGCTAGGCTAAAAAGAAAAGCCTAAGAAGATGAGGCTGAGAAAGCCAAGAAGTTGAGGGTCACCTATGATCCTGACAAGGTGGACTCTGACGAACGAAGGGATAAAAGGATCAGAGATTCCTTTCGCAGAACCAGATCTTCTTCTTCTGTACAAACCTCCAGGCAGGTTTTTACTCCACCTCCTTCTGTCCCTAAACCATCTCTCCAATCACCTCCATCTGAACCAAAAGTAAACTTCACTTTACCAAATCCTTCTCCATCATCATCTCCCATTCTAAACCCCACACCTCTAAGTATTCTTCCCCCAACTCCTTCTGATAAATCTTTCTCACCCATTCCCTTTACAAATGCTCCATCCTCTTCTCTACCTATCCTTTCTGATATTCCATCCTCATCAATCATTCTCTCAGATATCCCTTCTTCCTCATCCACCGCACCTCCACCTTCTATATCCCATCCCTTACCTACCAGAAAATCCAAACCCTACTGTCTTCTCTACCCTGACTACAAATTCACCTTCAATCCGCCTGAACCTGAACCCTATACCCTCATGGAACTTTTCAGACATGAGGTGATCAGCAGTCTAGATCTTCTGAAGGATGCATTTCTAAATGGTCTGGATGATGTTTCTACAAGAAATCTCTGGAGAAGATTTCACAAGGATTTTCAAGAAGAAGCAATGGGAGTACAGAAAAGACTAGTAGCTGCTGCCCCTGGTTACCCTGGTTACCTTCTGGAGGGTGATAATGGTATATACTACCATCCTCTCAGAAATTGTGTTGCTGCTAAGGAGAAGCCCTTTGTAGATGAATTGGAAGAAGCAAGATTGGCTGCTGCATTGGAAGCTAATCCTTGCAGGGAAATTGTGGTCTGGATACCTCAATATCCAGTCCTGCTCGGAGATTTCAAGACCCTCTTTGACTTTCTGAGGGAAAACCCTTCTGAGAAAGACCCAAGCTTGGTCATTCCAGAAGTTGTTGACCCACCAGAAGTTGAAGGTCCTTCTGCTCCCAGGAATCTTGCTGCCATTCTTCAGGCACTTGAGAATGGAGATTCTGAGATTCCAGCTGCAGATTATGGAGATGCTTCTATGCAAGAAGCAGATGTAGAAGATCATGTTGCTGAATCAGTTCCTGTTGAGGAAATCCCTGCAAATGATCTATCTATGGAAGCTACAGATCACAATGTTATTCCTGTGGTTAGAAGCGGTGAAGCTTCTTCTGATGAATCTTCTCATCTTGCAAGAACTCTGGAAGATATTCAGAAGAAACAGGATGAGTTTAGAGCTTTCATGGAGAGGCAAGAAGGATACAACAATGGGGTTCAAGAGATGCTGGCCAAGATCTTGTCAAGGCTAGGGTCGTCTTAGATTGAGTCTGTGTTGTTTTGTTTTTGCTTTTTGCTGCATCTGTTTTGTGCATCTGGTCTTCCTTCTCTTCGTGTACTTCTGTACTTGTCTGCTTGAACTTCAATGAAAATCATCCTTTTTCTTCCGTGTGTTTCTTTTTGTTTTTATCTTAATCTTTTATGTTTTTGATGATATGACAAAAAGGGGGAGAAGATATGTGATAAATGATTTGATTTAATCAGTTGCTTTACTAACAGAACTTGCAAAGTTCTATGTTTTTAAGTTGTGTTGTTGCAGGAATCGAAGATTCAAGATCAACAAGATGATAAGAAGCAACGAGATGATGAAGCAACTATTTAGTGAATCAAGCTCTTGGATTCTTGAAGCAAGCTGAGTGCTAGGAAGCTTCAGAATCAGAAGCAAGTAGGAAGAATGATCAAAAATTCTGATAATAGAATATGATCCAAATCACTGTCTATTTGCTCTGATACATTGTCTATTGGATCTGATATATTCTATATGGCTTATATGGCTCTGATACATAATTTTGTGTTCTGATACACATTTTATGTTCTAACTCATTCATGCTGACTTTTGTCGTTTAGTTTTGTTCTGTAACATTTCAGGATGTAGAGATGCTCTGATGATGCTCTGGTACATTCAACAATGTTCTGATACAATCTAGCATGAAGTGATGTAAGAAGAAATTCAAAGCTCTGAAGCTATCCGAGGGAAGCAGAAATCAGAAGCTGTGAATGTTCTAAAGATCCAGAAAACTCAAGTTCTGAAGCTGTCCTAAATGGAAGCATGAATCAGAAGCTGTGAATGTTCTGAAGATCAAAGAAATTCAAGTTCTGAAGCTGTCCTAAATGGAAGCAGGAATCAGAAGCTGTGAATGTTCTGAAGATCAAAGAAATTCAAGTTCTGAAGCTGTCCTAAATGGAAGCAGGAATCAGAAGCTGTGAGTGTTCTAGGGATCTAAAGAAATTCAAGTTCTGAAGTTGTCCAATGGAAGCAGAAGTCAGAAGCTATGAATTATCAGAAGACAGAAGCTTATGTGATCGTCTCTACCGAAATAATCAGGGAAGTCTTTTATTAAAGTTCTTCGAGTATTTATTTCAGGGGGAGATTATTCATCTCAGGGGGAGATTGTTAATCTCAGGGGGAGACATATTCACATGCTTTTGCTATAGCTGTGTAATTTGTCTTTAGCCGTCTGCTCTTTCTGATCGCAAATTCATATCATTTATATATGTTTTTGTCATCATCAAAAAGGGGGAGATTGTTAGAACAAGATTTGTTCTGATAAATATTCTCAGTTTTGATGATAACAAGGATATGAATTTTGTGTGAGATAATGTGGTACTCTAATACGTTGCAATTTCCCTTTCAGGAAATATATAAAGAGTATGCATAAATCAGCGCTCAGAAGCTTTGTCTCAGAAGGTTCAGCATGCAACATCAGAACATGGTCTGGCAAGACATCAGAAGATGGTCAAGGCAGAATCAGAACATGGGTCTATGGAAGCATCAGAAGAACTTGAGATCAGAAGCAGAAGCACTGAAGTTCTGATGGTATCACGCTCAGAAGCACTTCAAGGTCAGAAGACAAGAAGATGCTTTGCACCAAGCTGTTTGACTCTGATGATATTCAAATATTATATTCAAACATCAGATCAGAAGAAAGTACAAGTGGCAGGCTACGCTGACTGACAAAAGGAACGTTGGAAGCTATTAAAGGCAACGTCAGTAGACACAGCGTGAACAAGGCTCGAGGTAGTTGACAAAAGCGTGAAACATTAAATGCAATGCTGTACGAAATACGCAAAGCATTAAATGCGCCCAACGGTCATCTTCTCAAACGCCTATAAATATGAAGTTCTGATGAGAAGCAAGGTTAACGATTTTGAAAGAACCAATTCTGAAAAACTTGCTGAAACGCTGTTTAAATTCAAAGCTCAGAAACTTCATCTTCATCAAAGCTCACTACATTGCTGTTGTAATATATTAGTGAGATTAAGCTTAAACGTTAAGAGAAATATCACTGTTGTGATTATAGCTTTTTAAGAAGCATTTGTAAAACTCTTATTTGATTACATTAATTTGTAAGTAACTAGAGTGATCAAGTGCTGATCAGGATACTCTAGGAAGTCTTAGCTTGTGTCTAAGCAGTTGTAATTAGAGTGATCACGTGGTGGTCAGGATACTCTAAGAAAGTCTTAGCTTGTGTCTAAGCATTTGTTCCTGGAGTGATCAGGTTGTGATCAGGATACTCTGGAAGACTTAGTCGCGGACTAAGTGGAAAACCATTGTAATCTGTTGCGATTAGTGGATTAAATCCTCAGGTGAGGTAAATCACTCCGTGGGGGTGGACTGTAGTAGTTTAGTTAACAACGAACCAGGATAAAAATAACTGTGCATATTGTTTTTATCGTTCAAGTTTTTAGACTACACTTATTCAAACCCCCCCCTTTCTAAGTGTTTTTCTATCCTTCACTAAGAAGCTATGAAGACTTCTGGTTTGCTCGTCTCGGAGGAAGGTACACCTTGGAAGAAAAGCCCTTTGTGGATGAATTGGAAGTAGCAAGATTGGCTGCTGCATTGGAAGCTAACCCTTGCAGGGAGATTGTGGTCTGGATACCTCAATATCCTGTTCTACTTGGGGATTTCAAGACTCTCTTTGACTTTCTGAGGGAAAACCCTTCTAAGAAAGACCCAAGCTTGGTCATTCCGGAAGTTGTTAACCCACTAGAAGTTGAAGGTCCTTCTGCCCCCAAGAATCTAGCTGTCATTCTTCAGGCACTTGAGAATGGAGATTCTGAGATTCCAGCTGCAGAATATGAAGATGCTTCTATGCAAGAAGCAGATGTAGAAGGTCATGTTGCTGAATCAGTGCCTGTTGAGAAAATTCCTGCAAATGATCTATCAATGGAAGCTACATATCACAATGTCATTTCGCTGGATAGAAGCTGTGAAGCTTCTTTTGATGAACCTTCCCGTCTTGCAAGGACTCTGGAAGTTCTTCAGAAGAACCAGGATGAGCAAAGCTTAGTCAATACTGAGTTTAGAGCTTTCATAGAGAAGCAAAATGAGCACAACAATGGGGTTCAAGAGATGCTGGCCAAGATCTTGTCAAGGCTAGGGTCATCTTAGATTGAGTCTTAGTTGTTTTGTTTTTTGCTTTTGCTGCATCTGTTTTGTGCATCTTTTCTTCCTCAATCTTCTTGTACTTCTGTACTTGTCTGTTTGAACTTCAATGAAAATCATCCTTTTCTTCCGTGTGTTTCTTTTGTTTTTTATCTGAATCTTTTATGTTTTTGATGATATGACAAAAAGGGGGAGAAATAGGTGATAAATGATTTGATTTAATCAGTTGCTTTACTAACAGAACTTGCAAAGTTCTATGCTTTTAAATTGTGTTGTTGCAGGAACTGAAGATCCCCTTTAAAAGAGCAACAAGATGAGGAAAAGTAATTCTTTAGAGAATCAAGTTCTTGGACTCTTAAAGCAAGCTGAGTGCTATGAAGCTTCAGAATCAGAAGCAAGAAGGAAGAATGTTCAGATATTTTGATGATAGAATATGTTCTGATACATTCTATATGGCTTATATGGCTCTGATACATATTATGTGTTCTGAAACATATTTTATGTTCTGATTCATTCATGCTGACTTTTGTCGTTTAGTTTTGTTCTGTAACATTTCAGGATGTAGAGATGCTCTGATGATGCTCTGGTACATTCAACAATGTTCTGATACAATCTAGCATGAAGTGATGTAAGAAGAAATTCAAGCTCTGAAGCTGTCCGATGGAAACAGGAATCAGAAGCTGTGAATGTTCTGAGGATCAAAGAAATTCAAGTTCTGAAGCTGTCCGATGGAAGCAGAAATCAGAAGGTGTGAATGTTCTGAGGATCAAAGAAATTCAAGTTCTGAAGCTGTCCGATGGAAGCAGAAATCAGAAGCTGTGAATGTTCTGAAGATCTAAAGAAATTCAATGTTCTGAAGCTGTCCTATGGAAGCAGAAATCAGAAGCAGTGAATGTTCTAAAGTTCAAGCATATGTGAACGTCTCTACTAAAATACTCAGGGAAGTCTTTTATTTATAAAATTCTTCTAGTATTAATTTCAGGGGGAGATTATTTATCTCAGGGGGAGATTGTTAATCTCAGGGGGAGACATATTCACATGCTTATGATTTAGCTGTGTAATTGTCTTTTGCCGTCTGTTATTCTGATTGCAAATTCATATCATTTATATATGTTTTTGTCATCATCAAAAAGGGGGAGATTGTTAGAACAAGAATTGTTCTGATCAATAATCTTAGTTTTGATGATAACAATGTATATGAATTTTGCTCAAGATAATGTGGTACTCTAATCCTATGCAATTTCCTTTTCAGGAAATATATAAAGAGTATGCACAAATCAGTGCTCAGAAGCTTTGACTCAGAAGGTTCAGCATGAAACTTCAGAACATGGTCTGGCAAGACATCAGAAGATGGTCAAAGCAATATCAGAACATGGGTTTATGAAAGCATCAGAAGAACTTGAGATCAGAAGCAGAAGCACTGAAGTTCTCATGGTATCACGCTCAGAAGCACTTCAAGGTCAGAAGACAAGAAGATGCTATGCACCAAGCTGTTTGACTCTGATGATATTCAAACGTTGTATACACAAACATCAGATCAGAAGAAAGTACAGGTGGCAGGCTACGCTGACTGACAAAAGGAACGTTGGAAGCTATTAAAGGAAACGTCAGTAGACACAGCGTGAACAAGGCTCGAGGTAGTTGACAAAAGCGTGAAACATTAAATGCAATGCTGTACGGAATACGCAAAGCATTAAATGCTCCCAACGGTCATCTTCTCAAAGTGCCTATAAATATGAAGTTCTGATGAGAAGCAAGGTTAACGATTTTGAAAGAACTTATTCTGAAAAACTTGCTGAAACGCTGTTCAACTCAAAGCTCAGAAACTTCATCTTCATCAAAGCTCACTACATTGCTGTTGTAATATATTAGTGAGATTAAGCTTAAAATTTAAGAGAAATATCACTGTTGTGATTATAGCTTTTGAGAAGCAATTGTAATACTCTTATTTGATTAAATTAATTTGTAAGTAACTAGAGTGATCAAGTGTTGATCAGGATACTCTAGGAAGTCTTAGCTTGTGTCTAAGCAGTTGTAACTAGAGTGATCACGTGGTGGTCAGGATACTCTAAGAAAGTCTTATCTTGTGTCTAAGCATTTGTTCCTAGAGTGATCAGGTTGTGATCAGGATACTCTAGAAGACTTAGTTGTGGGCTAAGTGGAAAACCATTGTAATCTGTTGCGATTAGTGGATTAAATCCTCAGGTGAGGTAAATCACTCTGTGGGGGTGGACTGGAGTAGTTTAGTTAACAATGAACCAGGATAAAAATAACTGTGCAAATTGTTTTTATCGTTCAAGTTTTTAGACTACACTTATTCAAACCCCCCCTTTCTAAGTGTTTTTCTATCCTTCATTCCACACTTCTCAGTTGCAATTTTTGATTCTCCTTCCACTAATCTCTTCTTTGTCATTACCTCCTTCAGAAATTTCTTATACAATGGCATGTGCTCAAGTGCTTCGAAGAAGGGTAAATTCACCTCTAGCCTTTTGAACAATGCAGTAAACTTCTTAAAGTCCTTCTCTTTTGAATTCTTCTTTGTCACTCTGGAGGGGAAAGGTAGTTTGATCACCGGTTCAGCATCTTTCTTATTTTTTTTCTTCAATTGGTTTAACCGATGGTATCACAACTTCTGGTTCTTTCGGATTCTCTCTTATTTTTAAATCCACCTCTATTACCATAGGGTCATCTATTTACTCTTTTTCTTTTTCAGATTCAGCCACTCTTTGGCTCCTTGTTGAAACTGCATTAATCTTCTCTTGGTCTTTCGGATTTTTCACAGTTGAACTTGGAAAGTTACCTTGTGCCTGTAGAGTGAGGTGCTGTGCTATTTGACCCACTTGAACTTCTAGATTTTTGATTGAAGTTGTGGTGTTCCTATGGTTGTTTCTTGTCTCTTCATGAAACTGGGAGCATTGTCCAGCCAATCTCTCGATAGCTACTTCCCACTCCGCCTTCTGAGGGCCTTGTTGTTGTTGTTGAT
This sequence comes from Vicia villosa, assembly GCF_029867415.1. NCBI lineage: Eukaryota > Viridiplantae > Streptophyta > Magnoliopsida > Fabales > Fabaceae > Vicia > Vicia villosa. Next base: position 26,823,791 of record NC_081186.1, on the reverse strand, counting down.
CTTTCCATGCGAAGTTGGGATGATTCTTCCACCCAGGATTATAGGTGTTAAAATAAGGATTATTTTGCCTCAAGAATTTGATTTCTTCAATTTGCTTGGGAGTCGCAACACAACAAACAGTTTGATGAGGACCATTGCAAATTTCACAGATTACATGTTGAGCTTGTTGCACTTGAGCGACCTGTTGAGTACCTATATTCATAGCCTTTAATCTCTTTTCTACCTCTGCAGCTATTGCATCTTCAACTCGGATTTTTGAGGTTTCCAGCTTGAGATCAATGATTCCTTCTGGTTTGCTAGCACACCTATCATACAGCTCCAAATGCTAATTTACAGCTATTGCTTCAATGATCTTTGTGATGCCGGAGGCTGTTGTGAAATTTGTTGAGCCTCCAGCTGCTGTATCAATCAACTGCTTTGTTTTCATTCTGAGCCCATTGACAAATACTTGCATCTGTTCAGTCTAGTCCATATTATGAGTGGGACATGCTACTAGAATTCTTTTGAATCTTTTGTAAGCATCTCCTAATGGCTCACCCTCCTTCTGCTTGAAGTTCAAAATATCATACCTCTTTCTTATAAATACCGAGGCGGGGAAATACTCATTCAAGAAAGCCTTCTCCATCTCTTCCCATGATGTGATACTGCCAGCTGGAAGAGAATAGAACCACTCTTCTGCTTCTTCGGCTAATGTGAACGGGAACATTCTCAGCTTCTTCGCTTCTTCTGTATGCCTTTCAATTTTTAAAGTGGTGCTCATGGTCAGAAATCTCTGCAGGTGCTTGTTTGCATCTTCATTAACCTTTCCGGTGAAAGGTTTTCTTTCCAGATGATTTATTGTGCTCGGATGCAATTGAAAATTTGCCGCATTTACCGGTTGGTTGACAATTGTGAGTCTTCCTCCCGGGTTGTTTTTCAACACCGTAGTCACCAAGGAGCCTCTCAGGAAGAGGAGGATTTTCACCCATGGTTTCTTCTTCACTTTCAGACTCTGAATCGGAATGAACTGACACAATTTCCTCTTCAGGTTCCAGATTAGCCAACCGAGCTTGTCTACGCCTTGCGTGCAAAGTTCTTTCAATTTCTGCGTCAAAAAGAAATTCAGCTGAGGCCTTACCTCGCATACACAGATTAGATAAATGTGAGAATTAGGAAAAATAAATAGTGCAGAAAATAAAATTTTAGTCGCAGAGCAACAAAATTCTAATTGAAATAAATCTAGAACTCTATAATCTTTGGCAGTCCCCGGCAACGGCGCCAAAAACTTGATCGGTAAAATAGCAAGTGTACTATTTTGCCTCTGTAGTAATGAAGGGAAAATTCCCCGAATGTCGAATCTCAAGGACTGCTTGATGATACAGAGTTTTATCAGTATTTCAATTAAACAAAAGTTCAAAAGGGGTTTTGGTTGGTTTTGCAAATAAAGTAAATATACAGAATAATAGAACGATGAACAGAGATGAGTAGATTGCTAGGGACGGTGAATGATTCTTCATGCAACGAATTTCCTGTCTCAATGCAACAACATTCTTTTTATAGTTAATTACCGGTTCTTTAGAGTATCTAATCCTAAGGCCTTAGTGAAAAGATCTTTGACCTCACAACCTAATTACTATGTCCATAGATAATTACGGTTATGATCAAGTATTCCAATAGCAAGAATTTCCGGTTACAATATGATATCCCTAGTCCTAGGTGATATAGATATTATATGTTCTTAATCATGTCCACAAATAATATGCCGTCCAGCTACACTATTCATTCATATTCAGAATCCGTTTTTCCGACGGATAAAGCATTATTAACAGATAAAGAACAAATTAACAAATATGAAAAGTAAAATAGTTATTGCATCAATTGAATAAATTCATCACAATCGGAATCAGGGTCACCCCCCTAGCAATGGGGGGTTTAGCTACTCATAAAAATAACGGAAAACATAGTTTTGATTGTAGACATTACAGATAAATGAAGGAATCAGATCTTCAATGGCTTAAGCTCATAGAATCCTTCACTCCTTGCATCAATCTTGAATTCCCCAGCCTCTATAATGTATTTTCGCACTCAAAGCTGTCCAACCCTTGTCCAAATGCAATCTCCTTCTTTTATTACTGTCATGCTGGGCTTTTCAGCAAAACAGGCCCAAAAATCACGTTCACACGCGTGTGGGAACGCGTCTGGCTCACATGACACGCGTCCTGGGACGCGTCTGGGCAGAGGGACAATTTCCTTTGCAATTCTGGCTGCTGGGACGCGTGTGGGCACGCGTCTGGTAGTCCGGGACGCGTCTGGGCACGCGTTTGGTGGTCTGGGACGCGTCTGGGAACGCGTTTGCTCAGCAGACCTCAATATTTCACTTCCACACGCATCTAGGGACGCGTTTGAGCAGCAGGATATCCTTTTACAGGCTCCACACGCGTGTGGAGACGCGTTTGGCCAGGCCATGTGCTTTTTCATCAATTTCTTCACGTTTCGCACTGATTTTCTCCACTTCATTCATCTGAGTCTGCAAACACTTAAACACACAACTAAAACGTAAAATGCGGAATAAAGAAATAAAACACTGATTAAAATACTTCAAATGCAACTAAAAACAATGATAAAAACATGTGTAAAAACCACTGATCAAAGTCCCCCAAACTTAAACCGTTGCTTGACCTCAAGCAACAAATACAAGAGTCAATGATCTTCAGAGTACACCAGTGTTCATACGTGAGATATCTGTTTGTATTGATCAAGAAACAGTTGGTCCGACATTCACATGACGCGACGAGTTTCTGCCACCACTTTAAACCTTAAGCTCCCCTTTTGGATACCTCTCCAACTATGCTTTGCACTTAAGTCTCTTTCCGATTTTTCTCCTCTTTCATTCGGACAATCACATTAAGGCACTGTGTTTCTTATAATAATCATCACATGCATGAAACAAATCAAGGCTTTCCATTTTTCTGACACCAAACGAGCAGCAATTTGCTACCTTCTTATTACCGATGAAATTTTCAAACTTTGCAGTTATATATTGTCCTTTTGGACGACGTTTAGGGATCAACCTCCTTTGGGCTGAATAACCGGGTGAGGGTTACCCAACTTAGCGAGCCGGTTGCCTTTTACCGCCTTTTCATCATTTGGTGCCAACTTTATATCCTCTATTTTTTTCAACCAATCATCATGCATGTGAATCTGAGTTATGCCAGACTGTATCAATAAACTACTCGAGGAGTACTTCTCAGGATACAAGTACTATGGTGCAAATCTACACGTTGGACTCGTATTTCATTTAGGGAACCAAGGGTGTTTAAACAAACCTCTTCTTGTCACATTATTCCGAACTTCCTGTCCTCAAACAATCCTCCCTTCATCTCTATATACTATTCCCGGTCGCTCTTTAAGATCAAAAACACTTCAAAAATAAAAATTTTGGTCAAAATTCGGGACAAATATGATTCTGTAGGTCTTACACATATTATAGCAGCAATATAAATTAAAATACAAAGAGTAAAACCTCCCCCAAACTTGAACGAAACATTGACCTCAATGTTTTAGAACAAGCCCGAGAGAGGTGACTCACAGAGGGTAATGCACTCCATAGCTTCCACTTGAAATGCCCCTTTTATTTCCTGAAATAAAGTAAACAAAAAGACAGTAATTATTAAAAGTGTTGGTTGCCTCCCACGAAGCGCTTCGTTTAATGTCGCATGGCTCGACGGTCCATTACCCTTTATTATGGAGGGTATTTTCTATTCCACACCTGGTTGCTTTTCACCTCCGCAACCAAAAACTCATGAAGATGAAAGGCATGGACAACTTTTCTCTTCAATTCCCTTTCCACATTCTTCTTGACTTTTTTATTCTTTTTAGGACTTTTGATAGCTCATTGAGTTGTTCCCACCCGAGAAGCTATGCTTGAAACTTTTTCTTGGAGCTGCTCAGGCCTTTTGTCTTTTTTCTCACTTTCTATCATGCCACTAGAAGTTTGATCATTTACAACCGCCCTATGTTTTTTAACTCCTAACATCTTCAAGGTTACTTCTTCATCAAAAGATCTCAGCGTTAGTGTCCCTTTTTCAATGTCGAGGTTGCAGCGGCCTGTCGACAAAAATGGCCTCCCAAGAAGGATAGGCGTTTCTTCGTCTTCCGGAATGTCCATGATGTGGAAGTCAACAGGGAACACAAACTTATCAACTTCCACTAGTACATCTTAAGCTACCCCATATGATTTCTTAATGGTGTGATCAGCGAACCTTAACTGTGTCTTACTCTCACTAATCTTTTCCAATTCAAGCTTTTTGAAAATGGACAAAGGCATTAAACTCACACTAGAACCAGAATCGAGGAGTACCTTTTTAAATGTTATATTATTGATAGTGCATGGTATCGCCACCGCTCCAGGGTCTTTCCTCTTTATTGGGATCTTTCTTGCTGACGAGATTATTCCTCACTTCTCAGTTGCAATTTTTGATTCTCCTTCCACTGATCTCTTCTTTGTCATTACCTCCTTCAGAAATTTCTTATACAATGGCATGTGCTCAAGTGCTTCGAAGAAGGGTAAATTCACCTCTAGCCTTTTGAACAATGCAGTAAACTTCTTAAAGTCCTTCTCTTTTGAATTCTTCTTTGTCACTCTGGAGGGGAAAGGTAGTTTGATCACCGGTTCAGCATCTTTCTTATTTTTTTTCTTCAATTGGTTTAACCGATGGTATCACAACTTCTGGTTCTTTCGGATTCTCTCTTATTTTTAAATCCACCTCTATTACCATAGGGTCATCTATTTACTCTTTTTCTTTTTCAGATTCAGCCACTCTTTGGCTCCTTGTTGAAACTGCATTAATCTTCTCTTGGTCTTTCGGATTTTTCACAGTTGAACTTGGAAAGTTACCTTGTGCCTGTAGAGTGAGGTGCTGTGCTATTTGACCCACTTGAACTTCTAGATTTTTGATTGAAGCTGTGGTGTTCCTATGGTTGTTTCTTGTCTCTTCTTGAAACTGGGAGCATTGTCCAGCCAATCTCTCGATAGCTACTTCCCACTCCGCCTTCTGAGGGCCTTGTTGTTGTTGTTGATCTTTCCATGCGAAGTTGGGATGATTCTTCCACCCAGGATTATAGGTGTTAGAATAAGGATTATTTTGCCTCAAGAATTTGATTTCTTCAATTTGCTTGGGAGTCGCAACACAACAAACAGTTTGATGAGGACCATTGCAAATTTCACAGATTACATGTTGAGCTTGTTGCACTTGAGCGACCTGTTGAGTACCTATATTCATAGCCTTTAATCTCTTTTCTACCTCTGCAGCTATTGCATCTTCAACTCGGATTTTTGAGGTTTCCAGCTTGAGATCAATGATTCCTTCTGGTTTGCTAGCACACCTATCATACAGCTCCAAATGCTCATTTGCAGCTATTGCTTCAATGATCTTTGTGATGCCGGAGGCTGTTGTGAAATTTGTTGAGCCTCCAGCTGCTGTATCCATCAACTGCTTTGTTTTCATTCTGAGCCCATTGACAAATACTTGCATCTGTTCAGTCTAGTCCATATTATGAGTGGGACATGCTACTAGAATTCTTTTGAATCTTTTGTAAGCATCTCCTAATGGCTCACCCTCCTTCTGCTTGAAGTTCAAAATATCATACCTCTTTCTTATAAATACCGAGGCGGGGAAATACTCATTCAAGAAAGCCTTCTCCATCTCTTCCCATGATGTGATACTGCCTGCTGGAAGAGAATAGAACCACTCTTCTGCTTCTTCGGCTAATGTGAACGGGAACATTCTCAGCTTCTTCGCTTCTTCTGTATGCCTTTCAATTTTTAAAGTGGTGCTCATGGTCAGAAATCTCTGTAGGTGCTTGTTTGCATCTTCATTAACCTTTCCGGTGAAAGGTTTTCTTTCCAGCTGATTTATTGTGCTCGGATGCAATTGAAAATTTGCCGCATTTACCGGTTGGTTGACAATTGTGAGTCTTCCTCCCGGGTTGTTTTTCAACACTGTAGTCACCAAGGAGCCTCTCAGGAAGAGGAGGATTTTCACCCATGGTTTCTTCTTCACTTTCAGACTCTGAATCGGAATGAACTGACACAATTTCCTCTTCAGGTTCCAGATTAGCCAACCGAGCTTGTCTACGCCTTGCGTGCAAAGTTCTTTCAATTTCTGCGTCAAAAAGAAATTCAGCTGAGGCCTTACCTCGCATACACAGATTAGATAAATGTGAGAATTAGGAAAAATAAATAGTGCAGAAAATAAAAGTAGAGCAACAAAATTCTAATTGAAATAAATCTAGAACTCTATAATCTTTGGCAGTCCCCGGCAACGGCGCCAAAAACTTGATCGGCAAAATAGCAAGTGTACTATTTTGCCTCTGTAGTAATGAAGGGAAAATTCCCCGAATGTCGAATCTCAAGGACTGCTTGATGATACAGAGTTTTATCAGTATTTCAATTAAACAAAAGTTCAAAAGGGGTTTTGGTTGGTTTTGCAAATAAAGTAAATATACAGAATAATAGAACGATGAACAGAGATGAGTAGATTGCTAGGGACGGTGAATGATTCTTCATGCAACGAATTTCCTGTCTCAATGCAACAACATTCTTTTTATAGTTAATTACCGGTTCTTTAGAGTATCTAATCCTAAGGCCTTAGTGAAAAGATCTTTGACCTCACAACCTAATTACTATGTCCATAGATAATTACGGTTATGATCAAGTATTCCAATAGCAAGAATTTCCGGTTACAATATGATATCCCTAGTCCTAGGTGATATAGATATTATATGTTCTTAATCATGTCCACAAATAATATGCCGTCCAGCTACACTATTCATTCATATTCAGAATCCGTTTTTCCGACGGATAAAGCATTATTAACAGATAAAGAACAAATTAACAAATATGAAAAGTAAAATAGTTATTGCATCAATTGAATAAATTCATCACAATCGGAATCAGGGTCACCCCCCTAGCAATGGGGGGTTTAGCTACTCATAAAAATAACGGAAAACATAGTTTTGATTGTAGACATTACAGATAAATGAAGGAATCAGATCTTCAATGGCTTAAGCTCATAGAATCCTTCACTCCTTGCATCAATCTTGAATTCCCCAGTCTCTCTAATGTATTTTCGCACTCAAAACTGTCCAACCCTTGTCCAAACGCAATCTCCTTCTTTTATTACTGTCATGCTGGGCTTTTCAGCAAAACAGGCCCAAAAATCATGTTCACACGCGTGTGGGAACGCGTCTGGCTCACATGACACGCGTCCTGGGACGCGTCTGGGCAGAGGGACAATTTCCTTTGCAATTCTGGCTGCTGGGACGCGTGTGGGCACGCGTCTAGTAGTCTGGGACGCGTCTGGGCACGCGTTTGGTGGTCTGGGACGCGTCTGGGAACACGTTTGCTCAGCAGACCTCAATATTTCACTTCCACACGCGTCTAGGGACGCGTTTGAGCAGCAGGATATCCTTTTACAGGATCCACACGCGTGTGGAGACGCGTTTGGCCAGGCCATGTGCTTTTTCATCAGTTTCTTCATGTTTCGCACTGATTTTCTCCACTTCATTCATCTGAGTCTGCAAACACTTAAACACACAACTAAAACGTAAAATGCGGAATAAAGAAATAAAACACTGATTAAAATACTTCAAATGCAACTAAAAACAATGGTAAAAACATGTGTAAAAACCACTGATCATCAGAGCTTAATGTAGTTCGGGGAAGTAGTTAGGGATTTTAAAAGATTTTTGGTTCCTTGCTTGAAGCTCAAGGTTGAAGCTTTGAATTAAATCTCTGTTTACAATAAAGAGACATGAAATCATCTTTACGGAGAGGTATTTCTACTATTCCACCGCAAACATTTTAAAAGTGATAGAAAAGCTAAAAAATGATGTTTCATTAAGAGGGGAGTCTACTTGGTTGATCAAGTATGACAGCCATCGTGCCTCTAAAATGAAAGATTCTCAACCAAATTAGGGAAAGGGTCGTACAAGTCTGGGTGTGTTGCCAGAGCATGCCTTTCAGTGTCCTAAATGGGAGAATGATGATTTGTTTGAAATGATGATTGTTTGAAATGATTATTTGTTTGTGGTGAGATAAGAGAAATATCTACCTGTGAAGATGAGCTATGTCTATCTGTTGTTTGAAAGATTTGTTTTTCTAGCTGGCTTGAATGAGGCCCAAGCTTGAGGCTTTTGATTGGTTTTATTGACTTATTGAAAGATAACTCTACTGGGGAGAATTTAAACTAAGGAGTTTTTTGTGTTCTGTACAAAACCCAGAATTGAGGCTGACTCTAGTTGGAGAGTATTTATTTGATGATTTTTATTTGGTGTTCTGTACAATGCCCAGAATTGTGGCTGACTCTACTTCGGGAGACTCTATTTTTGTGTGCCTTGCATGAAGCCCAAGGTTGTGGCTGACTGCTGAGGAAAACTGAATTTTTAAGACTATGGATGACTCTATTTGTGTGCCTTGTACAAAGCCCAAGGTTGTGGCTACTCTTAACTGAGGAAGTTATTAATTTGTGCCTTGTATGAAGCCCAAGGTTGTGGCTACTCTAGCTAGGGAAAGATTATCTTTTGCCTTGTACAAAGCCCAAGGTTGTGGCGGACTCTTAAAGAAACTGAGTATGGAAGACTCTATGGGGAAAAGATCCTTGAGGTTAGGAATCTTTGACACGGGAAATGTGGTTTATCTGCCTTGTACAAAGCCCAAGGTTGAGGCTATTTGATGGTGAAGGACTAACTGGGGGAATTTTATTCTGCTAGAGGATTTAACAAACTGATTTATTTTTATGTTTTTTGGAAGCTAACCCTTTCCAAGGATTTTGACTCAGCTGAAGAAATAGTCTATTAAAAGACAGGATTTTTATCATGTTTTTGGAGGCTAGCCCTTTCCAGGGGTTTTGACTCTTTTGGGGAATTTATCTTTTTGAAAGAATGAATTTTTGAATTTGAAGGAGTGATTTTGGAGGCTGACCCTTTCCAGGGGTTTTTGTTGAAATGAAAGAGTGTGTGGAGGCTAACCCTTTCCAGGGGTTTTTGTTATGGCAGAAAGATTAACTAATGGAGACTTCTTGTTTTAAAGCCCAAGATTAAGGCTGACTCTTGCTGAGAATAAGCAAATATGGATCCTAGACTCTGCTAAGGAAGATTGATGAAGATAAGGGTGACAGAGACTGTCCATGTCTCTCATTCCAAAAAGTGTACTCAATATGAGATTGAGACAATCTTAGCTTGTTTAAAGTCTGGTTTAAAGAATGGAAGAAACTCACCAGGATAGGCTAAAAGGTAACTAAAGACCTATTCCTATGTTTATAAGAAACCTGATGGGTCCTTGTATACAAGCTCAAGAGGAAGCTGGAAATGCTTTTAAGAAACCTGTGGGTCCTTGTACAAAGCCCAAGAGGAGGCTAATCGAGGGTCATCGAGGGTCCTTATTATAGCACAAGAGAAAGCTATGTGGTTTTGAACTTATTTTGGCTCTAAGCAAATGGGTAAGAGGTTTCACCAGGAATAATTCCTCTTTGGGTGGATGTGTCCTAGTTTTTGTTCTAAGGCTTTTGCCAAGATGTTTCACCGGGAATAATTCATCTTGGGGGTTTGAACTACAGATCTCTAATTAGGAAAGAGCCTTCACCGGGAAGACATTCTCAATCCTAGGTCATATTCCTATAATATATATATATATATATATATATAGTTTAACTGTCCTAGGGTTTACACTCAGACGTAGTTCTAAACAATATATAAACAGTTCTATATTTGACAGTAATTTAAAAAAAGACTGTAAATTGAAAGCTTGTAAAGCCTAACCTGGATGGAGTGGAGGCCTTTGAAGAAGTATGTACAAAGCCTTACCAGCAATTCATAACAGTTGAATATTTATGATAAACAGTTAAGGGTTTTTGAAAACAGAAGAAGTGAAGATGGACAAAGGTCACATAGGTATCTGAAGAGTTTCACCGGGAATAATGCCCTTCAAATACCAGAAGAATGTTTTGAAAACAGAAAGGAGATTTTGAAAATACAGTTTTGGAAAACAAACTATGAAAAGAAAAAAGGTGTTGGGACTTACACTCTAATAGAGGCCCAATGAAAATGATTTTCTTGTTTATGAGAAACAGTTGAGAATAATGCGAGGTTCTATTGTTTGACAACCTCGATCGTCTGTTTATTTTGAAATATAAAAATAGTTTTGAATTTTGACAAAATTCAACTTAATTAGGGTAAAGATGAAATCTAAACCTAATTGAGACCTAAATGGCTTAGGGTTTTATCCCAAAGTATTTGTGAGGTATTAGTTTTTTTGAAAGTTTAATGAAAACATATATTAAAACATATTTTAAACACTAAAACAACACCATTTTCAACCTAATAAAAATATACAAAATAAATAATATTTTTGTGATTTTTTGATTTATTCATAAAATATATGTATTAATCAACAAGTGTGTGAAAAATGAAGTCAAAATGAATTAATTTGATAGGTTAAATAATTGATTAAAGTTGTGAAGAAATTAAATGGAAAAAGTGATAAAAAAATTGGTTTTGGTCCTAGCAAGGCTTGAACCCACGCCCTTGACAACTACTCCACAAAACCTGACCAACTGAGCTACGCGCTCAGTTTGTATAACATACGCAATGAATTGATTATATTTTAAAAAAGACCCAGGAGATTCAAATTTGCGCGCCACCATAGTCATCTTCTTCCTTGAGCTCGTGAGAATTCAAAATTCTAACTCTCTGGTTTCTCAACCAAATGGTACGATGTAAACATCAATTTTGCTCATTTTTGGACAAGGAACATGATCATGGGTTCAGAATTCATTTATTCTAAGTGTAGCTAACTAATTTCAGTATGAACACGAAGAACACGTAAACCCTAAATTTAAAATTAAATGACAAACAAGATGAATAAATGAATGATGATAGAGGGTTTTCAATCCTCTGATGATGCTGAACAAGATAGTATCGAGCTATATGAGAAAGAATACTCAAATAAGTGGGTTGGAGTTTGAAAAAATACCTCTGAAAATGGAGGTCGTGAGGATAATGAGGAACACCAAGGCTTGTGTGAGTGATCCTAAAAGCTTCCTTGGGACTCAGTGATGCTAACTGAATGCTTATTGTGACTTCAATCCTTCTGAATTGCTCTACCCGACACCTTCGATTTGAGCTTCAAGTGGACATGGAGGATGATGAATCTTCAGTTACAGATGAGCTGCAGCCATCTGAACAACTTCACTATGCCCTAAGGAACGTGTCTGGATGCTTGGCTTTGCTTGAAACCTTCTGAATTGCTCTATGGACCTCCAACTGCAACAGCTCCAAAGTGAAAGCAACAATGGTGTTCCTCCACCTACAGAAGTGATCCAGGTGCTTGGATCACCTCAAATGAGCCCCCTTGAGATGTTAGAATGCTTACTTTCCAAAGAGAAGCTCTGGTTTGAAGAAAACGATTCTTCTTGCCAAAGAACTTTGAAAAACCATAAGCATAAGAAGAGAAAGAGAAAGCAAGGAATAGAGTTGCTTTGGTGTGAATTGTATGAAGGATAGCACTTGTATTTATAGGCAAATGGTTCAGTAAAGTTGCAGAGGAGTGTGGTTACTTAGTGAGGTTGATTTGGTTTCTTGGCTATGAAGGAATTCAAAAATATCCAAAATGCAATGATGGAAATTTTGATTCCATTTGATCAATCCCATAGCCCTCGATTTTGCTTGATCTTAGGGGACAAATCTGAGACAGAAATGAGCTCCAATTGGTTGGGAAGAGATTCCTTTGGTGATTCATCATCTTGCCATAAATTCTCAAATGTAATCATTACATAATCACATGCCTTTGTTTTTGGGAATATTCTCTAATCCTTATGCAATGAGGAAAATGGATGTATGGTGTGCTTGCAGATGTATTAGAGGTCGGGTAGCATCACTTAGTGAAGTCATTTGCACAAAATTGCAAAGTTCCAAATTGCACATGACCTATAATTTTTACTTCAAGTGCCTAACTTTGATCAATCATATCTCTTAGCTCAAAATGAATTTGGAGAAGGTTGAGCACAATTTGGAAAGCCCTTAACATGTACTTCAATTCATTAGTTTGGTGTTTGCCCAAATTCTTTAGGGAAATTAGTGAAAAAGTCCCATAAAGTTTGAAGAAAACTAGGGTTTTCTTGCATGTTTTGTGAAGGCAGCCACTTTGAAGCTCCATATCTCTTCAATGGTTGATTTTTATCCAAAATATTATATTTGTCAAAGTTGTTTATTGGATAAAAATCTACAACTTTCATGTTGGAAGTTTTTTTCAGTTTGTAGGTGAAATTTTGAGAAAATCCCTTCCAAAGTTTGGCAAAAACCACTTGAAAACACTTAGAAAAATTTCCAAGTATGAAAAGTCAAACTTTTGACTTTTGATTCTTGATTGATTTTATTGATTTTTCTTGATCAAATGACTTCAAATATCATATATTGATGATTTAAAACTTCAAAAGTCATGGTTGACCAAAATTTCCAAAAAGTCAAAGGTGATCCTGTACAGTTGACTTTTTCCAAATGAAGTGAATTCTTGGACTTTTGGGATGAATCAAACTCTCCTCTTCAAATGAGTGATGTGAGTGGATTATATTGAGGTAATAGAAGCTCTTGAGTCATGCTTTGAGTTTTGGATCCATGTCCTGATTAAAAAGTCAACTATCTTGGTGAATTAGGTCAAAAACCCTAATTGTCGACCAGATGAAATTGATGACTGTAGGCCTTGGATTGAAGTGTAATGCCCTATGGACATTTTCATATGAACTAATTGAGGATGATTGAAGCCTTTGAGTGATGCCCTTGAGCTTTCTAGGGTTTCCCAAATGTGATCCCTGATTTTAGTCCTTGATGAGCTCAAAACCCTAGACTGGTGAGGTAAGCAATCCTGAGTCTAGGTGGTGGGTATCTAATCAATCATAGGTGAATAGAATGAAGCTTTTGAGTCCCATAGTTGTGTTAGAAACCATCCCTTTTTCTGATTGATCCTTTGCCTGATTTCTTTTGTTCCTGAACACCCTCGACTAAGTACCAGATGAATAAGTGACTGCTCTGAGTATCTGCTTTGACTTTGATGAAAAGTTAAAAGATATGACATCTCAGGGGGGGTCAAAATCAGGGTATGACAGATGCCCCTATTTAAGTTTCTTTCAATCGGAGGGAGAGAGATTGATATCTCGATCTCTTCTGAATGAAAGAGACTTAAATACCAAAGAATGCCCGAATTTTGGGCGCTTCTGAGATGTAATAGTGATAAAATCTTTGCATGACTTGATCCCGTTGTCGCACTTGGCGGGGAATAGGGAGACAAACTCCTGTAGAAACACGTTATGTGGATTCGGGTGAATGGATGGCAAAATAACATGCGCAATCCATCTTCTTTAACTAAGTGTTGATACTTAGAAAAAGGTAAACAACCTCCCCTCGTTTCGGATGTCCATATCTCGAAACTGGTCTCAATTGTGATAACCTCCCCTCGATCCGGATGTCTGTATCGCGGAACTGGTCTCAGTTATAATGACGATAAACAACCTCCCCTCGTTTCGGATGTTCATATCTCGAAACTGGTCTCAGTTGTGATAACCTCCCCTCGATCTGGATGTCTGTATCGCGGAACTGGTCTCAGTTATAATGACGATAAACAACCTCCCCTCGTTTTGGATGTCCATATCTCGAAACTGGTCTCAGTTGTGATAACCTCCCCTCGATCCGGATGTCTGTATCGCGGAACTGGTCTCAGTTATATTTGGACAATATCTCAGATAAAGAGAAAATTTCCAAAGGTTTGTTTCCTCACCAAACTTCTCACCAGCGCTTGTTGGAGAGACGTCGTTTGATGATTGATAAGAAACTTCATCATGCTTTCTTTTAATTCAAAGCTCTTGAATGAATGCCATATGACCATTTGTCCTTTTGAGGGGCTAATGACTTTGCTTGAAGGCGGATGAACTGTTTTCCGAAGGAGGACCATCTTTGGTCGATCCGCTGGGGTGGAAACAAATCGTTTTCTGAGGTGAAAACCGTCGTTCATCGACTTATGCTGAGGAATCTGAACTATCTTTTTGAAGAAGATTGTCATTTACTGACTCCGCTGGGGATTTGTTGAAGCATCTTCCTGGGAGAAAACTTGTCGCTTGTCAACTTCGCTGGGGAATCAGAGTTATTTTCCTGATGAAAACTGTCATCCATTGACCTTGCTGGGGATATTCAACGACTCTGTGAGGAAGGAAAATGCGAAACAAACTATCTCGTCGAGTGTCGCTCTGCGGGAGAATCTCGGCTAGGGAACTCCAAAAGTGAACAAACTATCTCTTTAAAGGAGATTGCCATTTGTTGACCTGCTCGGGGAGATCCTTGTGTACGAACCGTCGTCTTGAAGAAAAAAGTTCCTCCACAACTCGCAGGGGAAACTCGAGTACATGCCTCAGTGACTTGGGTACTAATACGATCAAAGCCTAACTAGACTATGCTGACTATGCAATTATGATGTGATGTATGCATGAATATTATGATAATTATAAAATGTAAAGTGAATGTGAATAGAATTGTCGCGGATGTGAAATCCTATGATACGACTTGAATCTTATGATGATCAGAAGATGTCTTCTTCTTGAGAGATGCACTCCGTTGGGGATATCTGGTTATCAGTTGCCCGCTGTTTGAAGTGAGTGAAATGATTTTAAATGAAGATCTGTCATCGGGAGATGTTCGCAAAGCGATCTCATGGGGAAATCTAGGTTCCCGGAGTCTCAACCGTTCTTGGAGCAACTGTCTGCATTCTTCCTATTGTAAGTAAACCTTAGAAAGAAATTTCACCTTTATTTTTTTTTTGCAAGTAAATTCATTTTATTTTACGAAAATGATTTTGTTTCAAGAAAATGACTGTTTAAACTAAAAGTGCATTTTTAAGAAACTGAAAAAAGACTCGATTGCAAAGAAAAGGCACAAGGCTCAAATTATTATTTATGGAATGGTAACCAGCCAAATGCTTGATTCCATGGAGTATTTACAAAGTTGGAAATTGGTAATTTTGGGAAAAGGGCTACGATGAAACGTGACGACTGTTATCTTTCCCTTCCATTCTGCATTGCGCTGTATGCGTGCTTCGTAGAAGATGACCTACTGATGATGAATACTCCGCTATGGATTTCGAATGATCAAGTTTGTCCTGAACACAGTTACTTGCCATATATCCCTAACTTTTGCGTAAACTACCCCTTTCAGGTTTTAAGTCTACCGGGATTGATTATTATATTTTTTATGTCTCTAACTTTTGCCTGAATCGCCCTTTCGGGTTTTCGATTCACCGAGACGCTCTTTTTTGCCTAAGTTGCTCTTTGCGAGTTGTCAACTTAGCGAGTTGTTCTTTTGTTTATTTAGGCGAAGTATTTCTTGATTGCATCGACGTTCACAGGACGGGTGAATTCTTCTCCATCCATAGTCGTGAGTATTAAGGCTCCTCCCGAGAAAGCTCTCTTGACCACGTATGGGCCGTCATAATTGGGAGTCCATTTCCCTCTCGAATCTGTGAGAAAAGATTGAATCTTTTTTAGTACAAGGTCGCCTTCTTTGATCGTGCGAGGTCGAACCTTTTTGTCGAAAGCTTTCTTCATTCTTTGTTGATATAGCTGTCCGTGGCATAAAGCTGTCATGCGCTTTTCTTCGATTAAGTTCAATTCATTGAATCTGCTTTGACACCACTCGGCTTCTGTTAATTTTGCCTCCATCAAGACTCTTATTGACGGGATTTCAACCTCTATGGGTAGGACTGCCTCCATGCCATATACAAGGGAGAAAGGAGTTGCTCCAGTCGAAGTTCGCACAGATGTACGGTAACCATGAAGAGCAAACGGGAGCATTTCATGCCAATCCTTGTAAGTGATGACCATCTTCTGAATGATTTTCTTGATATTTTTGTTAGCTGCTTCTACAGCTCCATTCATCTTTGGTCTGTAAGGAGATGAGTTGTGACGCTCAATCTTGAACTCTTCACAAAGTTCCTTCATCATTTTGTTATTCAAATTTGACCCATTGTCAGTGATTATCCTGCTAGGAATGCCGTAGCGACAGATGATGTGATTCTTGATAAACCTGACGACAACTTGTCTTGTAACGTTTGCATATGAAGCCGCTTCGACCCACTTGGTGAAATAGTCTATGGCTACCAAGATGAAGCGATGTCCGTTGGACGCTTTTGGCTCAATCATTCCAATCATGTCGATTTCCCACATGGAGAAAGGCCACGGGGAAGAGAGTATGTTGAGAAGAGAGGGTGGCACGTGAATTCTATCGGCGTAGATCTAGCATTTGTGACACCTCTTTGCGTACTGGTAGCAATCTGACTCCATCGTCAGCCAATAATACCCTGCTCTCAGTATTTTCCTTGTCATGGTGTGTCCATTGGTGTGAGTACCAAAGGAACCTTCATGTATTTCTCTCATGAGTATTTCTGATCCTTTCTTGTCAACGCATCTGAGCAGAACCATGTTGAAATTTCTCTTGTACAGAACATCTTCATTCAGGAAGAATCTGCCAGCTAACTTTCTCAAAGTTTTTCTATCTTTCTTTGATGCCCCAAGAGGGTACTCTTGTCTTTGAAGAAAGTTCTTGATGTCGTAATACCATGGTTTGTCGTCGATGATTGCTTCTAATGTGAAAACATGAGCGGGCCTATCCAGGCGCATAACATCGATCTGAGGAATGTCATTCCAATGATTTATCCTAATCATGGAAGAGAGTGTGGCTAATGCATCAGCCAATTTATTTTCTTCACGAGGAATATGATGAAAATCTACCCTGTCGAAGAATGGTAACAATCTTCTCGCGTAGTCTTTGTAAGGGATTAGCCCAGGTAGATTTTCATCATATTCCTCGTGAAGAAAATAAATTGGCTGATGCATTAGCCACACTCTCTTCCATGATTAGGATAAATCATTGGAATGACTGGTAACAATCTTCTCGCGTAGTCTTTGTAAGGGATTAGCCCAGGTTGGCGTGTTTCCCATTCTCCTTTGATTTGATTGATGACCAAAGCAGAATCTCCGTATACATCCAAGTGTTTGATTCTTAGATCTACGGCTTCTTCGAGACCCATGATGCAAGCTTCATATTCGGCCTCATTGTTTGTGCATTTGAAAGTTAATCTGGCGGTAAATGGAATATGGGTACCCTGATGTGTAACAATGAGTGCCCCAATTCCTCGTCCATAAGCATTGACAGCTCCGTCAAATATTAGGCCCCATTGGGATCCTATCTCAGGTCCTTCGTCTGGTAGTGGCTCGTCGCAATCTTTCATCTTGAGGTACATGATGTCCTCGTCTGGAAAGTCAAAACTGGTTGATTCATGACCATTGAGTGGATGGTGAGCCAGGTGCTCAGCTAGGATGCTTCCTTTCACGGCTTTCTGTGCGTGATACTCAATGTCATATTATGATAATAGCATCTGCCAATGGGCAATTCTCCCAGTTAAAGCAGGCTTCTCAAAGATGTACTTGATTGGATCCATATGGGAAATCAAACAAGTAGTATGTCGAATCATGTACTGGCGGAGACGCTTGGCAGCCCAGGCCAAAGCACAACACGTCTTCTCAAGCATGGAGTAACGGGATTCACAATCAGTGAATTTCTTGCTCAGGTAGTAGATGGCATGCTCTTTTCTTCTCGTCTCGTCTTGCTGTCCAAGGACACAACCCATGGAATCTTCTAAGACGGTTAAATACATTATCAAAGGTCTTCCTTCCATTGGAGGAGACAAAATGGGTGGTTCGAGCAGATATTCCTTAATGCTATCGAACGCTTTATGACAATCGTTTGTCCAGACGCAACTCTGATTTTTTCGTAGAAGTTTGAAAATTGGAGCACAAGTTGCTGTCATGAGATATATGAATCTCGAGATGTAATTCAGACGTCCAAGAAATCCTCTAACTTGTTTCTCGGTTCTGGGTGAAGGCATTTCTTGAATTGCCTTGACATTGTCTGGATCCACTTCAATTCCTCGTTTGTTGATGATGAAACCAAGGAGTTTTCCTGAGTAGACACCAAAAGTACACTTGTTGGGATTTAGGCGAAGCTGAAATTCCCGTAAGCGTTGAAATAACTTTGTCAAATTTTGTATATAATCTTCCTCATTCTCTTATTTAGCAATCATGTCATCCACGTAGACTTCCACTTCCTTATGCATCATGTCGTGGAAAAGTGTAGTCATGGCTCTTTGATAAGTTGCCCCTGCGTTCTTTAGTCCAAAAGGCATAACGCGATAGCAGAACGTGCCCCAGGGGGTGATGAAAGTTGTTTTCTCCATGTCTTCAGGTGCCATTTTGATTTGGTTGTATCCCGAAAATCCGTCCATGAATGAGAAAACTTTGGATTTTGCTGTACTGTCAACCAACATGTCAATATG
Source organism: Vicia villosa (assembly GCF_029867415.1). Classification (NCBI taxonomy): domain Eukaryota; kingdom Viridiplantae; phylum Streptophyta; class Magnoliopsida; order Fabales; family Fabaceae; genus Vicia; species Vicia villosa. The sequence goes on along the minus strand of NC_081186.1, from coordinate 26,805,382 downwards.
TGGTAGCGGAAAGTCATCCTTAGGGCTAGCTTTGTTCAAATCTCTGTAGTCGACGCACATGCGGACCTGTCCGTCTTTTTTAGGAGCGGGAACAATGTTAGCTAACCACTGAGGGTATTCTGAAGTGATGAGGAAACCAGCGTTGATTTGCTTTTGAACTTCCTCTTTGATTTTCATGGCCATCTCCGGATGAGTTCTTCTCAATTTTTGCTTGACCGGAGGACACTCTGCTTTTAATGGTAAGTGATGCTCCACTATACTGGTATCCAACCCTGGCATATCCTGATAAGACCAAGCGAAGACATCTGAGAATTCTCTGAGCAGCTGTATCAAACTCTCTCTGATCTCTGAACTGAGCGAAGCTCCAATCTTAACCTCTTTTCTGTTTCCATCGGAACCAAGGTTAATGATCTCTAGAGGCTCATTGTATGGCTGAATAGCCTCTTCCTTTTGTTGAAGTAACCGTGAAATTTCCTTTGATATTTCTTCGTCTTCTTCTTCCTCTGCCTCGAATACAGGAAACCCAAAGCTTGGAGAAGTCATACGGTCGCACGTTTCAACGGGGTATTTTATGATTAATCTGCATATGTGTGATTGAGTTTTATTTAGACAACAAGGGAAGACTCGGTTTATGCAATTAATGGAATTTCGATGTTTTTTAAGGGTGTTTTTTTTTTTTAGGATTACCAATTTCCGAAAAAAGAAAAGGGAAAACTAAACGAAGGAACAAAATGACATTTTTATTTATCAACAGTCACTTCTTGAAACAAAGATCCTATAAAACAAAACTCTATTGCTTTGGGCGAAGTAAAGAGGGACATTTTCCTAAGAAATAGTAAAATGCAAAGCCCTATGAAACATCTCTTCACCCTGGGCTATGGTGAGAGGACAAAGTAACAGTGAAAGTTCTTACTTAGGAGTGCGAACAACAGTCGAAACTTCAACAGCTATCCAATAGTGGCGAACCCCATTGTGCACTAGGTAATCTGGCACCTTAGGCTTAAGTTGGCCTGTGGTAGGTCTTGATTTACCAACCACTGTCTTTGCAACACTCAGACGATCTTCTTCTACTTCAGCAGACTGAGCGGTGTGAGCATACCCATTTCCAAGTGGAGTATGTCGATTTTTCTTCTGAGGAAACTTCCAATCTTCTGAATGGAGATACTCGTTGTCGGAGACACTTTCGAGATCACCCTCTTCTGTATTTTGGTCTTGCTCTTCTCCCAAGATGACGTTGACTAGATATGTGAACTCTAAATCCGTAGTCTCGGAAGGTGACTTGGGGATATAATCCTCAATGATGACTTCACCAGATGCTGATGATGAATAGCAAGGGTTATATATCTCTTTTGGCTGAGAGAGGTACTCGTGATCAATGTTCCATCCAGTCGGAACAATGTCTTCAAGAGAGATTTTTGAACTTTCAGGAGCGGAGTATTTCACCATGTAGTCGAACTTTCCGCTTGGTTCTCCTAATGTGTCCCAAGTCTCTTTGAGGATAGAAGGAACCTCTTCTAATGAACCATGACTTTTGGTGGTGAAGCTGTTAGTAACTTCGTCACTGCTTGGTTGAGTCTTACTTTCAGATCCCTTAATTGGATAACAGCAAGGTGAATCAGACTCTGATAGGGCTATGTATCCTGCTTTGTTAAGATAGGATAGCCATTCCTCTTCATCGGTGTTTTCCATGCCGATGGTATTGACTGTTTGTTGAACAGGTTGAAGAAAACCTCCACTGCGGAAAGTCTCTTGAATTGGAAGAACTACCTCAATTCCTGGAATAACCTTTGATGATGTTGGAAAGAATCCAACTCCTGTTCTGTTCTTGTTGTTGGTAGGAATATCAATGTGCCCCCAACCACTGGTAGTGCCATCCTTTACAACTTGGATTGCATCTTTGTAGGAAGAAATAGACGCTGCTTTCTCTTTTCCTTTTTCCTTGTCCAAGGAAAGTGCTTGGAATTTGGTTCCAGCGACTTCTTTTGGTTCTATGTCGGAGAATGATGACAGGTTGCTGACGATCAAAGCTCGTTCTCCACATACGGTTACCAATTTGTCATTTCTTATGAACTTCAGTTTTTGATGAAGCGTTGAAGTAATTGCCCCAGCCTCATGAATCCATGGGCGACCAAGCAAACAACTGTATTGTGCTGGGATATCCATAACTTGGAAAGTGATTTTGAACGTCTGAGGTCCATTAGTTATGGGAAGATCTACTTCTCCAAAAACTGACTTCCTTGATCCATCAAATGCTTTGACGATGACGTGACTGTCCCTCAATGGGTAATCTTTGAAAGATAATCTTGACAATGTTGATTTAGGCATGACATTGAGAGAGGATCTATTGTCTATTAGGACTCCTGTGAGAACATCATTCATGCAGCCAACTGAGATGTGAAGTGGAAGGTTATGGTCCACTCCTTCTTCAGGAAGATCTTCGTCACAGAAACTTAGATTAGTTCCTGCGAAGATGTTGGCAATGATACTGTTGAATTGTCCTACAATAACACTTGGTTCTACGAAAGCTTGTTCCAAAACTTTCTCTAGAGCTTCCCTATGAGCTTCAGAACTCAATAGTAGGGAGAGAACAGATATCCTAGACGGAGTATGTAGTAGCTGGTCTACAATGTTGTATTCACTCCTCTGGATTAATTTCAAGATCTCATCATTTTCTTTCGCTTGAACAGCATTGGTCGGATGATTGTCTCGCCTATGTGGTGCTTCTTCAGAAGGCTTTTCCACATTTTATGTTGTTTCGTTGAAGACTCGTCCAATTCTGGTGACTCGACTAACATCAGCAATGTTGACAACAGACGGTAATGGTATTTCCTTACCATTTTCAATGAATGTAGCATTGTACTTGTATGGTATAGCCTTGTCAGACTCATACGGTACAGGACCCGGTAAGTAAATGACCAATGGAGCAATTGTTGTCTTCCTGCTGTCATACTTGACTTGCGCTGGTTCAACTTGATTGATTTGAGGAGATACGGTAAAGACTTCGTCATCTTCTCTGTTGGCAAGAACTGTAATGGTATTTTCATCCATCAGTTTCTGAATGTCGTTGCGAACGCGCAAACATCCACATGAATTTCTTCGACAGGTTCTGCATCTACTGTAAGGATGGAAATCCGTTCCAAAGTAGGCAAGTCCATTTAAAGTCTTATGGAACCTGACTACCGATCCTTCGAGATCTTCAACTTTGTAGATTTTGTATTCTCCTGGACATCCTTGAACCATGTTGATGTCGTGCTCAGTTTTGACTCGGATGTGTTGAATCCATCCAAAGTCCATTTGTTCTTGCAATGCAGCTTGAACTACAGCACATCCTTGATTATTCTTTGGACAAATTTCACATGTGAAGTAGTTGTGAGGTGGTACATGACCGTATCCGGCTTGTCTAGCGTGCATTTTGACAAGATTTTCCCCTATCTGACGAATGTCGTAGATTTGAATGACATTGGGGTGTTGATCTATCAGATTTACTGAAGCTTCTTTATGCTGCGGCAAAGGATTTGCTTGTACATTAGGATTAGTATCTTTGAAGGATAGCATTCCGCTCTTCACTAATTTTTGAACGTCGATCTTGAAATTGAGACATCTTTCAATGTTGTGACCTGGTGCCCCCTGATGATAGGGACAAGATTGGTCAGTCTTGAACCAATGTGATGATTCATTTGCAGGATTTGGAGGGCTCTTTGTTTGAATGAGTCCTTTCACTAGCAGTGTTGGAAACAAATCCGCATATGGCATTGGTATGGGATCAAAGGCAGGATACCTTGGAACCCGATTGTTGTAATTTGGAGGTCGAACCTGCTGCTGAGGTTGCTGCGACCTTTGTTGAAATGGTGGTTGAGAAACCTGAGGTTGATAAGATGACGCTGAGTTAACAACTGGAGTTACTGTAGCAACCTGAGGTTGGAACCTCTTTCTGATTTTGTGCAAGACATTGCTGACATCTTGATCCTTTTTCTTCTGGAAAGAACTTCCATACTTCCTAGGACCAATAGAAGATTCTGGTTCTTTGTTCAAGCGTCCTTCTCGAACTGCTTCTTCTAAACGTACACCCATGTTTACCATCTCGGTAAAGTCACTCGGTGCACTTGCAACCATTCGTCCGTAGTAAAATGGACTCAAAGTTTTGAGATAGATTTTCGTCATTTCTTTCTCTTCAAGTGGTGGACAAATTTGAGCAGCAACTTCACGCCATCTCTGAGCGTATTCCTTGAAGCTCTCTCAATCTTTTTGAGTCATGGCCTGGAGCTGACCTCTGTCGGGAGCCATATCCAGATTGTACTTATACTGTTTGACGAAGGCCTCTCCGAGGTCTCTAAAAGTACGAATCTCTGAACTGTCCAAGTTCATGTACCATTTGAGTGCAGCACCAGTTAGGCTATCTTGAAAATAATGGATGAGCAATTGTTGATTATCAGTCTGAGTTGACATTCTTCGAGCGTACATCACTAGGTGACTTTGTGGGCATGAATTCCCTTTGTACTTCTCGAACTCTGGTACTTTGAATTTGTGAGGAATCTTAACATTTGGAACCAGACAGAGGTCTGCAGCATTCTTTCCAAATAGATCTTGTCCTCGGAGAGTCTTGAGTTCCTTCTGCATTTGCAGAAACTGTTCCTGGAACTCGTCCAATATTTCATACACGCCAGCGTCCTCACTTGGAGCGTGATGATATACTTGTCCACCCTGTGGAGGAAAAGTATGCATAATCGGCTGTGGAGAAGCCATGACAGCAGATCTTGGAATCTCAGCATTCTGTTGTGTGAAACCCATTGCCGTTGCTCTTGGAACTTCAATTTCCAGAGGTTTGTAACCCTCCGGTGGACGCATATCCATTGTGACCATTGGAACTTCAGAAGCTGGAGGTATGTACCCTTCTGGAGTAAAGTTATACGGCATGCCCCAAGGTCGGTCGGGTGGCATGGTATACCGAGGAATAGGAGTAGAAACAATCTCGGAAACCACAGTCCTTTGCGGTTCTTCTGGTGTTGGTCGATTCTGCGCAACCACCAGGGCTTCTACCATACTATTGAGCCTTTCAATAGTATCTTTGAGAGTATTAATCTCTTCTCTGAGTTCTCCATTCTCTTGTTCAAAGTCTTCCATTCTTTTCTTGCGACTTGAACGAGTGTTGTATGGATGAGACAGCTTGAAAGTCTTTGTTCACCTCCTTCTCCTCCTCTCTTTCTGGAGAAAGGAAAGTGACTATTAGATTCGCGACAATTCTCGTGTCAGTGCGTACGACTAAAGCGATGCATGATGTGTAATTAAGTTAATATTTTTCAAGGAAACACCATAATTACGTTATGAAACATCAAACTTTTATTAATTAAGCGAAAACGCTGTTTTTTACACACTTTGAAAAAGGGAAATACAGAGAAACTGAGAGAAAGGACTCTAAAACTTTGACGAAGAGCTGACTTCACGTTCTAACATTTTCTTCTGTTTCTTGAGCTGAGCATTCTCTGACGTGAGTTGATCGATGATCCAGGAAGCAGGAGGGATATGGTGAGAAAGTGATGATTGTGTCACTTGTCGATCGAGTACTTCAAGTAACTCATCCTTCCTTCTTAGGATGTTCTGAATCTCAACATTTTCCGTGTTGATGATTCGATACTTGTTCCTCCAAGCATTCCTTTCTTGGCATACCTTGTTTAATGCCGCTTGCAGTTTTTCAACATCGGTGGAGAAAAGGAAAATTGGTTCCCTTAGGGGAATAGGTTCTTGATGTTGATATGGCATCCTGAGCTTGAATGCTCTGACGCGTACCCATTGAAGGTAAGGATCCAAAGAGATGCAAAGATGTTTTCCTAACAATCTTCTTCCTTTTGTGTGAACAAGACGCCAGGCTTGGACAATTTCCTTCTTCAGCATGTTGCCATGATCGTCGATGTTCTTGAAGAATAGACCCTCCAATTGGATATTACTTGGTATATTTTTCATGGGATAGCCGTATTGACGACGGGCTAAAGCTAGATTGTAGTTGATTCCTCCCTTAGTTCCAATAAGGGGTACGTTGGGAAAACTTCCGCAACTGAATATGATCTTGGTTTCGTCGTTGTCAGGACTACACCACTTAATGTCCGTATGAGTGAGGGACATGATTTTCTGTGACCAGTAAAGGCCATCCCTCATGTTCTAGAAAGTGCTAGACTTTGGCAGGTGTGAGACGAACCATTCGTATAACAACGGTACGCAGCATGTAATTAATCCTCCTCGCTGCAGGTTTCTTGAATGCACAGAGTGATAAGCATCCGCAAGCAAGGTTGGAACTGGATTTCCAATCAAGAAGATCTTAATTGCGTTGATGTCAACGAAATCGTTAATGTTAGGAAACAAAAACAATCTGTAGATAAGCAAAGCCAAGATTTCCTCAAATACGCTCATATCTTGGATGCTGACGAAGTACCGAGCTTGATCCAACAAGAACTTGGAGGGTAATCCTTGAATTCCTCCTCTAGTCACCATATGAGTTCTGATGTCGACTACGTTCAAAGGAGTAGTTGCAGCAATGATAATGTCGTCAGGATTCTTTTCCAAACCGGAGGACGGATCTGGCGCGTACACGGGTATTCCAATCAATCGAGAGTACTCCTCTAACGTAGGCATGAGTTGATAATCTAGAAAGGTAAAACAGTGATACGTTGGATCGTAAAATTGTACCAATGTGGGAAGGATCCCATCCACAATGTTAGTGCTAAGAAGAGTCAGAAGTTTTCCATACTTCTCCTTGAAAGCCTGGGGGTTGACCACCAGTTTTCCGAGCTTTTCCAATTCCTCGACCTTAGGGATCTTGAAGGTGTATTTCCTAGCTCTCTTTCTTCGGTAATCCATGGTATAGATCCTTAAGTCCTTTCTCCGTTTCTCTCTTTCTATTAAGTTCAAAACGTTCGTTATTTAGTTTCCTTGAAAAACGACTCGAAAAAGACTCTTTTTGGTTTTAATTATTATGATGAATGATGCATGAATGCATGAATGCACACACAAGAGTTTTTAAACAAACATGGCGTAGAAGGGTATAGTGGTCATGATGTCACAACGCAAACCTCGCCCCAATGGTAAACTAAGGATAAGGATTTTTGTACCTATAGAACGGGTTCTAGGGATCTCAGAGTTTTTGCTCAACCTTAAAGATACGTTGACTGGTATCTATAAGAGAGTTTTCTCTGAGTGTAGTATCTGCGTGACAATTACTTTCATAATCACCGCTCTACGTCCTAAAAAAGGCTTTAAGTGGGGTTAATGTGTTTCTAGGTCCTCCTGGTACAAATCAATCTCGGAATGCATTGGCGCAGTTAATCACAACCAGCCAGGCAAATCCCAAGAGTAGATTTGGGAAACAAGATTAGAGGGCCTTCACCGAGAAGACATCCTCCATCCTATCTTATGTTGCACTCAAATCCGGGTATAGGATTTCTCACCTCAAGGGGGAATCAAGCCCTTTCCCGATACAGAATAAACAAAATAAACAAATATATATGCAACAATCACATGAAATGACACAGAGGTTAGGCCGGACCTCTCTTGTTTGAGGGGGAATTTGGCATCCCTAATTCCTCATTGGGGCTGGACCAGCAACAGGTCAACCATTGGTTTGGATGAAAAACCAAGGTTTTTAACACTTATATCCCCAGCAGAGTTGCCATTTTTCTGTGGTGTCATTTTTTTTACCTCCTCGTTTCACTTGGGAGGACGGCACGCTAGACCCTTCACGCGAAATTTGGAAGGAGAACGCGCCCGTGGCGGGATGAATTTTGTTTCAGTTCTTCCTACGATATCACACGAACTTTTTAATTGTCCTAACGAGTAGGAGAGGGGAAAAAGATCTCAAATAAACCCTAGGAGTTTGCTAAGTGTGGGGGTTCACCTAGACTAGAAATTCTGGAGTCCGGGGGTCGGTTATACATAGGGAAGAGTTTAAGCACCCTACATATCCGTAGTACTCTACGGGAACCTTCTCTGTGTCATTGTGATTGTGTTTGTTGCTAATGATTGGGAAAGTTTCTCCTTTGTGTTAGGAGAGAGAATTTGAATTGATTTAAAAAGACAGACAGACTGACTATTTTTGGTATTTTATTAGCTCGCTGAGATTCCTTGTGAACCTCATGCCTACATATCCCTAATGGAAGTCAGAGCTTAATGTAGTTCGGGGAACTAGTTAGGGATTTTAAAAGATTTTTGGTGCCTTGCTTGAAGCTCAAGGTTGAAGCTTTGAATTAAATCTCTGTTTACAATAAAGAGACATGCAATCATCTTTACGGAGAGGTATTTCTACTATTCCACCACAAACATTTTAAAAGTGACAGAAAAGCTAAAAAAAATGATGTTTCATTAAGAGGGGAGTCTACTTGGTTGATCAAGTATGACAGCCATCGTGCCTCTAAAATGAAAGATTCTCAACCAAATTAGGGAAAGGGTCGTACAAGTCTGGGTGTGTTGCCAGAGCATGCCTTTCAGTGTCCTAAATGGGAGAATGATGATTTGTTTGAAATGATGATTGTTTGAAATGATTGTTTGTTTGTGGTGAGATAAGAGAAATATCTACCTATGAAGATGAGCTATGTCTATCTGTTGTTTGAAAGATTTGTTTTTCTAGCTGGCTTGAATGAGGCCCAAGCTTGAGGCTTTTGATTGGTTTTATTGACTTATTGAAAGATAACTCTACTGGGGAGAATTTAAACTAAGGAGTTTTTTGTGTTCTGTACAAAGCCCAGAATTGAGGCTGACTCTAGTTGGAGAGTATTTATTTGATGATTTTTATTTGGTGTTCTGTACAAAGCCCAGAATTGTGGCTGACTCTACTTAGGGAGACTCTATTTTTGTGTGCCTTGTATGAAGCCCAAGGTTGTGGCTGACTGCTGAGGAAAACTGAATTTTTAAGACTATGGATGACTCTATTTGTGTGCCTTGTACAAAGCCCAAGGTTGTGGCTACTCTTAACTGAGGAAGTTATTAATTTGTGCCTTGTATGAAGCCCAAGGTTGTGGCTACTCTAGCTAGGGAAAGATTATCTTCTGCCTTGTACAAAGCCCAAGGTTGTGGCGGACTCTTAAAGAAACTGAGTATGGAAGACTCTATGGGGAAAGATCCTTGAGGTTAGGAATCTTTGACATAGGAAATGTGGTTTATCTGCCTTGTACAAAGCCCAAGGTTGAGGCTATTTGATGGTGAAGGACTCACTGGGGGAGTTTTATTCTGCTAGAGGATTTAACAAACTGATTTATTTTTATGGTTTTTGGAAGCTAACCCTTTCCAGGGATTTTGACTCAGCTGAAGAAATAGTCTATTAAAAGACTGGATTTTTATCATGTTTTTGGAGGCTAACCCTTTCCAGGGGTTTTGACTCTTTTGGGGAATTTATCTTTTTGAAAGAATGAATTTTTGGATTTGAAGGAGTGATTTTGGAGGCTGACCCTTTCCAGGGGTTTTTGTTGAAATGAAAGAATGTGTGGAGGCTAACCCTTTCCAGGGGTTTTTGTTATGGCAGAAAGATTAACTAATGGATACTTCTTGTTTTAAAGCTCAAGATTAAGGCTGACTCTTGCTGAGAATAAGCAAATATGGATCCTAGACTCTGCTAAGGAAGATTGATGAAGATAAGGGTGACAGAGACTGTCCATGTCTCTCATTCCAAAAAGTGTACTCAATATGAGATTGAGACAATCTTAGCTTGTTTAAAGTCTGGTTTAAAGAATGGAAGAAACTCACCGGGATAGGCTAAAAGGTAACTAAAGACCTGTTCCTATGTTTATAAGAAACCTGATGGGTCCTTGTATACAAGCTCAAGAGGAAGCTGGAAATGCTTTTAAGAAGCCTGTGGGTCCTTGTACAAAGCCCAAGAGGAGGCTAATAGAGGGTCATCGAGGGTCCTTGTTATAGCGCAAGAGAAAGCTATGTGGTTTTGAACTTATTTTGGCTCTAAGCAAATGGGTAAGAGGTTTCACCGGGAATAATTCCTCTTTGGGTGGATGTGTCCTAGTTTTTGTTCTAAGGCTTTTGCTAAGATGTTTCACCGGGAATAATTCATCTTGGGGGTTTGAACTACAGATCTCTAATTAGGAAAGAGCCTTCACCGGGAAGACATTCTCAATCCTAGGTCATATTCCTATATATATATATATATATATATATATATATATATATATATATATATGTCATACCCCAAAATTTGCCCATGCTATTTTTCATACACAAAACCAAATCAAAAGACAAAGCTCCCAAAACACAGTCTCCCACACAGAAGTTCTAAACTAGGGTTTGAATAATTCAGAGGAAAATCATTGAATCAATGGCTCAAGGTGGTTCCATAGGGTCACTAACATCCCAAAGTATCTCCATATAAAGTTTCAAGTCGAACAGAGCAAATTTAGTCCCTCAAATCCTGATTAGGTCAACAGTCGACACCCAAGGACAAAACAGTCATTATACAGTCAAAACTCAAGATATTTGGTCAACAACATCCTCATAACCCTAAAATCATCATTTGATCAAGGATTGATCACGATGATGATTTGAAAGATCAAAAAAGTCAAAAGTCAAAAGTTACTATTTCTGGCATGAACTGAAAGAGTCAACCAAACTTTGAAAATTCACCAAATATTCATACTTCATCAGAAAAATTCCCACCAAAGCTCATTTTGAAGGGAATTCATTCCTCTATCCAATGGTCCGAGAATCAGAGCTCATAGGTCAATGATCTAAGAGATATGGCTTCATACATTATAGGTCCTTTTCAAAAGTCAACAAGAAGACACTTTTTCCAAAAGGGTATAAAATGAGAATGGAAAATAATTTTGATATGGAACCAAAGACACTGGTTAGAGGACTCTTCAAGGTTTCTAAAAAGTCCTAGAACCCTTCCATACCTCAAAAATTGAGAGAAGTAAGCCTTGGCAAAGTTGAGCTATTTTTGAGGGGAAAATATGAAGGAATTTTGAATTTTTTGCTAATGGGCCTATGTTGTTAAAAATCCAAGCTTGTTCCTCATGGCATTAGGAGCCCATAAACTATTTCCCACGAATTTCTTTGATTTATGTGATTTATTTTGACTTTTTAAATCATTTAAAAATGATTAAAAACAAATAAATTACTAAAAAATCAAATATTCTATCAAAGATATGGTTTGGACCTATTTTGATCAGCAAATATTCTCCACATCCAATGTAATTTCGTGCAAATATGATTGGGAGAAGATTGAGTCAATATTGGCCATAATTGGAAATTTCTAAAGCATATTTTTAATCAAATTTCTCAAACTTGCAAATCAAGATTCAAGAAGATTTGGTCAGGTTTTAGTTGCCCTAATCAGTCTCATATAAATACAAAACAAGTGCAGATGGCAAAGGGGAGAGGATTCACTCAATAAACCCTAACCAACTCGCCAAAATTTTGCAAGTCTAGGGCAATGCAAAAGTCAACTTTCCTGGTGATTTCAATCGAAGCCAATGACCTATTCATTCTCCTGAGACGCCCAGCGGACAATCCAAGCCCTTTCACGATCTCAGAGAGTCCCTGAATCGCACCTTTTGAATGCTCCGGTTTGGTGAAAATTCTTGTATTCGTTTTTACTTTCCATGCATCGTTGACGTGTTTTATGTGTTTGTTCATGTCCAAGAGCTTATTTAGGGCAGGTTTGACGTACAACATGTGAGCTTAACGGTTCGAATCACAGCCTACCATTGTTAGGGCTCCAAAAACGTGGGGCTTCGTATCTCAAAATCCGGGCACTTTCAGGACAAACGGACACTATCATTAGATTCGCAAGGTCTGAAATAGGGGGGTAAGGTATCGTTTCCGTATTTATTCTGTTTATTTTTGCAGGTCGCAGGGATGGACTCGCCGGAGAAGAAGGTGGTTCGCGGCGGTCTTCAGGCGAGGGATCCGCTGACTGCATGCGTGGCCCCTTCAAGCAACGCTATTGGCTGGTCCACTCCTTATTTCTCTCTCCTCGCGTGCGCTGCAATTTCATTGGGCGGTCAAATGTTCTGACTTTCTCTCTCCATTCTCATTGGATGGCACAAGAAACAAGGGGGGTCCACTTTGACTTTTCCTCAATTTGCCTTTAGCGTTCGTTTTTATATTTATTGATTTATTGTTATCTTATTAGCGACTTGTAAACTTGGCTCAGCTGGCAATCAAGAGACCCATGTGACCAGCAGGCAAGGGGTTCGATCCCCAGGTCACAAGATTTTATTTTTCAAAGACATTTGCTCACAGATTGCCTACACCCAGCGCACATAGCCTATCATGCACCTTCGTTTATCAGCCCTTGGCTCTCCAACGAATTCAAATCTGACGAACCAGATGATGCTTCCTCACCATATACCCTCATGGGCTCATCACATATGATCGAAGCTAAGCTTTTTTTTAATATACTCTTTTGTTTTATTTGTTTTCTTTTCCTTTTTTTTTTATTACTTCTCCTTTCTTCTTTTATTCTATTTATTCAATGTATTTTATTAAAACATTTCACTTTATTAATATAACAATTTATTTTTAATCAAAAATTCGATTTTTTTTCTTATAATATTAAACAAATTTTTAATAATTATTTTTGGGCAACAATTTAATTTTGGGCTAATTAAATTTATCATATGCCTTAAACCATGATTCTGGTAGGTGTTATCCACTAACGTATTATTAAGTCTTATAAACCTTTTAAGGTCACAATAAGTTTTCTTAAACCTTTAGGGTTTGTAAATTTTTTAAGGGGTTTGTAAACTTTTAAGGTTTGTAGATCGTTCATGCACTAACATTTCTCTTCTGCATGCCTAATTTTCAGGGTTAATTAAATATCCTCCGACCACTAACCATATCAGATCAAATGCAAAAAGTTAAGTACCTTTTCATTTATTTACTCATTTCAATTTATTGTCTCGACCTTCTTATTTTAGGGTTAGAGATGTTCGCCTCTGAATTAGCCATACACTCACCCCATTTTTATTTTGTTTGCCTTTTCAGGGTTCGATAATTGCCAAAGCTACATTGGTAACCCTAAAACCCTAACCTAGATATTTTTTCTTTGTATATTATTACTTATGTCAAACCCTATTAAGGGATCCGCTGGTTACAATTTCCCGCCCCCTTTATTGCTTTATATTAATGCGTGGGTAGTAATCTTAGGGAGTGCAAGCCTTAAATCAATGTAGATAATTAATTACAAGATAAATAACTGAATTGAACCACGTGATTGTTGCACACACGCACCCTTTTGGGGTAACCTCTCTGTTGCCTTGTTGCTTGTTGCCTGCTGCATGTTGCCTTTGTGTCTTGCAGAATAAGCCTCGTCCCTCGAATATGAGGATACCTCAGCCATGCTGCCTCGATAATCAAAGGTCATACGACCCTAAATGATGCTGCCTTCGATACACAATATGACCTCGACCCTCGGAAGTTGCCTACGGAAAAAGGCTGAGGTATCTTCTGGTTGCATAACGAAAAATGGCTTATTCTGATCCTTGCCTTAGACTACCTGCCCTTCTATGGCATGGGACAGTCTTATGGCAAAGGATGCTTCGATGACCCTTCAACCTCCAAACGAAAGGCTTCCTGCCCTCTTATGGCAAGGATAGACCCTTTCATTCTGAAAGGCTAAAAAGAGACCTATCATCTGAGTTTAAGGTAATTGCCCCTAATTGCCTTGCAATGCTCAAATCTTTTCATTCTTTCTCATAATTTTTCAAAAGGGCAACGCTTATTCACAAGCTAAAGTCCCTATCTCTTTCATCTACATTTTCTAAACAAACGAGCAAGCAAAGCAATTAAGAGCCCATGGAAAACCATGGATGCAAAGGGTGCCTTACACCTTCCCTTTGCATAAATTACCCCCCGAACTCAGATTTCTTTAAAAGGTTTTTTTCTGTTTCTTTTAGCCTTTCCGATTTAGTTTGGATAAAATAAAAGTCGGTGGCGACTCATGCTTAACCGCGACATTTCGATCGATAAAAAGTCAGTTCACCGTATTACAGAACTGGCGACTCTGCTGGGGAAGCTTTCGAATAAAAGAGGGGTTACCTTAGAGTTTAGGATCACTTTATTGTTTGTTTGTTTGCTTTATTTTCCAAGATTGTTTTGGGTATTGAATGGAAGATAAATCCTATACCCGGATTCGAGTGCACCTTAAGATAGGAGCGGCATAGTCATGGAGACCTCCCTTGTGCATGCTTGGGATTGGTCAAAATGAAGTTCGCGCTTGAGTTAGGCCTCCATTGGTTATTGTGTACCTCTTTTGCATGAGAGAGGTTTACGCATGTATCTTTGGGTGCGTCGGAGCTCAGGGACCTTTAGTCACCTTCAACCCATCTTGGCCTTTAGGAACGTAGTGGGAGGACTACTCTTGATGCATGTTAAGGGCATAGTCGCTACCCGATACTACAACTCAGATAGGTTCTTTCTCAAAGTATCATTGCGTGGTATGCATGTACCATGTTCGAGGGTGCTTTAGAAGGGCTGACAATTCTGGGTCACCTGGTAGAACCCGTTGCTGATATCATCCTTATCCCTAGAAGTACCTTTGGGGGAAGGGTAGTCACCTGGTCATACTTCATGCAAGCCTTTAAACTTAAGGACTCTTGTGTGACTTGCTTGTTATCTAACCTTTTGGTTTCCTTGCAGGATTTGCTTGTAGGACATTTCGTCCTTATTACCATATGCTCTACCTTTCTATTTCCTTGCAAGATTTGCTTGTAGGACATCTCGTCCTCGTTACCTTATGCTCTAACCTTTTATTTCCTCGCAGGGCTTTCCTGTAGGACGTCTCGTCCTTATGACCTTATGCCTTACTTAATGCATTGCATCTGCATGACATCATAACATCATAACATCACCTGTAAACTAACCCTTTCAAGGATCTTAGGGATTCAAAGTGCACAATCTCTTATCAAGGACGGAATTCCTAACTAGGGGCAAGAAGATTTACTTTCCTTTGGCCACGTACCTTCCAATTCAAAGACACCGTACCCATCAAAGGGGCAAGAGGATTTATTTTCCTCTAGCCATGTATCCTGAATCAGAGGCGATGACCCACTCGATATGGTGAGCTTGATTCTCAAAGAAGGATGTTCAAAGACAAAAGTCGTAATTCTTCAAACAAATATGCGACCGAATCACTCTCCAATGCTGCTAACTAAATTCCTTAAAGATCCTTGAAAACATTTCATTTGCATTCATGACATTGCATATTTCTAACTTTGTTTTCAGGTTCCGCCTCGACAATCATTCGTCTCAAATATAATCGAGCTGGAGATTCATTCTGACAAGCCCTTTTACATTCCAAAACTTCGTCGAATAACTCATCGACTCTAACAAGCAAGCATTCTCTATCAGATATGGTCTAATGTACGACCCGTTCCGGTATTCTCTATCAGATATGGTCTAATGTTCGACTCGTTCTGACACCCTTCATCAGACATGGTCTAATGTATGGCTCGTTCTGATGTTCTCTTCAGATATGGTTTAATGAATAACTCGTTCTGATTTCCAACTTCCAGATATGGTCTAATGTACGACCCGTTCCGGTATTCTCTATCAGATATGGTCTAATGTACGATTCGTTCTGACACCCTCCATCAGATATGGTCTAGTGTATGGCTCGTTCTGATGTTCTCTTCAGATATGGTTTAATGAATAACTCGTTCTGATTTCCTACTTCTAGATATGGTCTAATGTACGACCCGTTCTGGCATTCCTCTTCAGATATGGTTTCATGAATAACTCGTTCTGATGTCCTACACCAGTTCCACAACAACAACGCAAGCCAGATGCACCTAAGCGTCAATTCACCAAGATCAATATATCGTTGGCTCAAGCATTACAACATCTGTTGAAAATCAGATTGATTATTCTGAGGGATGCTCCTAAGAATTCTAACACCTACTATAAACCCAATGCGAGGTGCGCGTGCCATTCCAACAGTCTTGGACATTACATAAACGATTGCTGGACATTAAAGAATAAGATACAAGATCTGATCAATGACGGAGAAATCAAATCCAACCCTCTTGAAACCCCTGTGGTGATCACCGCTCCTATGCCTAGTCATGACAAGATTGATTGACATCTCGACGAACGAACTTTTGGATCATTAGATCTACTTTCATTTGCATGTTTCTTCTCTGTTTGTTTAAACATTCGAATTATGATAGGCATTATCTGTTTTAATAATCATCATCAGTGCATTGCATATATTTGTCTTGAATAAATTATTTCGTTATCGCTCATTTTAAATTACGTCTTTACTTTGCATATGTTTTATGATACTCAACTCTGGCTAAAGCTGTATACCTTTTGAGGGAGGATGACGAAAACGATACCGCAACCTCATACAGTATGCTTTTGAGCGGACTATGCTGACGATGTACAGGCATTGTTTCAATTCCTAAACAGTGGAGATATAAGGATGTTAATCCCTCGTCAACCCCTTTGAGCCTAAGAAGTAGAAGTTTATTTCTTGTACTAATTAAAACCCTTGATCATAACCTGGGGCATGGTAGTTCTCAGTTAATTTGGCTGTGCATTCTAGTTTAAGAGAATCATTCAGTACACCTTTCAACAAAGGCTTCAATCACAAACGGTCATCCGCACACATCAAAGAAGTGTTGGAGATGTCAATCAAAAGACAATGATGGTTCGTCAATCATCAAACAAGACAGTCAATATCTTCAAAAGAAAAAATGAAAAATATATATACAAAGAAAAGCCTGCTAAGTCAAAAATCAAAAGACGACTTAGGCAAAATCAAGGCATCCCGCTGACTGTAAGCTCCGAAATAAACAGTTCAGGCAAAAGTTAGGGATATCAAAAAGATGAAAAAAGAGAAGTCAATATACAACACAATGTTGTGACTACCAAAGGAAGAAGCGACTGCCATCTCAAAAGCTTTCCTTGCTTGTGAACCATCATCATTATCAAAGGTGCAAATCCAAAAGTCTCTTGGAACCTGAATGCATAAGTTGAATTAACTGAGCTTAGGATCGAAGATCATCACGAAGAGGGGTGGGTACAATCAAATTTTGAGCCTTTATCCTTTGTTTCTTAAACCGCGAACCAAGCCACGTTACAACCCTTGAAAGTCCTAACTGAAGCATGGTTAGTTCGAAAGCATACTGTCACAACAAAGGTATCCCGACTCCTTAAGGTTTACTACAAATGTTAAGTTGATATCCTGTTTTTACAAACATCACGTTGTTACAAATATCATGTTTTTTTACGAACATCACACTTTTACATCTCCTGTTTTAACGTTTTTCAAAAACTCAAGACAAACGTATGCATTGCATCTCATGAATTCATTATTAAACATATTCTGCTACATAATTTCAAATGTTAGCATCAGAAAGAACTTACACAGGGTATAACTAATGACTGGAAGTCATCCCGATAGACAAGATTACTCCGAGAAGCAACGTCTCCTACGTATACAAGGGGAATGGTACGTTCGCTCAATCCATCAGGGGCAATCAAGTCAAGATTCGAAGAATCTCTCAAATGCCAAAAAGTCAAAGGCATACATCCCAAACGGATTTCAAACTATTTCCCGATCAATCTGGGGCAATCAAGTCAAGATTCCGAGAATCTCTCAAGGATGCCAAAAATAATCAGGGGCATGCATCCAAGTAAATCTGAATCTATTTTCAACCAACATAGGACATCATATTGGGCATATGATTACTAGGGGCATGTCTCCTAAAGTGCACATCTTATAAAGTCCTCGCAAGGCGAATCTTTCCAAAGTTCCTGCTAACTGGGGAAAATCTATACAAGTCCAGTTTGACATTTTAAGTGACGTGTCCTAAATCAAGTAGTAGTTACTATAATACTGGGGGCAACTTTCACTCATGTCTCCCCACAAAGCCGGGTTCACAAGATCATATCCCCACAGAGTAATCATTAAGAAGATATCTTCAAACGCTCCCGATAGAGACATGGCTGCCCAACAGAGTTTACATCTTCAACACTGTCGCTCTCCTCCAACATGATTTATCAATATCTTTATCACCAATCAAGGAACATCAAGTCACTGATCATCTCCAAGCAGAAATCATAAATTCCCAGCTGAGCATCTTCAAGACAAGATCAGACAGTACAATTACAAGGACATAAAGATCTACTTTCTTAATCAAAGACAACATAAATCATATTCACATATCATATGTCATAAACATGTTCATACACTGCATACATTACCTCATAATGAACTCATACATAACATGCAAAAGCTCTCATTTATTTTGAGGGATTCATTACATAACCCATGCATCATGACATTGCATAAAGATTAACCTTACCTTTTTCAGAATACAGGTACCGACAAATGAACGAAATCTCCATCTTTCCAAGATCTAATTCAGCTACTACGAATGGTACTGACACGATCAATCACTACGCCAAATAAGCTATTTAATAGCACTTTTTTTTGTTTTTGATAGCGCTTAAAAGTGCTATTAACTGCGCCGCTATTGTAAAGGTTTTTTGTTTAATAGCACTTTAAAAACGCTATTAAAGTACCGGTTTTTAATAGCATTTTTTCTAAAGCGCTATTGAAGTATGCATTTTGTGTGTGTTTTGATTCGATTTTGACAGCACTTTCAAACTAAGTGCTATTAAAGGGCACATGTTTGATAGCACTTTTAAAGAAAGCGCTAATATATGACTCATGTTTGATAGCACTTTTAAAGAAAGCGCTAATATATGACTCCTGTTTGATAGCACTTTTAAAAAAAGCGCTAATATATGGTACACTTTTTTTTCTTCATAAAATCATTCTATTAATCAAAAAGCTACATTTAATTCAATACCAAATAACACTTTAAGTTACTCATTGCATACATATTATGATCCATCAATACCAAATAATATTTTTAACCAAACCCTCTTGTTTACAAATATCATATGTATTTAGTGTACTTAAAAAAAAGAGTGCATTTGCATAGCCAACTTTGTAGATGCATGCATTCCTTCTAAGAGTACTTTAACCCAAATTCCAAAACAAAAAGTCATATTCTCTAAATAAAACACCTAAAAAACAAGAAACGACAACAAAACAACACCAAGAAACATCCGAACATTTACATTCTCTTATCTAATTTCACACATATTAATATTAATTTACAAACTTCCATGTCTTTTGTGTTTAGGTGATATAAGTGGTTGTAAATATGCGTGTACTTCATTGTCAAGATAAGATATATTTTGTTGTACATATGGTTAGATTTAATGATGTCACAAGACACTACAAGACTTTGGTTTGTTATAACTAACTAATCATTCAGTTTCAAAACATAAGGATTAAGATTTTTCACGTAGACTAAGAACACCCATTAATGAATAAATAAGAGAAATAGTTTATTAAAATGGTTCTTAATATTTATTGACTATTAAAAGTTTATTTTTAAATCCTAGCATCTGTGTGTGACCCACAAACATGTATTATTTCTAAGTGCAGTTTGTTTTGGTGCAGGCAATCAACACTCATAGTCAATGAACCTTCCCTAACAAAGTGACAGTATTATAGATGATCCTACCAGTCCAACTTTAAAGGCTCATTTAATGCAATGTTAATGAACAACTAGCTCAGCCACAAAAACGGTGCTAAACACAATTATCAGCCACCAATAATCTTGGAAATAATACAGGTATAAGTCACTTATGTACCATTAATTATCATTTACACTAGCTTATAGTATAAATAATGCATGTTTATGAGAATTGCACAAAAAAACAAAAAATTGAGAACTAACCAAAATATTAACATTCTACTTACACATTGATCCAAAACTCTTTGAGCATTCTCATTATCAATCATCCCATCCTTATTGACGCGGGCAGCCTTCCACACTTGACTACGACTTATCTCATCAACTTCCGACTCTTCTATCTGTATATACATTTTGACAAATTAACATAGCAATTAAAAAAAATTATAATCTTATACAATACAATTAAAAAAAGTAAAATCTGGATCCCACTCAATGTTCATTAAAGTATCTATTCAAGTGTTTATTTTTCAATGAATAAAACTAGAAAAAACAAGATAGATTTTTTTGATAAAAATTATCAAATCTGTATGTTCTTTTCTCTGCTAAGTAACAGTTTGCAGAGTCTCATACTAGGAAGAAAATTACTATTGCAGCATCCCAATAGTCCATACTAGTACACGATAAATATCTACACAACTAAGTGAAAGCAAATTCATGAATCTGTATACTACAACTGAGTGCATCCCAATAGACCATTTCAATAAAGTGAGTGTGGATTCAGAAAAGAATATTGTTTTATCAAAATCATACGATATGTCGCCAAATAAAGACGAGTATCCAAGGAATAAAAACGTTTGTGATGTTTCTACTGATGAAGGAGCACCGTTGACTTCTGGAAGTGATGTCTGACAAACTGTTGAAATGTCACCACATTCATATTATGACTCTGCTGCAACAAACAAGTATACAGCTAATCACCACATTCACGGTGGCTGGAACGGATTAGATGGCAGCAGTCTTTCAAGTCAAAGTGTCGGCACTGAATCAAACTCTGATCAGAGCTTAATTATTATGCTATCACATTGTAACTAATTACGACCCGGTAGCTCTTATGATTCCGTCCGAAATCCAGACCAGTTTCTTACTCCAAGAACTTATGGAGTAGATGCAGGCATTACCTGGGTGAATCCGGTTGTTTTACCAAAGGCTTCCCATCCACTAGATTACTTCACCGCACGCGAGGCAGCGCCTAGTGTAACTGATTCCCAAGTGATAGTAAAGCTTGGATTGTGAAATGGAAGAATCTTTATACACATTCACTCATTGATGCCATTCAGCCTTATCCAACTGGGAAAATGATTTAACAATTATGACAACACCAGATATTCTAATCAATATTAAATTATCTTAAAAAAGGCTCTGTTTCCCTAATCCACCTCCCCTGCTTTCTCTGTTCTACTTCCTAACATCAAACTCATGCCTCCATGTGTTCATACTCCTCGAATAACAACAAATTCAAATGCGAAATCGAAAATACTCCCTTCCCTAATCAAATCTCAACTCCAACTTCACAGATACATCATCAATCTCAATTAAATCTGACCAAAGATTCTAAAACCCTAGAGCTACCAATGAAATCAAACAGCATACAATAGCATTTTCAAACAATTGATAGAGGAATTTGAATCAATAATGTACAAAGAACATGATAGTGTAAAGAAATCAAAGAGATGGTAAGAAAAAAACTCACGTAATCGAAGTGATTTTGGCCCGGTACAATCTTCTTATCTTTCTGCTCGCTCTTCACCTTAACAACTTCTTCTTCTTCTGAATGTGTGTTTGTTCGAGAGAGGAGGTTTGGTGAAGTTCCGGTTTGAGAGAGGAGGTTTCACGTGGTGATAGGGTTTCAGCGGCGAAAGGATGAAACAGGTGATGAAAGCGATGGTTAACGGGTTAACGAAGATGGTTAACGAAGATGGTGATAGGGCTTCGATGTGGTCTTGGTTTCTCGGCTGGGTTTTGGTTTAGGTTGTGGCGGTCACCCAAATCTTTATGTGCCAAAATGAAAAGTCACCCCTTTTTTATTTTATTTTTATTTTTTATTTTATAAAAATCAATAATAGCACTTTTAAAGGAAATGCTATCCTAGTTAAAAATATTAATAGCATTTTTAAAAATAGTGCTATCTTTTTTAAGTTTAATAATAGCATTTTTTCAAAAAGTGCCATCAAAATCGTACAGTTAGCATTTTATGATAGCGTCTGACGTCAAAGTGCTATTATAAATTTTTTTTTCCCTTTTCAATAGCACTTTCCACAAAAGTGCTATCTTTTTTAAGTTTAATAATAACATTTTTTCACAAAGTGCTATCAAAATCGTATTGTCAGCATCTTATGATAGCGTTCAACGACAAAGTGCTATTATAAACTTTTTTTTTCCTTTTCAATAGCACTTTCTTCAAAAGTGCTATTAAATTAGGCGATACCAAATATCAAATTTGGCATAGTGAATGCTCGAAGATCTAATTCATTTACCACGAACGGTAATGACACGATCACTTTCAAAGTCTAATTCAGCTACTACGAACAGTACTGACACGACAAAAGATCTAATTCGGTTACTACGAACGGTACTGACACGGTCAACTCTCAGAGATCTAATTCTATCATCACGAACGGTGTAGACACGGTCACTGACATTCTCAGTCTAATTCAGCTACTACGAACGGTACTGACACGACAGAAGATCTAATTCAGATACTACGAACGGTACTGACACGATCAAATTTCAGAGGTCTAAGTCTATCATCACGAACGGTGTGGACACGATCACTGGCCTTCCCAGTCTAATTCAGTCACTACGAACGGTGCTGACACGACAAGAGAATCTAATTCTATCATCACGAACGATGAAGACACGATTATCTCCCCAGATCTAATTCTATCATCACGAACGATGAAGACACGATCATCTTTCCAAGATCTAATTCAAGTATCACGAACGATACTGACACGATCAATTCCCAAGGATCTAATTCATCTACCACGAACGGTAATGACACGGTCAACGCGCAAACAACATATTCTCAAAATTCAACTACCAGATGGCATCCACAAGCCCATCTCCGACAAAAGTCCCAACTTCAAATAGGGCAAATTTCTTGGTATTCTTATGTTCAATCATCTTCCACCTTCAGATACCGACTGGCGCGCAAACCACTCTACATCTTCAGGTTTAAGATAATTGAACAGGGGCAGCTGTCATACCCCAAAATTTGCCCATGCTATTTTTCATACACAAAACCAAATCAAAAGACAAAGCTCCCAAAACACAGTCTCCCACACAGAAGTTCTAAACTAGGGTTTGAATAATTCAGAGGAAAATCATTGAATCAATGGCTCAAGGTGGTTCCATAGGGTCACTAACATCCCAAAGTATCTCCATATAAAGTTTCAAGTCGAACAGAGCAAATTTAGTCCCTCAAATCCTGATTAGGTCAACAGTCGACACCCAAGGACAAAACAGTCATTATACAGTCAAAACTCAAGATATTTGGTCAACAACATCCTCATAACCCTAAAATCATCATTTGATCAAGGATTGATCACGATGATGATTTGAAAGATCAAAAAAGTCAAAAGTCAAAAGTTACTATTTTTGGCATGAACTGAAAGAGTCAACCAAACTTTGAAAATTCACCAAATATTCATACTTCATCAGAAAAATTCCCACCAAAGCTCATTTTGAAGGGAATTCATTCCTCTATCCAATGGTCCGAGAATCAGAGCTCATAGGTCAATGATCTAAGAGATATGGCTTCATACATTATAGGTCCTTTTCAAAAGTCAACAAGAAGACACTTTTTCCAAAAGGGTATAAAATGAGAATGGAAAATAATTTTGATATGGAACCAAAGACACTGGTTAGAGGACTCTTCAAGGTTTCTAAAAAGTCCTAGAACCCTTCCATACCTCAAAAATTGAGAGAAGTAAGCCTTGGCAAAGTTGAGCTATTTTTGAGGGGAAAATATGAAGGAATTTTGAATTTTTTGCTAATGGGCCTATGTTGTTAAAAATCCAAGCTTGTTCCTCATGGCATTAGGAGCCCATAAACTATTTCCCACGAATTTCTTTGATTTATGTGATTTATTTTGACTTTTTAAATCATTTAAAAATGATTAAAAACAAATAAATTACTAAAAAATCAAATATTCTATCAAAGATATGGTTTGGACCTATTTTGATCAGCAAATATTCTCCACATCCAATGTAATTTCGTGCAAATATGATTGGGAGAAGATTGAGTCAATATTGGCCATAATTGGAAATTTCTAAAGCATATTTTTAATCAAATTTCTCAAACTTGCAAATCAAGATTCAAGAAGATTTGGTCAGGTTTTAGTTGCCCTAATCAGTCTCATATAAATACAAAACAAGTGCAGATGGCAAAGGGGAGAGGATTCACTCAATAAACCCTAACCAACTCGCCAAAATTTTGCAAGTCTAGGGCAATGCAAAAGTCAACTTTCCTGGTGATTTCAATCGAAGCCAATGACCTATTCATTCTCCTGAGACGCCCAGCGGACAATCCAAGCCCTTTCACGATCTCAGAGAGTCCCTGAATCGCACCTTTTGAATGCTCCGGTTTGGTGAAAATTCTTGTATTCGTTTTTACTTTCCATGCATCGTTGACGTGTTTTATGTGTTTGTTCATGTCCAAGAGCTTATTTAGGGCAGGTTTGACGTACAACATGTGAGCTTAACGGTTCGAATCACAGCCTACCATTGTTAGGGCTCCAAAAACGTGGGGCTTCGTATCTCAAAATCCGGGCACTTTCAGGACAAACGGACACTGTCATTAGATTCGCAAGGTCTGAAATAGGGGGTAAGGTATCGTTTCCGTATTTATTCTGTTTATTTTTGCAGGTCGCAGGGATGGACTCGCCGGAGAAGAAGGTGGTTCGCGGCGGTCTTCAGGCGAGGGATCCGCTGACTGCATGCGTGGCCCCTTCAAGCAACGCTATTGGCTGGTCCACTCCTTATTTCTCTCTCCTCGCGTGCGCTGCAATTTCATTGGGCGGTCAAATGTTCTGACTTTCTCTCTCCATTCTCATTGGATGGCACAAGAAACAAGGGGGGTCCACTTTGACTTTTCCTCAATTTGCCTTTAGCGTTCGTTTTTATATTTATTGATTTATTGTTATCTTATTAGCGACTTGTAAACTTGGCTCAGCTGGCAATCAAGAGACCCATGTGACCAGCAGGCAAGGGGTTCGATCCCCAGGTCACAAGATTTTATTTTTCAAAGACATTTGCTCACAGATTGCCTACACCCAGCGCACATAGCCTATCATGCACCTTCGTTTATCAGCCCTTGGCTCTCCAACGAATTCAAATCTGACGAACCAGATGATGCTTCCTCACCATATACCCTCATGGGCTCATCACATATGATCGAAGCTAAGCTTTTTTTTAATATACTCTTTTGTTTTATTTGTTTTCTTTTCCTTTTTTTTTTATTACTTCTCCTTTCTTCTTTTATTCTATTTATTCAATGTATTTTATTAAAACATTTCACTTTATTAATATAACAATTTATTTTTAATCAAAAATTCGATTTTTTTTCTTATAATATTAAACAAATTTTTAATAATTATTTTTGGGCAACAATTTAATTTTGGGCTAATTAAATTTATCATATGCCTTAAACCATGATTCTGGTAGGTGTTATCCACTAACGTATTATTAAGTCTTATAAACCTTTTAAGGTCACAATAAGTTTTCTTAAACCTTTAGGGTTTGTAAATTTTTTAAGGGGTTTGTAAACTTTTAAGGTTTGTAGATCGTTCATGCACTAACATTTCTCTTCTGCATGCCTAATTTTCAGGGTTAATTAAATATCCTCCGACCACTAACCATATCAGATCAAATGCAAAAAGTTAAGTACCTTTTCATTTATTTACTCATTTCAATTTATTGTCTCGACCTTCTTATTTTAGGGTTAGAGATGTTCGCCTCTAAATTAGCCATACACTCACCCCATTTTTATTTTGTTTGCCTTTTCAGGGTTCGATAATTGCCAAAGCTACATTGGTAACCCTAAAACCCTAACCTAGATATTTTTTCTTTGTATATTATTACTTATGTCAAACCCTATTAAGGGATCCGCTGGTTACAATTTCCCGCCCCCTTTATTGCTTTATATTAATGCGTGGGTAGTAATCTTAGGGAGTGCAAGCCTTAAATCAATGTAGATAATTAATTACAAGATAAATAACTGAATTGAACCACGTGATTGTTGCACACACGCACCCTTTTGGGGTAACCTCTCTGTTGCCTTGTTGCCTGTTGCCTGCTGCCTGTTGCCTTTGTGTCTTGCAGAATAAGCCTCGTCCCTCGAATATGAGGATACCTCAGCCATGCTGCCTCGATAATCAAAGGTCATACGACCCTAAATGATGCTGCCTTCGATACACAATATGACCTCGACCCTCGGAAGTTGCCTACGGAAAAAGGCTGAGGTATCTTCTGGTTGCATAACGAAAAATGGCTTATTCTGATCCTTGCCTTAGACTACCTGCCCTTCTATGGCATGGGACAGTCTTATGGCAAAGGATGCTTCGATGACCCTTCAACCTCCAAACGAAAGGCTTCCTGCCCTCTTATGGCAAGGATAGACCCTTTCATTCTGAAAGGCTAAAAAGAGACCTATCATCTGAGTTTAAGGTAATTGCCCCTAATTGCCTTGCAATGCTCAAATCTTTTTATTCTTTCTCATAATTTTTCAAAAGGGCAACGCTTATTCACAAGCTAAAGTCCCTATCTCTTTCATCTACATTTTCTAAACAAACGAGCAAGCAAAGCAATTAAGAGCCCATGGAAAACCATGGATGCAAAGGGTGCCTTACACCTTCCCTTTGCATAAATTACCCCCCGAACTCAGATTTCTTTAAAAGGTTTTTTTCTGTTTCTTTTAGCCTTTCCGATTTAGTTTGGATAAAATAAAAGTCGGTGGCGACTCATGCTTAACCGCGACATTTCGATCGATAAAAAGTCAGTTCACCGTATTACAATATATATATATATATATATATATATATATATATATTTTAACTGTCCTAGGGTTTACACTCAGACGTAGTTCTAAACAATATATAAACAGTTCTATATTTAACAGTAATTTAAATAAAGACTGTAAATTGAAAGCTTGTAAAGCCTAACCTGGATGGAGTGGAGGCCTTTGAAGAAGTATGTACAAAGCCTTACCAACAATTGATAACAGTTGAATATTTATGATAAATAGTTAAGGGTTTTTGAAAACAGAAGAAGTGAAGATGGACAAAGGTCACATAGGTATCTGAAGAGTTTCACCGGGAATAATGCCCTTCAAATACCAGAAGAATGTTTTGAAAACAGAAAGGAGATTTTGAAAATACAGTTTTGGAAAACAAACTATGAAAAGAAAAAAGGTGTTAGGACTTACACTCTAATAGAGGCCCAATGAAAATGATTTTCTTGTTTATGAGAAACAGTTGAGAATAATGCGAGGTTCTATTGTTTGACAACCTCGATCGTCTGTTTATTTTGAAATATAAAAATAGTTTTGAATTTTGACAAAAGTCAACTTAATTAGGGTAAAGATGAAATCTAAACCTAATTGAGACCTAGATGGCTTAGGGTTTTATCACAAAGTATTTGTGAGGTATTAGTTTTTTTGAAAGTTTAATGAAAACATATATTAAAACATATTTTAAACACTAAAACAACACCATTTTCAACCTAATAAAAATATACAAAATAAATAATATTTTTGTGATTTTTTGATTTATTCATAAAATATATGTATTAATCAACAAGTGTGTGAAAAATGAAGTCAAAATGAAGTAATTTGATAGGTTAAATAATTGATTAAAGTTGTGAAGAAATTAAATGGAAAAAGTGATAAAAAATTGGTTTTGGTCCTAGCAAGGCTTGAACCCACGCCCTTGACAACTACTCCACAAAACCTGACCAACTGAGCTACGCGCTCAGTTTGTATAACATACGCAATGAATTGATTATATTTTAAAAAAGATCCAGGAGATTCAAATTTGCGCGCCACTATAGTCATCTTCTTCCTTGAGCTCGTGAGAATTCAAAATTCTAACTCTCTGGTTTCTCAACCAAATGGTACGATGTAAACATCAATTTTGTTCGTTTTTGGACAAGGAACATGATCATGGGTTCAGAATTCATTTATTCTAAGTGTAGCTAACAAATTTCAGTATGAACACGAAGAACACATAAACCCTAAATTTAAAATTAAATGACAAACAAGATGAATAAATGAATGATGATAGAGGGTTTTCAATCCTCTGATGACGCTGAACAAGATAGTATCGAGCTATATGAGAAAGAATACTCAAATAAGTGGGTTGGAGTTTGAAAAAATACCTCTGAAAATGGAGGTCGTGAGGATAATGAGGAACACCTGGGCTTGTGTGAGTGATCCTAAAAGCTTCCTTGGGACTCAGTGATGCTAACTGAATGCTTATTGTGACTTCAATCCTTCTGAATTGCTCTACCCGACACCTTCGATTTGAGCTTCCAAAGAGAAGCTCTAGTTTGAAGAAAACGATTCTTCTTGCCAAAGAACTTTGAAAAACCATATGCATAAGAAGAGAAAGAGAAAGCAAAGAATAGAGTTGCTTTGGTGTGAATTGTATGAAGGATAGCACTTGTATTTATAGGCAAATGGTTTAGTATAGTTGAAGAGGAGTGTGGTTACTTAGTGAGGTTGATTTGGTTTCTTGGCTATGAAGGAATTCAAAAATATCCAAAATGCAATGATGGAAATTTTGATTCCATTTGATCAATCCCCTAGCCCTCGATTTTGCTTGATCTTAGGGGAAAAATCTGAGACAGAAATGAGCTCCAATTGGTTGGGAAGAGATTCCTTTGGTGATTCATCATCTTGCCATAAATTCTCAAATGCAATCATTACATAATCACATGCCTTTGTTTTTGGGAATATTCTCTAATCCTTATGCAATGATGAAAATAGATGTATGGTGTGCTTGCAGATGTATTAGAGGTCGGGTAGCATCACTTAGTGAAGTCATTTGCACAAAATTGCAAAGTTCCAAATTGCACATGACCTATAATTTTCACTTCAAGTGCCTAACTTTGATCAATCATATCTCTTAGCTCAAAATGAATTTGGAGAAGGTTGAGCACAATTTGGAAAGCCCTTAACATGTACTTTAATTCATTAGTTTGGTGTTTGCCCAAATTCTTTAGGGAAATTAGTGAAAAAGTCCCATAAAGTTTGAAGAAAACTAGGGTTTTCTTGCATGTTTTGTGAAGGCAGCCACTTTGAAGTTCCATATCTCTTCAATGGTTGATTTTTAGCCAAAAAATTAAATGTGTCAAAGTTATTTATTGGATCAAAATCTACAACTTTCATGTTGGAAGTTTTTTTCAGTTTGTAGGTGAAATTTTGAGAAAATCCCTTCCAAAGTTTGGCAAAAACCACTTGAAAACACTTAGAAAAATTTTTAAGTATGAAAAGTCAAACTTTTGACTTTTGATTCTTGATTGATTTTCTTGATTTTTCTTAATCAAATGACTTCAAATATCATATATTAATGATTTAAAACTTCAAAAGTCATGGTTGACCAAAATTTCCAAAAAGTCAAAGGTGATCTTGTACAGTTGACTTTTTCCAGATGAAGTGAATTCTTGGACTTTTGTGATGAATCAAACTCTCCTCTTCAAATGAGTGATGTGAATGGATTATATTGAGGTAATAGAAGTTCTTGAGTCATGCTTTGAGTTTTGGATCCATCTCCTGATTAAAAAGTCAACTATCTTGGTGAATTAGGTCAAAAACCCTAATTGTCGACCAGATGAAATTGATGACTGTAGGCCTTGGATTGAAGTGTAATGCCCTATGTGTTAGAACAAGATTTGTTCTGATTAATATTCTTAGTTTTGATGATAACAAGGATATGAATTTTGTGTGAGATAATGTGGTACTCTAATACATTGCAAATTCCATTTCAGGAAATATATAAAGAGTATGCACAAATCAGCGCTCAGAAGCTTTGTCTCAGAAGGTTCAGCATGCAACATCAGAACATGGTCTGGCAAGACATCAGAAGATGGTCAAGGCAGAATCAGAACATGGGTCTATGGAAGCATCAGAAGAACTTGAGATCAGAAGCAGAAGCACTTAAGTTCTGATGGTATCACGCTCAGAAGCACTTCAAGGTCAGAAGACAAGAAGATGCTATGCACCAAACTGTTTGACTCTAATGATATTCAAATATTATATTCACAAACATTAGATCAGAAGAAAGTACAGGTGGCAGGCTACGCTGACTGACAAAAGGAACGTTGGAAGCTATTAAAGGCAACGTCAGTAGACACAGCGTGAACAAGGCTCGAGGTAGTTGACAAAAGCGTGAAACATTAAATGCAAAGCTGTACGGAATACGCAAAGCATTAAATGCGCCCAACGGTCATCTTCTCAAACGCCTATAAATATGAAGTTCTGATGAGAAGCAAGTACACGAATTCTGAACTAAATTATTCTGAAAGACTTGCTGAAACGCTGTTCAAATTCAAAGCTCAGAAACTTCATCTTCATCAAAGCTCACTACATTGCTGTTGTAATATATTAGTGAGATTAAGCTTAAACGTTAAGAGAAATATCACTGTTGTGATTATAGCTTTTAAGAAGCATTGTAAAACTCTTATTTGATTACATTAATTTGTAAGTAACTAGAGTGATCAAGTGTTGATCAGGATACTCTAGGAAGTCTTAGCTTGTGTCTAAGCAGTTGTAATTAGAGTGATCACGTGGTGGTCAGGATACTCTAAGAAAGTCTTAGCTTGTGTCTAAGCATTTGTTCCTGGAGTGATCAGGTTGTGATCAGGATACTCTAGAAGACTTAGTCGCGGACTAAGTGGAAAACCATTGTAATCTGTTGCGATTAGTGGATTAAATCCTCAGGTGAGGTAAATCACTCCGTGGGGGTGAACTGGAGTAGTTTAGTTAAGAACGAACCAGGATAAAAATAACTGTGCATATTGTTTTTATCGTTCAAGTTTTTAGACTACACTTATTCAAACCCCCCCCCCCCTTTCTAAGTGTTTTTCTATCCTTCAATTGGTATCAGAGCGCCGGTTCTAAGGTGCAAGCACTTAACCGTGTTTAGAAAAGATTCAGGAAGAGAAAAACGCTTCAGTAAAAGATGGCTGGTGAAATTCCAACAAATCCAGCTGCATCTTCATCTGGCTCAGCTGAGCAATACTACAATGGTAATGGTAACAATGGTTACACCAGACCACCAATATTCGATGGTGAAAACTTTGAGTATTGGAAAGATAAATTAGAAAGTTACTTTCTTGGTCTGGATGCTGATCTATGGGATCTTCTGCTGGATGGTTACAAACATCCTGTTAAAGCTACTGGTGTAAGGCACACGAGAAGCGAAATGAATGATGATCAAAAGAAAGATTTCAAGAATCATCACAAATGCAGGACTGTTTTGCTGTATGCTATCTCTCATGCTGAGTATGAGAAGATGTCTAACAGGGAAACGGCCCATGACATATATGAGTCCTTGAAGATGACTCATGAAGGAAATGCTTAAGTCAAGGAGACCAAAGCTCTTGCACTAATCCAGAAGTATGAAGCCTTCAAGATGGAGGATGATGAAGACATTGAAAAGATGTTTTCAAGATTTCAAACTCTGACTGCTGGATTGAGAGTTCTCGACAAAGGCTACACCAAGGTTGATCATGTAAAGAAGATCATCAGAAGTTTGCCCAGAAGATGGGGCCCAATGGTGACTGCATTCAAGATTGCGAAGAATCTGAATGAAGTTTCTTTGGAAGAGCTGATCAGTGCCCTGAGGAGTCATGAGATTGAACTTGACGCTAATGAACCTCAGAAGAAAGGTAAGTCTATCGCATTAAAAGCTAATGTTAAAAAATGCACTAACGCTTTTCAGGCTAGAGAAGAAGATCCTGAAGAAGAAGATGAACTGTCCATGATCTCCAGAAGGGTAAACCAACTCTGGAAAAGCAAGCAAAGGAAGTTCAGAGGCTTCAGAAGTTCAAAGAAATTTGAACGAGGAGAATCTTCTGGTGACAGAAGATCTGACAAGAAGAAGGCTGTCTGCTATGAGTGCAATGAGCCTGGACATTACAAGAATGAGTGTCCGAAACTTCAGAAGGAGAATCCCAAGAAGAAGTTTCATAAGAAGAAAGGTCTTATGGCAACATGGGATGATTCTGAATCAGAATCAGGATCAGACTCTGAAGGAGAGCAGGCAAACTTTGCGCTGATGGCGACAGAAGATGATGGATCAGAATCTACATCAGAATCAGATTCTGAAGAGGTATTTTCTGAACTATCTAGAGAAGAGTTAGTTTCCAGTCTAACAGAGCTTCTTGAATTAAAAGCTCATCTTAGTATCAAATACAAAAAGCTGAAAAAGCAATTTGAATTTGAAACCAAGAAGCTTGAGTTGGAAAATTCTGAATTAAAAGAAAAAGTTTTAAAATTATCCAATAATGTTGGATCTCCTTCTGATTCAGAAAAATCCACTCCCAGTCTGAATCATATTCTGAAAGAATATGATTTAAGCTTCAGGAAGTTCTTATCTAGAAGTATTGGCAGAAGTCAGCTAGCTTCCATGATATATGCTGTGTCTGGGAACAAGAGAGTTGGCATTGGTTATGAGGGTGAAATCCCATACAAGCTTGAATCTGTGGATGATATGAAAATATCATACAAGCCTCTGTATAACCAATTTAAATTTGGCCACTCCCATGATATTAAGCACACATCACATGCACAAAGTTTTCACATAACACACACCAAGAAGCATGTGACACAACCTAAGAAATATCATGGAACTAAGAATAAGAAGTATCATACTGTTCCTCCTGCTAAATATTTTGCTAAACCCAAGTTCAATCAGAACTTGAGGAGAACTAACAAGAAAGGACCCAAGAAATTGTGGGTACCTAAGGAGAAGATAATTTCTGTTGCAGATATCCTTGGCGGCAAAGAGGACAGAAAGCAAAATGTCATGGTACCTGGACTCTGGGTGCTCGCGACACATGACGGGAAGAAGGTCTACATTCCAAGACCTGGTGCTTAAACCAGGTGGAGAAGTCAAGTTTGGAGGAGATCAGAAGGGCAAAATCATTGGCTCTGGAACCATAAGTCTTGGTAACTCTCCTTCCATAACTAATGTACTTCTTGTTGAAGGATTAACGCATAACTTATTGTCCATAAGTCAATTAAGTGACAATGGTTATGATATAATCTTCAACCAAATGTCTTGCAAGGCTGTGAGTCAGAAGGATGGCTCAATCCTATTTACAAGCAAGAGGAAGAACAACATTTATAAGATTGATCTTTCTGATCTTGAGAAGCAGAAGGTGACTTGTCTTATGTCTGTTTCTGAAGAGCAATGGGTCTGGCACAGAAGATTAGGTCATGCTAGTTTGAGAAAGATTTCTCAGATTAACAAACTAAATCTAGTCAGAGGACTCCCAAATCTGAAATTCAAATCAGATGCTCTTTGTGAAGCATGTCAGAAGGGCAAGTTCTCCAGACCTGCATTCAAGTCTAAGAATGTTGTTTCTACCTCAAGGCCATTAGAACTCTTGCACATTGATCTGTTTGGCCCAGTCAAAACAGCATCTGTCAGAGGGAAGAAATATGGATTAGTCATCGTTGATGATTATAGCCGCTGGACGTGGGTAAAGTTCTTGAAACACAAGGATGCGTCTCATTCAGTGTTCTTTGAATTCTGCACTCAGATTCAATCTGAGAAAGAGTGTAAAATCATAAAGGTCAGAAGTGATCATGGTGGCGAATTTGAGAACAGATTCCTTGAGGAGTTCTTCAAAGAAAATGGTATTGCCCATGATTTCTCTTGCCCCAGAACTCCACAGCAAAATGGAGTTGTAGAGCGAAAGAATAGGACTCTACAAGAAATGGCCAGAACCATGATCAATGAAACCAATATGGCTAAGCATTTCTGGGCAGAAGCAATTAACACTGCATGCTATATTCAGAATAGAATCTCTATCAGACCTATTCTAAATAAGACTCCTTATGAATTGTGGAAGAACAGAAAGCCCAACATTTCATATTTCCATCCTTTTGGATGTGTATGTTTTATTCTGAATACTAAAGATCATCTTGGTATGTTTGATTCTAAAGCACAAAAGTGTTTCCTTCTTGGATATTTTGAACGCTCTAAAGGCTACAGAGTATACAATACTGAAACATTGATTGTAGAAGAATCAATCAATATCAGGTTTGATGATAAGCTTGGTCTTGAAAAACCAAAGCAGTTTGAGAATTTTGCAGATTTTGATATTGATATATCAGAAGCAGTAAAACCAAGAAGCAATGCTGCAGAAGCTGGAAGTCTCAGAAGCAATGGATTAGAAGATCAAGTTGCTGCATCTTTAGAGAATCTTAGGATTTCTGAAGAACCAACTATCAGAAGATCACCTAGACTTGCCTCAGCTCATTCAGAAGATGTGATCCTTGGAAAGAAAGATGATCCCATCAGAACAAGGGCATTCCTTAAGAACAATGCAGAATGTCAATTAGGTCTTGTTTCTTTGATCGAGCCAACTTCTGTTGATCAAGCTCTAGAAGATCCAGACTGGATAATTGCCATGCAAGAAGAACTAAATCAGTTTACAAGGAATGATGTATGGGACTTGGTTCCTAGACCAAAAGGATTTAACATCATCGGTACTAAGTGGGTTTTCAGAAATAAGCTAAGTGAGAAAGGTGAAGTGGTAAGAAACAAAGCCAGACTGGTTGCTCAGGGGTATAGTCAGCAAGAAGGGATTGATTATACAGAAACCTTTGCACCAGTGGCCAGGTTAGAATCTATTCGTCTATTAATTTCTTTTGCCACTCAACACAACATCACTCTTTATCAGATGGATGTCAAGAGTGCCTTCTTAAATGGTTATATAGATGAAGAAGTTTATGTTCACCAACCTCCTGGTTTTGAAGACTCCATGTCTCCAAATCATGTTTTCAAATTAAAGAAATCATTATACGGATTGAAACAAGCTCCCAGAGCTTGGTATGAACGTTTGAGTTCTTTCCTTCTGGAAAATGATTTCACTAGAGGAAAAGTGGACACTACTCTCTTTTGTAAAACATTTAAAAAGGATATTTTAATTTGTCAAATATATGTTGATGATATTATCTTTGGAACATCTAATGCTACACTTGGAAAGGAGTTTGCTGAGTCTATGCAGGCTGAATTTGAAATGAGCATGATGGGAGAACTCAAGTATTTCCTTGGGATTCAAATCAACCAAACTTCCGATGGAACCTATGTTCATCAAACGAAGTATGTGAAAGAACTTCTGAAGAAGTTTAATCTTTCTGAAAGCAAAGAAGCCAAAACTCCTATGCATCCAACATGTGTACTGGGTAAGGATGAGGTAAGTAAGAAGGTAGATCAGAAGTTGTACAGAGGTATGATTGGATCTCTTCTATATCTAACTGCTTCTAGACCTGACATTCTCTTTAGTGTTTGTTTGTGTGCTCGATTCCAATCAGATCCAAGAGAATCTCATTTAACAGCGGTTAAGAGAATTCTAAGGTATCTAAAAGGTACTACTAATGTTGGTTTAGTTTACAGAAGATCTAAAGACTACAACTTAGTAGGATTCTGTGATGCTGACTATGCTGGAGATAGAATAGAAAGAAAGAGCACTTCTGGAAGTTGTCAATTTCTTGGAAGTCATCTGATCTCATGGTATAGCAAGAAGCAAGCTACTATTGCCCTTTCAACAACAGAAGCAGGATATGTTGCTGCTGCTGGTTGTAGCACACAAATGCTCTGGATGAGAAGTCAGCTGGAAGATTATCAGATATATGAGAGTAACATTCCTATTTTCTGTGATAATACTTCTGCTATATGTTTATCTAAGAATCCTATTTTACATTCAAAAGCTAAACATATTGAGATTAAACATCATTTCATAAGGGACTATGTTCAGAAGGGTGTTATATCTTTAAACTTTGTGGATACAGACCATCAATGGGCTGATATCTTTACAAAACCCCTTGCTGAAGATAGGTTTAAGTTCATTCTGAAGAATATCAGTATGGATTTATGCCCAGAATGAGTAGATGAGAAGATTTTATGTATGAGTATCTTCTGAAATGAAATTGGATTTTTTATAAGAAGTTCTGATTGAAATCAATTAGAAATTGTGATTCAGTTATTACTAACGTTTCATTGTCTAAGTTGATTCAGAATCTCTTTAAAAGCAAAACAGCTGTAACTGGCTATCCAGATGGTAAACACGTGTTCACTATTTCTGGACAAGCGTGCGTGCAGTTGAGGGGACGTCTACTTAGGTAACTGTGCAAATCTCGTCTTTTGTCATTATTATCTCTCCTCACGTCATGTTACATTAAATGCCATTCATCATTTCTTGTATTGTCCTTCTTTTCTTTTTTATATTCCTCGAACGTTTCCCTCTTCCTTTTCCCTCTATTTATTCCTTCATTTTGTTGCATCTTTTTTTCAATAAGTCTTGGCTCTCTTTCTCTTTCTCTTTCTTTTTCTCTCTTGTCCAACAAAGTTTTTCTTTGGCATAAACCCTAGTTCATTCATCTTCAACCTAGCGTTCATCATGAATCCTTTCAACTCAATGAGAACGGATGGAAGGGTTAATCAGTTACAGGATGTGAAGCATATCTTGGGATGGCTCTCCAAGTCTCTTTCAAAACAGATCTCTTCTTCAATGTTGTTATCAACATCTATCGAAAGGAAGAAGACCTTCTTGAGTCACTGGAGCCCGTTTGCAACATTAGCTCCCTGTCTATGAACTGTCCCTCACTTCCTCTTTGGTCTCTTGGATCTCTCCTACAGTGGAGGTTCTAGTATGGACAGGCATGAAGAGTTTTCAAGCTTTCATGGCTGAACAAACTGAAGACCAGAGGGTTCTTGAGTTGTTTGCGCAGTCTTTGCGTAGGATAGAGTCTTAGGCTTTTGGTCTTTGTATTTTTCTTTCCTTGTTGCATCTGTTTTGTGCATTCACCTTTTGTAATCCTTCTTGTTGAAATCAATGAAAAGTTATTTATGTTTCTTTCCATTTGTCCTGTGCTTACATCTGAATCTTTTATGCTTTTTGATGTTATGACAAAAAGGGGGAGAAAATATATGATAAATGATCTGATTAATATTATCAGTTACCGAGTAAAAAGGCTCCACATTTACTAACAGAACTTGCAAAGTTCTATGTTTTTAAGTTGTGTTGTTGCAGGAATCAAAGATTCAAGATCAACATAAGAAGCAACGAGATGATAAGAAGCAACGAGATGATGAAGCAAGCTGAGTGCTAGGAAGCTTCAGAATCAGAAGCAAGAAGGAAGAATGATCAGAAATAGCTCTTGGATACTTGAAGCAAGCTGAGTGCTAGGAAGCTTCAGAATCAGAAGCAAGAAAGAAGAATGATCAGAAATTCTGATAATAGAATATGATCCAAATCATTGTCTATTTGCTCTGATACATTGTCTATTGGATCTGATATATTCTATATGGCTTATATGGCTCTGATACATATTTTGTGTTCTGATACACATTTTATGTTCTAACTCATTCATGTTGACTTTTGTCGTTTAGTTTTGTTCTGTAACATTTCAGGATGTAGAGATGCTCTGATGATGCTCTGGTACATTCAACAATGTTCTGATACAATCTAGCATGAAGTGATGTAAGAAGAAATTCAAAGCTCTGAAGCTATCCGAGGGAAGCAGAAATCAGAAGCTGTGAATGTTCTAAAGATCCAGAAAACTCAAGTTCTGAAGCTGTCCTAAATGGAAGCATGAATCAGAAGCTGTGAATGTTCTGGAGATCAAAGAAATTCAAGTTCTGAAGCTGTCCTAAATGGAAGCAGGAATCAGAAGCTGTGAATGTTCTGAAGATCAAAGAAATTCAAGTTCTGAAGCTGTCCTAAATGGAAGCAGGAATCAGAAGCTGTGAGTGTTCTAGGGATCTAAAGAAATTCAAGTTCTGAAGCTGTCCAATGGAAGCAGAAGTCAGAAGCTATGAATTATCAGAAGACAGAAGCTTATGTGATCGTCTCTACCGAAATAATCAGGGAAGTCTTTTATTATTAAAGTTCTTCGAGTATTTATTTCAGGGGGAGATTATTCATCTCAGGGGGAGATTGTTAATCTCAGGGGGAGACATATTCACATGCTTATGCTATAGCTGTGTAATTTGTCTTTAGCCGTCTGCTCTTTCTGATCGCAAATTCATATCATTTATATATGTTTTTGTCATCATCAAAAAGGGGGAGATTGTTAGAACAAGATTTGTTCTGATCAATATTCTTAGTTTTGATGATAGCAAGGATATGAATTTTGTGTGAGATAATGTGGTACTCTAATACATTGCAAATTCCATTTCAGGAAATATATAAAGAGTATGCACAAATCAGCGCTCAGAAGCTTTGTCTCAGAAGGTTCAGCATGCAACATCAGAACATGGTCTGGCAAGACATCAGAAGATGGTCAAGGCAGAATCAGAACATGGGTCTATGGAAGCATCAGAAGAACTTGAGATCAGAAGCAGAAGCACTGAAGTTCTGATGGTATCACGCTCAGAAGCACTTCAAGGTCAGAAGACAAGAAGATGCTATGCACCAAGCTGTTTGACTCTGATGATATTCAAATATTATATTCACAAACATCAGATCAGAAGAAAGTACAGGTGGCAGGCTACGCTGACTGACAAAAGGAACGTTGGAAGCTATTAAAGGCAACGTCAGTAGACACAGCGTGAACAAGGCTCGAGGTAGTTGACAAAAGCGTGAAACATTAAATGCAAAGCTGTACGGAATACGCAAAGCATTAAATGCGCCCAACGGTCATCTTCTCAAACGCCTATAAATATGAAGTTCTGATGAGAAGCAAGTACACGAATTCTGAACTAAATTATTCTGAAAGACTTGCTGAAACGCTGTTCAAATTCAAAGCTCAGAAACTTCATCTTCATCAAAGCTCACTACATTGCTGTTGTAATATATTAGTGAGATTAAGCTTAAACGTTAAGAGAAATATCACTGTTGTGATTATAGCTTTTAAGAAGCATTGTAAAACTCTTATTTGATTACATTAATTTGTAAGTAACTAGAGTGATCAAGTGTTGATCAGGATACTCTAGGAAGTCTTAGCTTGTGTCTAAGCAGTTGTAATTAGAGTGATCACGTGGTGGTCAGGATACTCTAAGAAAGTCTTAGCTTGTGTCTAAGCATTTGTTCCTGGAGTGATCAGGTTGTGATCAGGATACTCTAGAAGACTTGGTCGCGGACTAAGTGGAAAACCATTGTAATCTGTTGCGATTAGTGGATTAAATCCTCAGGTGAGGTAAATCACTCCGTGAGGGTGGACTGGAGTAGTTTAGTTAACAACGAACCAGGATAAAAATAACTGTGCATATTGTTTTTATCGTTCAAGTTTTTAGACTACACTTATTCAAACCCCCCCTTTCTAAGTGTTTTTCTATCCTTCACTATGGACATTGTCATATGAACTAATTGAGGATGATTGAAGTCTTTGAGTGATGCCCTTGAGCTTTCTAGGGTTTCCCAAATGTGATCCCTAATTTTAGTCCTTGATGAGCTCAAAACCCTAGACTGGTGAGGTAAGCAATCCTGAGTCCAGGTGATGGGTATCTAATCAATCATAGGTGAATAGAATGAAGCTTTTGAGTCCCATAGTTGTGTTAGAAACCATCTCTTTTTCTGATTGATCCTTTTCCTGAGTTCTTTTGTTCTTGAACACCCTCGACTAAGTACCAGATGAATAAGTGACTGCTCTGAGTATCTGCTTTGACTTTGATGAAAAGTTAGAAGATATGACATCTCAGGGGGGGGTCAAAATTAGGGTATGACAGATAGTTCAGAGATAATCAAGACAAAGATTTAATTCTGATGCTTAATTTTGGATATCTTCCAGAGATAGTTCAGAGATAATCAAGACAGAGATTTAGTTCTGATACTTAGTTCCGGGTATTCTCCAGAGATAGTTCAAAGATAATCAAGACAAAGATTTAATTATGATACTTAGTTCCGGGTATTCTCCAGAGATAGTTCAGAGATAATCATCTTCTTAAGATCTAACGTACTTTTCCAGAAATTTAACAATGCAAACTGGACCCAGTCTAGCGTATGACTCGTCCTAAAAGTATAGCCTGACGTACGACTTACTTTGACACTTAACAATACAATGGATTCAGTGTAACATACGACCCATCCTAAGTATATCCTTTCAGATACGGTCTAACGAACGACTCATTCTGACTTTCAACCTATCAAGTCAGGTGGCATTTTTAAGCCCACTTCATACTCCCAACATCCAGATGGCATCTTGTTAAGCCCATCTCAATCAATTCTCTCAATAACTGGGTGGCATCTCTAAGCCCATCCCCGATAGTGCAAATTTCTGGATATTCTAGTGTTCAATCATCTTCCACCTTCAGATTCCGACAGGAACATAAACCATTCTACATCCACAGGTTTAAGAAGATTGAACAGGGGCAGCTGTCATACCCCAAAATTTGCCCCCTCATTTTTAAAGACAAAAATATTCAAATACGAAAATAATTGAAGAGGACACCCTAAGCTTTCCAACAAATACAAAATTATTCCCAAATAATGAGAACTGAGAAAATTATGGCTGGTGAAAGTTGGGAAATTTTGAGTCAGTGCATAAAATCCAAATTGAGCAAATTCATTATTGGGCCATAGTTTTAATCCAATCATCCCTTAAATTGTTTTATTGTAGTTGTTTTGATTTATTCATTTAAATAATTCAAAATAAAGAAAATAAAATAAATTAAGCTCTTAGTGAGGTCCAAGTCCATCTTCCTTTTAACCTAATGTTTTCTTATAAATAACTAACAACCCTTATTTTTAACCATTCACCAACCATTCACCTCTACCAAATTCCCCATTCCCATACACTAACAATCGACAACTCTCATGATTAAACACCCATCCACAAAAAACTCTTTACCATCCTTTCTGACCATTACGAATAATCTTCTGTCACTCTAATTCCGGTTGCAGCAGAGTGATAAATTTTCTAGCCTATAAGCCGAATTCTGAAACTACTGTTTCGATTTGCTCCGAATTTTTTCCAGAAGTTCATAAAAAAATCGAGGAACAATACTCCTTTAGAATTGAATGCTAAAGGATTTTGACGCTCAAAATCGCAAATTACTCGTTTTTCTATTTTATTTGATTTAATTTCTATTTTCATATTTTCAAAAAAATCTCAAAAAATTTGTAGCTTCGTTATCTTATTTTATTTGATTTATGATCAGGTTTTTATATATTTTTTATTTTATTTTGATCACTTTTTTATTTTTCCATTTGTTTTCCTAACCGTAACATTGTATGGTTTATGAACAGGTTTCCTATGGATTGGCCAACTGGAAGGAGCTTTATCCCTTGACCTCAAGGAGGTTATTCGTATTTGGCCAAAAGCCTTTTGGCTTTTGGCCAAATCAAGGTTATTCGTATTTGGCCAAAAACCTTTTGGTATTTGGTCAAATCAGGTTATTTGTAATTTTGTCCATAATTTAATTTTCTAAACCCCAATTCTTTTCTAGTGTTGTTGTTATTATTATTATTATTATATTATTATTATTATTATTATTATTATTATTATTATTATTATTATTATTATTATTATTATTATTATTATTATTATCCTTCTTTGCAGGTACTTCCTTTGGCCATTTACCTTGTTTTGGCCAAACAACTTTGCTGGCCACTTTCCCATCATGCACCCTCAAGGCCTAGCCACATAGAATCCAGCCACACTATATCAGATTAAATTCTGGTTTTTCTTTAATTCATTTTTTTTAATTATTGGTTTATTGTTTTATTATTTAAATTTTCACTAAAACGTTAATCTTTTTTTCTCAAACCATAAAATTCATGTTATTTTCATAAATCACTCTAAAATCTTTTTTTATAAAATTAATTTGTTTTTTTAATATAAATTAATAATTTAGAGTAATATTTATTTTTAGGGTAATAATTTAATTTTAGGATAATTAATTATTTTTAGGTTTTTAAACCCTAATTTTATTTGACTAACTATTTTTCATCATGACTATTAATCACTGTCTTCCCTAACCCTTTTAATTTTTGATATGTTACCACCTTATAATTGTTGAGGTTTTTTTAACGCGCGAATTTCTTTTCTCATCTCAAAAACTCCAATGATTGTCGAATGCCTTTATTTAGTTTTTACTTTTATTTAATTTCTGCCTTTAATTTTTGCTTTTATTTAATTATTTACTTTTCTTCCTTTTAAATATTAGAAAATATGTATAGGTCGCAATAAGTTTTCTTGTAATAGTTATAGGTGTTATTTCCTGCCTTTATTTTTCTGCCCTACAGGTGTTTATTGTAATAGCGTAGAAACTTTTAATTCTGCCTTTATTTTAATTGTGTGGTTAGTAATCCTAGGGAGTGCAAGCCTGAATTAACCTAGAATCACTAATTACAAGATAAAATAACTGAATCTAACCACCTGATTGTGCCACACACACACTTTTGGGTAACCCCTCTTGTTGCCTGTTGCCTTATGATTTGCTGCCTTGTTGCCTTATTACTTTGTTGCCTCTTATTGTTACAAAATAGTCAAGTCCTTCGATTCCGAGGATACCTAAAGCAAATGTTGCCCTCAGTTCATTCATCATCAATTTTGTCCCTCGATGCTGCCTCGGAAATAAGATGATTGTCCCATTGCTAAGGTATCCTCGCTTGCTGCCTAAGAATGACTATTACATCCTTCCCTTAGACTACCTGCCCTTCTTATGGCAGGGTCAGTCTTATGGCAAACGATAATTCCGATGACCCTTTACATTCAATAAAAGGACTTTCTACCCTCTTATGGTATGGATAGCCCTGAAAAGCTAAAAGAACATTTTTTATAATTTTAGGGTAATTGCTTCTAATTGCTTGCTCTGGTTTAAATTCAAACTTTCCCTTTTTTTCAAAAACCTTCAAAAAGGCTACGCTTATTTTACAAGCTAAAGTCCTTATTCAAACTCTTTTTCTATTCATTACAAACATTTTTGAAAACAAAGTGAGCTAAGCAATTAAGAGCCTGTGGATAACCATGGATACAAAGGGTGCTTTAAACCTTCCCTTTGTATAATTTACCCCCCGAACTCAAAATCTTTTTAAAGGTCTTTTTCTGTTCTTTTAGCCTTTCTATAATTTGGATAAAATAAAAGTCGGTGGCGACTCTTGCTTACCGCGACATTTCTAAAAAGTCAGTTCTCCCACCGTATTACACATACAATTCAAGAATTTCAAATTGTATGTCGAGAAACAAAGTGGATGCAAGCTAAAGAAATTGACAACTAATGGTGGAGGTGAATACACCTCTTTGGAATTTGCAAAATATTGCAACAAGGAAGGTATAGAGCATGAGGTCATTACACCCTATACACCTCAGCATAATGGTATAACTGAGAGGAAAAATAGAAGTATGCTGAACACGGCCAGGAGTATGTTGAAATTAAAAAAATGCTAAAGAGATTTTGGGGAGAAGCAATTTCGACGGCAGTGTACATACTTAATAGATGTCCAACCAAGATGAAAGTAGACAGGACACCTAATGATGCTCTGATAGGATAAAAGCCAAATGCTAGTCATCTTATAGTATTTGGATCAATGTTCTTCAGGAATGTACCTGAGCAATTGAGAAAGAAGCTAGATGATCGAAGTCAGACCATAGTGTTCACAGGTTATCATTCGACCGGTGCATGAAAGTTATATTTGCCAAATAATGATAAATTAGTGATCAATAGGGATGTTTTGGTGGACGAAAGCAAATAGTGGAATTGGACTCAAGAGTCAGTTCAACATATGCAAGAGACAGCCCCAACTGTGTTTGAAGCAGACCAGCAAAATGAAGACATAACCACTCAAAATAAAGAGCCACTTGAGCAGAGTGTTAGAAGATCGACTAGAACAAGAATTGAATTAACAAGGCTAGCTGGATATGAGAGATTTCCAGATCGAGAAATTGATGCAGACGGTGATCTCATAGAAGAAGCGGTGATGATGGTTGAATCAGAACCAATTAATTTGGATCAAGCCATGACTGATTTGAATTGGTTGGCATCCATAAAAGAATAACTCAAGGCCATTTAGAAAAACGAGATCTGGGAACATGTCGAAAGATCTAGCAAAAGGCCAATTGATGTGAAGTGGGTGTTCAAACTGAAATCGAGGCCAAGTGGTGAAATTACCAAGTATAAGGAAAGACTAGTGGCAAGAGGTTTTTTTTATAAAATCTTGGTATTGACTTCAATGAAGTCTATATTCCTGGTGCAAGGTTGGAAACAATCATCATTGTTGTGTCGAATACAACATAGTAAGGATGGAAGATACATCAATTATATGTAAAGTCAACATTTTTTAATGTACTATTGGAAGAAAAGGTCTATGTTTGTCAACTAACAGGATTCGAAATCAAAGGGCAAAAGCATAAGGTGTAAAATTGAGGAATGTTGTATATTGCTTAAAGCAATCCCCTAGGGCTTGGAATAGAAGAATAGACAACTTCCTGATTAAATTAGGTTTCACAACATGTATTTCAGAACATGGAGTATATGTCAGTGATGCACACATAGTCATTCGAATCATTCTATGCTTGTATGTGGATGATTTGTTGATCACAGGTGCAGATGAGGCAGAGATACAAAGAGTCAAGTAAAAACTTATGCATAAATTTGAAATGTCAAACCTAGGGAATTTGTCATATTTCTTAGGGGTGGAATTTAAAGACACAAGTGAATGAATGTTCTTGCACCAGCAGAAGTATGCCCGAGATATCTTAAAAAGGTTCAAGATGAGCAACTGTAACACAACAATCACACTATTGGAGACATGAGCACAGTTGGGAAAAGAAAAAAACTATGAGTTTGTTAATGCGACATTTTACAAACAAATCATTGGATCCTTAAGATATGTATGCAACACTAGGCCAAATATTTATTAAAGTGTCAGGTTATTGAGCAAACTTATGAAGAAGCCACAAGATTGTCATCTCACTACATTTAAAAAGATATTGAGATACATAAAAGGTAATATCGATCATGGTGTGTTGATGCCAAGGAAGAAGAGTACCAACATAGATGCAGAGGTATATGGCTACACTGATTCAGATTTTAGTGGAGATCAAGACGAGAAGAAGAGTATTGAATGCTATATATTCATGACTGGAGGTGCTCCAATCTCTTGGAGC
Organism: Vicia villosa; assembly: GCF_029867415.1. Lineage (NCBI taxonomy): Eukaryota > Viridiplantae > Streptophyta > Magnoliopsida > Fabales > Fabaceae > Vicia > Vicia villosa. The sequence goes on along the minus strand of NC_081186.1, from coordinate 26,760,554 downwards.
TCAAGAAAGAAAAGGAGTATGGCTTTGTCATCTTGTGAAGTTGAGTACGTGGCTGCATTGTATGCATCGTGTCAAGCAGTATGTATAAAGATGTTGCTAGAAGAGCTCAAGATCATGGTGTTGGAACAAAATATGTTCATGATCATACTCCTTGGGTTTTGATGATAACAAAATACTTAAAGAACAAAAGGGTATACTAATGTTTGATTAGGTGTGCAGGTTCATTAAAGCTAGTTATTAACTTGGTTCTGACCCAATTAATTAGCTTTTATAGAAGAAGCATGAAATTTAGATTCCAACGGATCAGAATCTGGATTTCAAATAAAACCTTAGTGCCAAAATAAACTCAACATCTGATATTCAAATTGAGCTTCAAATGCCTTGTTGGAAACACAACTACAAACTGTCACTACTCGTACTCCGTGCAAAAGCAGTGATATCTTATCAGAATGTTGGAATTATGGAGAAAGTTAACTAGAGGTTTTAACACAAGGCTTAAGACTGAATGCTATGATTTCTTCTGTCTACCACTCCATGCCTATGGACAGCCTTACTTAAGAAAGACACAAAGGATAAAGAGATTACTATGAAGATCCTTATTGTACTAACTCCAACATCTCTCTCTCTCTCTTGGAAACTACTTTTTCAGCAAAGACACTTGTGATTTTTCATCTTTACTATGAACCCAATATTCGTCTTTACATTGATTGAATAGAGTGTGTATATATTCATGTGTACATATAGTATTTCTATTTCACTGTCTTGTGATTTAAAAACTTCTTTGATAGAAGCATCATCAAAGTTGATGGCTCGTGCAAGATTTTTAGCAAGAAATACTGCATACTCAAGTGCACAATGAGCTCATTGCCTACGATTTGGAGTCATTGGATGCCAAGTACCTCCATCAAACACAACTTTACTGCATCGCAAATACTTGGCTTTGTTAATTTAGGAACGAATGATATATGGTAAAGTGAGATGTCTGTAAGTGAAGGATTTTTAAAAGATAAATATATCAGCTCTTGAAAGTTTGATAAAGGGAATAAAGCTTCATTAATGATATGAGTGTGCTCAAAATTCATCCTTTCTAATTGTTTAAGATTTTGTAAGGTTATTAGAGAGAGAGAGAGAGAGAGAGAGAGAGAGAGAGAGAGAGAGAGAGAGAGAGAGAGAGAGTCAAAGCCAGGAAGGTTCAAAAACCCTGAATCTAAAGTAAAGATAGGAATTTTTTTAAAAAAATCGACGTCAACAAAATTTGGGAAACATTTTTAGATTAAAAATATGCAACATTGTTGGAAAATGCTGCAATTGGTTATGAAACCGTTTCCAAGCATCATCATAAAAAAAACAACTGATATCTAAAACAAGAAAGCCATAATTTATATTGAAATGGGATAGTGTGAAAGTGATCATACTCATTCAATTTATCAATCAATATTTATTAAATATAAACTTGTTACAGTCTAAGTTGAAACTATAGAAGATTAATCAAAAGTATTGAGTGAAAGTCTAAGATTGTCATAATTAGTCACATCTTGGAGCCTTCTTTTAAGTAATGATATGCCACTTTGAAAGCATGGTAAAATGTTGTCACCAAATTAGAATCACTCATGAATTATAACAAATAATCAAGGCTTAAATGCACCTTTGGTCCCTGTAAGTTAGCGTGTTTTTGATTTTCGTCCCTGTAAGTTTTTTTTGTTGGTATGAGTCCCTATATCTTACTTTTTACTTGCGGTTTAGTCCCTAAAGCTAAAATCCGCAGGAAAATCTGCAGGTTTTCCTGCGAAATTTCCTGCGGATTTTGATTTTAGGGACTAAAACAAACGCAAAAGTGAAGTATAGAGACTCAGACCCAGAAAAAAACTTACAGGGACGAAAATAAAAAACTCGCTAACTTACAGGGACCAAAGGTGCATTTAAGCCAATAATCAAATAAGTAGGCGCATATATTCCATGAAATAAAGAACGACATATGGACCAATAAAGTGTATGTTTGGTTTCACGGGAAACTACCAAACATTGTTTTGTTGAATAAAAATGGAGTTTTACTGTGAAACTCTATTTCATTTCATTAGCAATGATAAAATGTAGTTGTGTTAGGAATGAAATTTAAACTAAGTTCTAAATTATTATTTCATTCAAAATCACAGATGATAAACATTAATCCAAACACACACCTAGAACAATTGTAGAAAGCAATTCTACCAATAGCACACCTGCAAAGCATGATTGTCAAATACGACCAAACTTATTGGTCCTCCTTTAGAAATTGGTATGTTTGACAAAAGCTTGGCCAAAGTACAAGCAATGGCAATATCCCCTACATCCTCCATTCTTTCAGAAGTTCCAGTTGAGAAAAATGAAAGCACAAGTGTAAATAAAGGGAGCAAATAGTTTTGTTAATGCATAAATGACATGAATCTGCTCAAAAATCATAATTGGATGATTGAATGAAGTTAGAAAAGCCACATGTTGTATGTGAATGCCTTGAGCATTAGGGATGAAAATTTAGGGGAAACTGTCAGGAAACTAGGAAAAATTTTCAATTTCATAAACAGTACACTCAAGCCACTCATCCATGACCTATTCACGCTAACGAAGGTGGAAGGATCAATGAGGAAGATGCATTAAAAAAGTTTATATTTTTATTAGGTTCAGACGCGAGAAATAGTACCTTCAATAATGGAGATGAGTAATTAGTATTCTTTTCTCCTCAACCGCGCCCGTCTTTGTCTTTCTATCTTCTTCATGTTTAGGGAAACTCTGTTTCATCTGAACTAGGGTTTCTCTTCGTCTTCTCTTATTCTCCTTTTCTTCTTCCAACTTTGCCAAACACAATGAAATGACACTGAAAGGTTTCAACATAGCGAAAATGTTTCAACACAAAAACAACTAAATTCAAATATTCAAAAAAGCCATGTCAGATAACACAATACCACCTAGACGACCACATATACCAAAGTTAACATTTTTCCCAGCATTTAACAGAAATGATTAAGTTGGTTAACATAAAATTGTTAAGAGATCAATACGTAACATTTATTAAATAAGAAATTAAGAAATTTTTTAAATTAAATTAAGAGTCCAAAAGATTAGTGATGACAATTATACTTATATCAAATGGGTATCCGCTAGGGGTGGGAATAGGCCAGGCCGGTCTACAGGGGCCTATAGCCTAGCCTACTTAAGGTCAGACCATACCTATTTAATAAAGAGGCCAGACTTAGACTTTTTTAAAAGTCTGTTTTATTAAATAGGCCAAATAGGCTAGATAGGCATATATATTAGAAAAAAAGGCTAAATAGGCTAGCCTATGTTTGCATATATATTAGAACAAAGGTTAAATAGGTCGTCTTATATATGCATATATAGGCCGATCTATAAGGCTTCTTAAGTAATATGGATTAATTGAAAACTTTAATGAGATACAGACTTTTAAATAGACTTTCAGGCCAGACCAGATTATTAAAAAGGTCAGGTCAAGCCAAAAAACTGAGCCTATGATAGGCCATAGACCAGACTTAGGCCTTTTAAATTTATCGTAGGTCAGACTCATGCCTTCCAAAGTCTAGTCTAGTCTATTTTCACCCCTAGTACCCGCAAAACTTACCTACAATGGATAGAGTAAAAACTTGCAAAAATGGATATGGACGCGAGGTTTACGAGTAATTACCATTATAATAAACGAGTATGGGTGCGGGTACGAGTACCTTCGTACTCACCACACTCTATACATGCACAATGTACATTTGTATATTTTAATTTATATTCTCATATAAAAAATGTTTGTCTATATCTTTACAAAAATACATCACATAAACAACTACACATTTTAATATAATTCTTCCTTTATTTCTCAATTCAATATTAAAATCTTTTAGTTTTTTTTTAACTTTGTTAAAAAATTAAAATAATATGATATTTTCAATTGATAAATTTATTTTTATCAGAACTACGAGTAACATATACAAATAAAGGAATTTAGGTATCCACAGAATACAGATACAAGTATAAAAATTAATAGTCACACAAATATAAATTTGAATACAGAGATTTTTTCAAATTACAAATATATGAAGACAAATATTATAGTATTCTATCCATACCCTACTCATTATCATCCCTAAAAAAAACACATTAAATTAAAAAAAAAAGTAATTAATAATTTTTTCGCCTAATAATACCAACTTCAATGTTACAGTAGTTTTGATGAGTCTCAATAACACATCAAATAACAATATATTTTCAAAAAGTTTCCGTTGCCGGGACTTGAACCCGGGTCTTTCGGGTGAGAGCCGAATATCCTAACCAACTAGACTACAACGGAGCAGATGTACAGTTTCCATCGTACGGAAATCTAAATTAATAAAATTTGTGGATAATTAACCTTCCCTCCCATCTCTCTTTCAATTTTTCGCCCTTAACATCACACCCAGCTTGAATCGAATCCATTAACTCATTCATAACCAAGCAAGCAACCAAAAAGCAAGAGGAACAACAAAACCTAGCAGTGAAAATGAGGGAGGAAGAGATCGAGAAGCTTCGAGGAGTAGTGCGAGACTGCGTCAGTAAGCACCTCTACTCCTCCGCGATCTTCTTCGCCGATAAAGTCGCCGCCTTCACCAACGACCCCGCTGACATTTACATGCAAGCACAGGCTCTCTTCCTCGGCCGCCACTACCGCCGCGCCTTCCATCTCCTCAACGCCTCTAAAATCGTCCTTCGTGACCTCCGCTTCCGCTACCTCGCCGCCAAGTGCCTCGTAACTCTCACTCTCCCCAATTATGCTGCTTATTTTTTATTTATTTTTAAGAAAATTACAACTATTTAATATCTTTGATTATTTTTTTTAAAGGAGGAATTGAAGGAATGGAATCAATGTCTATCAATGCTGGGTGAAGCTAAAGTGGATGATAATGGAAATGTTTATGATACTAAGGACTCTAATGTTATGTACTTGGATAAAGATAGTGAAGATCGTGAAATCAATGTAAGCTCTTTTTCACAAATATTGATTAGTTTGTTTTTGTAATAGGGTTCTTATATATTATATGTATAGATCAAATTTGTTTATAATTTCAGCAACATTATGTTGGTTAGGAAGAGACAAAAGAAAATAATAATATCTTGTAGATTAACTGATCTAGTGCCTCGAGAACGTATCTCTCATGATGGATTTGAATTCTGTTAGTACTGCTGCTTCAATTTGATATTTTTGCTAGAATGGTACATAAGTGCTGATTTAGAATGTGAAAATATGGTTGAAGTTAAACTTTTTGAGTAACTTCGCTTTAAAATGTGGAGTTTTATGATTAGAATGTATTTTGTAATGCTATAACAGATATCTTCTGCAATATGTTTCTTGAGAGGCAAAGCATATGAAGCTCTAGAAAACCGTTCTCAGGCTCGATTGTGGTGAGTATATTTGCAGTATTTTGTACCTTTTATCGTCTAACTTACGTATAACACTGTTCGAAACATTACTTTTTGTTGATGTTCTGCATTTAGTATGAGGTCGAAGTATAATTGCTTGCTACTCTTGTGAAGAGTTAGATAGATATGATTTGTGCCAATTTGATTTGATAAAGGCTCATCATCATTGCATCTGTTGTTGTTAAAGGTACAAAGCAGCTATAAAAGCGGATCCCTTATGCTATGAGGTACACATTGATATTCTCCTTACTATATCTTATAGGTGCATTAATACTATCAAGTTATCCATCTTGTGATACCTGTCTACAATAACAAACAACTGCTTTTCCTTCCCCTCCTCGGTCCCCTAACCTTGGGTCTTTATGGGGCATCGTCCCTTATGCACCACTCTAGAGAAATACATGTTAGAAACCAGAAATCACCCAAGATGGAAAATAACAAAGGGTATTGGAAATTATGGAAAGTGCAATTAGGCACCACTCCAATGCAATACTTGATAGAAACTAGAAATCACACAAGGAAAATAACAATGAACATTGGAAATTATGGAAACTGCAATGTATTATTATTAATAATGAAGAAGAAAAATACAATGGAATGAATATCCCTTCGGCCATATAGCAATGCTCCTTCAGAGAATAGAAACTTCTATGGCACTAACTTCAAGATGAGATTATCAAAATGACAAAAGACATAGTGTTTGACTGATTGGTTATTAGTTTATTGATTGCGGGTGGTGGGCCTTTGGAGGAAAGCCAAAAATCTGCAATATTAAGCCGCCATAAAATGCCATGGCGCCGCCATCCTTCACAAATTGACCATGGCAGTTGTCAAAAAATCTGCTGCCACCATTGCCAATATTTGACAACATTTGGCTATACAAAGTTGACAAAAGTGGTTGGCTACATAAAGTTTAGGAGTAAGTTGCAAGTCATCAGAATGAATTAAGATTCATACTAGAAATAGAATTCATGTCCAAAATAGATACACCAAAGCTTAAATTGGGGTTGCAGTTGTAGGGTGCTTGCAGTCACAGCGAGACGCATATTGTGGCCATTGTGACATGAATTTATTTTATATATGCACCATGTATTGTTATTTACTGCTTGTTTTAAAAATCACTGATAGGTTCAATTTAGTATTAGTAGCATAAAAACACAATACACAGAGAGATTCAAGGGAAGTATTAGATTATTCAACAACACTCGCTAGAGTTCAAATGGGATCTAGTGGATTACAAACAAGTACTGAATAGCAGTAAAGAAAGAAAGGAAAAGAAAAGGACTAAGGCACTTCGAGAGGCCTTTCTCTCCTAGGAATCAGTACCAAATCTGAGCATACTGACATTCTAATCATTGCCTCTATTTATTATCAGTCCTAGGATTCACTAACCACTCACAGCCTAACACCTAGCCCTGCTCAGTAGTGGTCCTAACAGATTTTGTCCTATATGCTAGCTGTCTCCTCTTTGTCCTTTTTGTTAGCTGGCCACTCTTTCTCTCTCTTGCGGGTCCTCTTGTAAACTTTTCCAAACCTACCAATTCTCCCCCCTTCCAAATTCTCCTTGACCTCAAGGAGAACTTTTGGAAATTCTGCTTTCAATCTAGCTGCAATTTCCCATGAGTTTTCAAATTCAGGCAACTCCTTCCATTTGACCAAAACCTCCATTTCTCCTTGTTCATTCTGCCTTTGCTCTAGGATTCTCTCAGGTTTTGGTTCCAAGTGCCACTCTTCGTTGATGCACACAGGTAGAGGTTGAGTTACCATAGAAGGTGAGACAGTTTTTTTGAGCAGGGAGACATGGAACACAGGGTGAACCCTGGTGTCTTTGGTAGTTTTAGCTTATATGCTACTGCTCCAATCTTCTGAAGTATCTCATAAGGACCATAATATCTGGGACTGAGTTTCTGATTCAACCTCTTAGCCAATCTCTTCATTTTATAGGGCTGAATTTTCAAGAACACCATATCACCAATTTCAAACTCCACAGCTCTTCTGTGTTTATTTGCTTGACTTCTCATAATGTCTTGAGCCCTAAGTAACTGCTCCTGCAGCTCTTTTAACACCACATTCCTCTCAGCAGTCAGTCTATTTACTTCATCTACTGCTGATGGAGTATCTCCCCTCACCAACACAGGAGGTGTTCTCCCATACAAGGCTTCAAAGGGTGTAGTTCTTAAAGAGCCATGGTCATTGGTATTATACCAATGTTCAGCCCAAGCAAGCCATTTAGGCCACTCTTTTGGTTTTAGCCCAGTTACACATCTTAAGTAAGTCTCAAGACATCTATTCACTACTTCAGTCTGCTCATCAGACTGTGGATGGTATGCACTGCTATACTTCAACTTGGTTCCTGCCTGTCTGAACAGTTCTGACCAGAAGTGACTTAAGAACACCTTGTCCCTGTCAGATACTATGGAACTGGGAAATCCATGTAACCTGACTACTTCTTTAATGAACACTTCTGCAATTTCCTTAGCTGTATAAGGATGACTGACAGCAATGAAGTGGGCATATTTTGTCAGTCTATCCACCACTACCATAACTGTGTCTACCCCTAGAGCTTTAGGTAGACCTCCAATGAAATCCATGGAGATGTCACTCCATGTTTGAGTGGGAACAGGCAGAGGTTGCAGCAATCCTCCAGGACTCAGAGTCTGATATTTGTTCCTCTGGCACACTTCACAAGCTTGGACATACTGCTGTATTCTCTTCCTCATTCCTTCCCAATACACAACACTGGCTATCCTTTTGTATGTCCTTAAATAACCAGAGTGCCCACCAATTGCAGTATCATGGAATTCCTTCATGATCCAATCAATCCTTGGAGATTGCTTAGGGATCACAATCCTGCCCTCATGATACAACCTTCCCCCTTTTAATTTAAACCCCTCTTGACTGGAAGGATCAGTCAAAACTGCTTGTACTATAGCTTGCAGCTTCTCATCCTTCTGAACTTCCTCTTCTAAGCCCTCCCAAGCTTCACACTGAACAGTAGTTATACTCACATACTGCATTTGTCTTGATAAAGAGTCTGCTGCATTATTCTCTTTCCCAGGCTTGTATTTTACTTCAAAATCATATCCCAACAGTTTGGATAACCATCTTTGTTGTTCCTCCCCCATGATTTTTTGCTCAGTGATGAATTTCAGACTCTTTTGATCAGTGTGTATTTTGAAATGTCTCCCCAATAAGTAGGGTCTCCACTTCTGGATTGCAATCACAATTGCCATTAACTCTCTTTCATACACAGACTTTTGTTGTGCTCTGTCTGATAGGGTTTGGCTCATGTAAGAAACTGGTCTTCCTTCTTGCATGAGGATAGCTCCAATCCCCTTCCCTGATGCATCAGTCTCCAGCACGAATTCTTTTTCAAAATCAAGTAAAGCCAGTACTGGAACAGTAGTCATGGCTACCTTAAGAGCTTCAAAAGCTTCCTGAGCCTCCCTATTCCATATGAAGCTATCCTTTTTTAATAGTTGAGTTAGTGGCCAAGCAACCTTCCCATAATTCCTGACAAACTTCCTGTAGTACCCTGTCAGTCCCAAAAAACCCCTCAATCCTTTCAGGTTTGTTGGTACAGGCCATTTCAGCATGTCTTCAATCTTCCTTGGGTCAGCTGACACTCCCTCTCCTGAAATCAGGTGTCCCAAGTACTCAATTTGTTGCTGACCAAATGAACACTTCTTTCTATTTGCATACAGCTGCTGCTCCTTGAGTAAGGTCAAAACCTTCTTCAAATGTGCTTGATGTTCCTCACTGCTCCTACTATAGATCAAGATGTCATCAAAGAAAACTAGACAGAACTTCCTTAAATAAGGCCTTAAAACCTCATTCATTAAAGCTTGAAAGGTTGAAGGAGCATTTGATAACCCAAAGGGCATTACTAAGTATTCATAATGGCCCCCATGGGTTCTAAATGCAGTCTTGGATACATCCTCCTCCTTCATTCTTATTTGATGGTATCCAACCTTCAAATCTAGTTTAGAGAAGATCACAGCTCCCCCTAATTCATCTAACAGTTCCTCTATGACTGGAATGAGGAACTTGTCAGGAATTGTGACTTTGTTCAATGCCCTGTAATCAGTACAGAATCTCCACTCTCCATCCTTCTTTTTTACCAATAGTACAGGGCTTGAAAAGGGGCTGGTGCTATGTCTTACTATCCCAGCCTGCAGCATATCCTTTACTATCTTCTCAATTTCATTTTTCTGATAGAAAGGGTACCTGTAGGGTCTGAGATTTGGGATTGCAGCCTCATGTTTTAATCTGATGGCATGATCATGAGCTCTCACAGGTGGCAGTCCTGTTGGTAAGTGAAATACCTCCTCAAAAGGCTTCAATATCTCTTCCCACACTTCCTGTTCTCCTGTTACAGCAGTCGATTCAAGCTTCATTTGTTGCACAAAGAACCCAAACCCTTCCTCCTTTAAATTTCTGATCAAAGACTTCCAAGTGGACTGCCTCACACACAAAGCAGGATCTCCTTTAATCACATAATTCCTTCCCTCCTTCTCCCATTTTAAGCTGAGCTCACTAAAATTAGCCTCAATTTTTCCTAAGCTAGCTAGCCAATCCATCCCTAAAACCATGTCATTTCCTCCTAACTCCATCATGAAGAAATGCTGACTGAATTTCACCCCTTGCAGTGTGAATTGTAATCCTTCACACACTCCTTTGTTTTTCACTTTTTCTCCATTTCCCACTTCAATCGCATAAGTGGGAGTCTCAGCCACCTTCAAACCCAACTCCCTAGCAATTTGTGAATCAATGAAATTGCTAGTAGCACCCGAGTCAATTAGAGTCAGCAGCTTCTTCTCCTCTACTTCCACCCACACTTTGAAAGATTTGTTTGAGGTGAACCCATCCCTGCTTTGTATTGACAGCTGTAAGGTTTGCAACTCTTCTACTCTTTCTGCCACCACTATTTGAGCTTCTCCTAGTTCTTCCTCTTCACCCTCCTCTCCACCACTATTTTCACAAAGTTTCAAGCTCATATGCTTGAATTTGCACACATGCTCTCTATTCCACTTGTCTCCACATTTAAAACATAATCCTTTCTTGCTTCTTTCTTCTAATTCTGCAGGATCCAATCTTCTTCCCTTACCTTTGTCACTCCCTCCCATTTGGCTTTTCTCACTTTCTTTCTTAAGACCCCCAACCTCTGCAGGATCCTTAAGTCTGAAAGTTCCTCCTCTATCCTTCCATGAGCTTCCCTTCTTAGTCACCACCTCATTTTTTCCCTCAATCAGCAAGGCCCTGTCCATTAAATCAGCTAGATCCTGGCTTTCATACAGCTTTAACTCAGCCTGGATTTCTTCCTTGAGTCCATTTAAAAAAATGGAATCCAACATGATTCTCTCCTCCCTCCTCAAGGGTGCCACCATCATCTCAAACTTCTCTCTGTATTCTCCTACAGACCCCTTCTGCCTCAGGCTCAACAATGGTCCTAAAGGGTTGTGCAATAATCCAGGTTGGAAACGGCGCATTACAGCTGTCTTAAACTCATCCCATGTCCTCAATGGTGTCTGTTCTTCCCACCATTGGTACCAGTTTAATGCTCTATCCTCCATCGCCTGCATCGCTACATCCAACTTATCTTTTGCCCTAACCTCATTCAACTGGAAATAACGTTCAACTTTTACCAGCCACCCATATGCGTCTTCCCCTTTGAATAAAGGAATCTCCAGTCTTCTACGATCTCCATAGAGTCGTGGACGACCCTCACATCTATGGCGATAGAGGCGTGGCTGCGACTCACGTGATAAGGAGCTCCGGTCGCTTTCTTCTTCTCCCTCGTCGTCGTACCCCTCACCTCTGCGTGGTCGTTCGTTCCTCCTTCGATTTTGCCGTGGTTGCTCCAAGATCAACTGGCGGATTTGCTCCACCGTGACCTGCGGCCTTGCCTGTTGCTCTATCACCAACTGGCGAATGTGTTCTATCGTGCCTTCAAAGTTTTCCATTCTCTGTTCCATAGAATCAATTCTGTTTTCCATGACGCGTCGTGTAACTACCATTCACTGTGTTACTGCAACCAGGCTCTGATACCAAATTGATAGGTTCAATCTAGTATTAGTAGCATAAAAACACAGTACACAGAGAGATTCAAGGGAAATATTAGATTATTCAGCAACACTCACTAGAGTTCAAATGGGATCTAGTGGATTACAAACAAGTACTGAATATCAGTAAAGAAAGAAAGGAAAAGAAAAGGACTAAGGCACTTCGAGAGGCCTTTCTCTCCTAGGAATCAGTACCAAATCTAAGCATACTGACATTCTAATCATTGCCTCTATTTATTATCAGTCCTAGGATTCACTAACCACTCACAGCCTGACACCTAGCCCTGCTCAGTAGTGGTCCTAACAGATTTTGTCCTATATGCTAGCTGTCTCCTCTTTGTCCTTTTTGTTAGCTGGCCACTCTTTCTCTCTCTTGCGGGGCCTCTTGTAAACTTTCCCAAATCTACCAATCACACATCTCCAACCTTTTGTTAAAGTTATCACTTATTGTTGAAGATTAGCACATATCAAATCATAATCATTTGATTCTGATTTGTCAAGCTGTTATAAAACAGTGGTGTAAATAGATTTATTATATTATTGTCATTTCCTTATTTAGGTAGCAACAATTATAGGAAATTATTTCTCTGTTTAATAGCATATTAGTGTACTGTATTCTATATATACGTCACAATGTAACAGTTCCAATATCAATGAAATATACAACATATTTCTATATGGTATCAGAGCACAAGATCTGAACCATCTCTAAGCCTTGAGCACCACCCATGGCAGATACTAAAGCAGAAAATTCAGCCAACAGTTTGGCTGAAGGACATGCTCTTCCTATCACTGGTCACAAATTGAATGGCCAGAATTATAATCAATGGGTGCGCTCAGTCAAAATCTACCTTCAAGGAAAAGGGAAGGAAGGTTATACCACAGGAGACTCCAAGTGTCCAAAAAAGGGGGATTCCAACCTTGAAAAATGGCAACTAGAAAACAGTCTAGTAATGTCATGGCTGCTAAACACCATGACAAATGAAATTGGAGAAAATTTCTTGTACTATGACACTGCCAAAGAGATGTGGGATGCCGTAATGGAAACCTACTCTAATGTCGACAATACATCTGCAATTTTTGAAATCAAGAGCATACTCCATGACTTGCGCCAAGATGACCGCTCAGTCACAGAGTATTTTAATACTCTCAATCGTCACTGGCAGCAACTGGATGTATATGATGAAGTTGAATGGAGCTGCACAGAAGATAAAAAGAAGTACAAAGAATTGGTGGAGAAAGATAGAGTCTACAAATTTCTATTAGGTTTGAACACAGAACTTGATGAAGTTCGTGGGAGAAAACAAAAATCATGGATTATTGACTCAGGAGCATCTGATCACATGACTGGAGATTTGACTGTCTTTGATAGCTATTCTCCATGTCAAAATAATTCGACTGTTCGAATTGCTGATGGTACCCTTTCTAAGGTCATGGGTAAAGGTTCAGTCATTATTTCGCAAAATATTACTCTTAGTTCAGTACTGTATGTGCCTAAACTTGATTGTAACTTGCTGTCCATCAGTAAACTTACACAGGATTTGAAGTGTATCACTAAATTCTTTCCTAACCTGTGTGAATTTCAGATTTTGGAGTCGGGGAGGACGATTGGCAATGCTAAAGAATGTGCTGGACTCTATATCCTTCAGGCTGAAGCATCTAAACCGGAATCCGAGGCAACCTCTTGCGCTGTAGTTTCTGCATGTAGTGAAAATTCTGCAATGTTGTGGCACTATAGACTAGGCCACCCAAATTTTATGTACTTGGAAAAAATGTTTCCTAAACTATTCAATAAAAATCAGAAGTTGTTTCAATGTGAAATTTGTCAATTGTCCAAACATACACGCAGCCCCCACCCTCCTCAACCCTATAAACCTTCCCAACCTTATGTTATTCATAGTGATGTATGGGGACCATCGCGGGTCAGAAATGTAACTGGATCAAGATGGTTTGTAACCTTTATTGATGACCACACACGGATCACTTGGGTCTACCTTATGAAAGACAAATCGGAAGTTGGTAGGATATTTGAATGTTTCCATACCATGGTGCAAACACAATTTCAAAGCAAAATTAGAGTGCTTAGGAGTGATAATGGTCGTGAGTACTATAATTCTACACTAAGCTCATACTTTACGCAACATGGAATAATACACCAAACCTCATGTGTGGATACACCTCAGCAGAACGGGGTTGCCGAGAGAAAGAATAGACACCTCCTAGAAGTAACCCGATCTCTCATGCTAGCTACAAATGTACCTAACCAGTTTTGGGGAGAAGCTGTCCTCTCTGCAACTTATCTAATAAACAGAATGCCTTCCCGGATCCTTAACTTTCATACGCCCTACTCCACTCTCCAAACCTTATACCCAACCAATCGTATCCTTACATCATTCCTTTGAAAATATTTGGATGCACAACCTTTGTCCATAATCTTGATCCCCAACGCAGTAAACTTGACCCGAAATCCATTAAATGCATATTCCTCGGCTACTCTCCTCACCAAAAGGGATACAAATGTTGTTCACCTCAAAACAAAAAATTCTACCACACCATGGATGTAACCTTTTTTGAGAATCAGCCATATTACCCCAAAGTTGGCATTCAGGGGGAGAACACCTATCCAATTGAAGTGGTAGAATCCCAACTTTTGGAACTTGAGCTAACTGAACCCAAACTCACTGCAGAAGCATCAAAACCTACACCTGAACCAAATAAAAATGCAACAGAAACTGCAGAACCTACATGTGAACCACAAGAAACTACGTCAGAAAATGTAGAGGAAATTGCAATAGAAACTGCAGCCCTTACAACAGAAACAACACCAGAAAACAATGTGAAAGTGTACTCTAGGAAGAGCAAGAAGAGAATAGAGTCCGGCACAGCTCCAAGGCAGAACCAAGAAACCTCCAAGACTCTAGAAAATGGCGTTCCCTCAGGTAATACTGCTCCTAACTCTGTGAATGTTGATGATATTGATATTCCTATTGCTTTGAGAAAAAATGTAAGATCTTGTACCAAACATCCCATTGAAAGATTTGTATCTTATGGAAAATTGTCCCAAAGTTACAAGACTTTTGTAACAGCTCTTGACAATACACATATTCCAAACATCCATGAGGCACTCCAAAATTCTGAATGGGCAGCAGCCGTAACGGAAGAAGTTCAGGCCTTAATTAAGAATGGCACTTGGGAGATCACAAGCCTACCTGCAGGGAAGAAGCCGGTAGGATGCAAATGGATATTCTCCATGAAGTATAATGCAGATGGGAGTGTAAATCGGTACAAAGCTCGACTTGTAGCAAAGGGATTTACTCAATCATATGGAGTAGATTATGAAGAGACTTTTGCACCGGTGGCAAAACTAAACTCCGTTAGAGTTATTCTCTCTTTGGCTGCAAATTTAGATTGGCCACTTCATCAACTAGACATCAAGAATGCCTTCTTAAATGGTGACCTAGAAGAGGAAGTTTATATGCATATTCCTCCTGGACTTGAATCATCCAGCACCGCAAATATGGTGTGCAGGCTCCGAAAATCCCTTTATGGCCTCAAGCAGTCTCCAAGGGCGTGGTTTGATAGATTGACTCGAGTTGTCAAGAAAGACGGGTTCAACCAATGCCAATCAGATCACACTATGTTTGTTAAACACTCCATGGAAGGAAAGGTAGCTTTGTTTATTGTTTATGTTGATGATATTGTTATTACAGGAAATGATTATGATCAAATTGATCATTTAAAGGGACTCTTGGCAAAGGAATTTGAAGTTAAGGACTTGGGACAACTTAAGTATTTTTTAGGGATGGAAGTTGCTCGAACAAAGGATGGTATCTATGTATCACAAAGGAAATACACCCTTGACTTACTTCGAGAAACTGGAATGCTTGGGTGCAAGGCAGCTAATACACCAATAGAACAAATAAAAGGAAGAGAAGATGAAAGTCCACCAGCCGACAAAGATAGATATCAAAGTCTAGTTGGGAAACTAATCTACCTATCTCACACTAGGCCCGACATTGGGTTCGCTGTAAGCTTGGCTAGTCGCTACATGTCAAATCCAACCGAGTCTAACATGAAAATGGCGAATAGAATTCTCCAATACCTCAAAGGCACACCAGGCCGAGGCCTCCACTTCAAGAAGAATTTAAACAGGGACGTTGAAGTTTATACATATTCAGATTGGGCAGGATGCTCCACAGACAGAAAATCGACTACAGGTTATTGTTCATTTGTGTGGGGGAACTTAGTAACTTGGCGAAGCAAGAAACAATCTGTAGTGGCGAGGAGTAGTGCAAAAGCTGAATTTAGAGCTATGGCCCTAGGTATCTGTGAAGGAATGTGGCTTAAGAGCATGCTAGATGAAATCAAAATTCAACTGAACCATACTGTGAGGTTACTATGTGATAACAAAGCTGCTATAAGCATTGTAAAGAACCCAGTCCAACATGATAGAACAAAACATGTGGAAATTGACCGACACTTCATTAAAGAAAAAATTGATAATAAGATTATAAGTATTGATCATGTCCCATCATGCAAGCAAACTGCAGATATCTTAACCAAGGCTCTTCCAAGGAATACTTATGAAAATATCAAATCCAATCTGGGTATGATAGACATCTACCACCCAGATTGAGGGGGAGTGTTGAAGATTAGCACATATCAAATCATAATCATTTGATTCTGATTTGTCAAGCTGTTACAAAACAGTGGTGTAAATAGATTTATTATATTATTGTCATTTCCTTATTTAGGTAGCAACAATTATAGGAAATTATTTCTCTGTTTAATAGCATATTAGTGTACTGTATTCTATATGTACCTCACAATGTAACAGTTCCAATATCAATGAAATATACAACATATTTCTATACTTATAAATATCTCAAACTTTGTCTCTAAAACTGACGTGAAGAAATAAAAAAATAATCTGTGAGCACGATATAGTCTGTTGTGATTGATTGTGGCTGTTGTACACGTCATGTTCTGGGTTTTCTGTTGATTTGCAAAAGAAGCGCAACTGCAGTGTGATGTGGATGCATACACTGCTGCAACTGACATATTGCTGTTGCATCATGTGACATGATCCACAATTTTAAACCATGAGATACTGGCAGACGGTACGATTTGTGTTGAATGGGTTCAGCTCTGTTTTGAGTCGAGCCTCTACTTGCATGTATAATAAGACACTCTCTGATAACCATGTCTGTTACTGCATAAATTGGTTAAATTTCTTGCGATAGTTAATCAGGAGTATTAAACGGATTCAACGTTTCCAGTTTCCTTTTAAGAGTTTTAAAATGCTCTATTGCTGTTTTTTTTTTTTTTGCCATTCTGGAATGTATCTTTTGTAGGATAGAAGCATGCTTATATTTTTCTCAACTGAGTTTTGTTATCTAATTCTTCCTTTGATGTTTGCAATTTATGTCAGGCTTTGGAATGCCTTATTGAAAATCACATGCTTACATGTGATGAAGGTAAAATTTTTCACTTCTCCCTTGGAGTCTTTGATTTAAAATTTATATGATTTAAAAAGAAGTCTAAGTAGTATACTGTCTAATTCAAAATTGATCCTATAAATCTCTTTCTGCCCTTTATGTTGAATGCCAGAAACTAATTTGATCTCATCATTGCAATTTGGAAGTGAGGATGGATGGCTTTCATCATTTTATTCTTGTTTGGTTAAGAAGGTAATAGCATGTGCCAAATGGAAATTGCCTATATCCATATGCTTTGTACTAATGAACTGAAAGGTTATTTTTTTTTCTTTACCAGTATGACAAAGAAATTGTCGTAGAAGCCAAGTTTAGACATCTTGAGAACGAGAGCTGTAAAACTGACCAGTCTAATCCTTCTTTCTGCCGCACACTGAAAACCAATACTGATCTATTGGCCTGCAAAGCCGAATACTATCATCAGTGTGGTGAATATCAGAAATGTTTTGAATTAACATTTGTGTAAGTTGAGGATCTGATTTGGAGACTGAAGTGCGATCGAGATAAAGCTGTTTTACATCATTCATTGTGTCTATTAATTTCTCTTTTTTTTTTTTTTCCTTTTTGTTTTCGATCTCTAAGCTTAGGCACTGATATTACAGTTTGCTTGAGAAGGATCCTTTTCATATCAAGAGCACATTAGTACATCTGGCAGCTGCTATGGAGCTTGGGAATTCAAATGAACTCTATCTGATGGCATGCAATTTAGTGAAGGATTATCCTCAAAAGTAAGCTCTTATCCTCAATGTTGATTGGCTTCTACAGATTTTACTACATATAAGAATCAGTTGTATTTTTAGACTTTTGCTTATCATTTGTAGTTGTCTTCTAAAAAGCCTTTGCTTCATATAACAATAAAACCTTATTGATGTTGTTTAGGGCTTTATCATGGTTTGCTGTTGGTTGCTATTACTATTGTATCAAGAAATATGACCAGTCCCGCCGTTATTTCAGGTAAACATGACTCAACATTATGCAATAAGAGCGATATTGAAGTATCTAAAGCTTATTTTTATTATTAGTAGTATTTGATTATAGTAGGAATTATGGTTGACTTTTGAAAATGCCATATGCTGAAAATTTCTTATATTTCACATTATAAGGCTTAATGATATTAGATAGTTTGTTATATTTTCAATTTGATGCAGCTGTCCATTTTTTCATAAACAAAATTTTATGGCCACAATTGTGATATCTGTCTTTAATCTAATAAGAATATTGTGGTTAATCATATGCCATTAACCAAACTGTACATACAGTGGCGGATCCAGGAATATTTGGTGGTGGGGGCAATTTTTTTTATAATATTCATCAAAATAATAAAATGTAGGAACTCAAATTCGAATATATAATTTTACATAAAATGTATCACAATCAATTTCTATTTTATACTGTAGTATATATTTAATGTTAAATAAGTGCATTTAATCAAACAATAATAGTTAAAAACTTAAAATTAGTATTAATATATATTATTTTATTAAAAAACATGTTTATATTTGTAACAAGTATTTTTCTTATGGGGACAAATTACAAAACTTTAGATATTTTTAACCAAACATTTTTTTATTTGTGGGGGCTTGAGCCCCCTTACCATAGAATGTGCATCCGCCCCTGTGTATATGCAAAGAAAGCATGGTAATGGTTAATCGATATTGACCTTTGTTTCTTAAGAAATCAGTTTCTCTCTCAAAGACTCAAAGTTGCTTGTGTAGTCTAGCATAGAAATTTTCTGCATGAGCATGAGTTTGGATTATCAAGGGCTCTTTCATTATGTACACGATTGCTTGTATAGCATCATTATAAAACTTATTGTTCAATATTATTTTCTACTGTACAGCAAGGCGACAAGTCTAGATGGAACATTTCCCCCTGCATGGATAGGCTATGGGAATGCCTTTGCAGCTCAAGAAGAAGGTGATCAGGCTATGTCAGCTTACCGCACTGCAGCTCGATTATTTCCTGGGTATTGACTTTTCTTATTAGAACTTTCTCACCCTAGCCCCCACCCCCAAATATAATCAAGTAAAGTTCTTCTTTACATTTCTTCAGTTCTAAGGTTAAGACCTTAAACAACTGTCTCTGAGATATGTAATACATGTTAGTTTTGGGTTCTTGCAAAAAGAAACATACCACGAAAATGGAAGAAAAACACTATTAATTAACATGCTTTTTATGAATCATTTTCAGGGCAAAAGTTTGCTTAATGAAACATAAAAAGTATAATTCTCTGCCATTCCTTTCCGATTTTTGTATAATGACCTAGTATAACATGAATTTATTTATTAAAAATCCTAGCAGTGAAGTGCTTAGGCTAACTGCTTTTTGTTTCTTTCATTTTTCTTATGACCATGTACATTTTTCTCAGTATTTGAATTTCTTTATATTATTTTTCAGAAGTTTTACTACATTTTTGGTTAATGATTTGATTAAGTTGTGTTAATGGTAATGAAAATCTTGTTTAATTTTACAAGCTTTTTTGACATTTGTTTCTCACAAAAAATATTTTTCTCTTAGAAAAAAGCTCCGTATTTGAATTTCTTTATATTATTTTTCAGAAGTCTTACTACATTTTTGGTTAATGGTTTGATTAAGTTGTGTTAATGGTAATGAAATGAATTTTGCTTGTTGCTTTTCATGGTCTGGTGATATCACTAATCTGCAATTACACAATGTAGATTAAAAGTAGCGGAAGTCCAATAAGGATATTAATGATATAGCGTAGACAGAAAGTTCTTTTGACATTGCATTATTGGTCTATTTGGATAGGCCTTGAAGAATTTGCTTCTATGACATCCAATTCTGAGAAAAGTACCAAAACTGTCTAGTTCTTCAGTTTTTTTTTTTTTTTTTTTCCAGATTATCTTGTTTAATTTTACAAACTTTTTTTGACATTTGTTTCTCACTAAAAATATGTTTCTCTTAGAAAAAAGCTCAATTGAACAGGCCCTTAGTTGGCAAAGGCCTTTACATTGCGATTTGGGTTAGATGGTTGGCCTTAGCCACTTGGCCTGAGCTCATGTATGTGTGAATTATCCAGCCTAGCAGTGTTGTGGATGGCGGATGGTGGTTCATGGTGGAGAGCCAAAATCCCTCCATACCGGCTGTTTTGCGGTGCCATTATAGTGGATTATGGCGGAAAAACCCGCAATAGCCGACGATATTTACCATTGCGGCGAGTCCAAAAACGACCATGTATATCCGCCATAGCGGCCATGGCGCCGCAATTTGATAACACTGCAGCCTAGGGATTTGAATTCGAGTTAAGCAAAATTCACCTCATCACGAAAAACAATTTTGCAATACTTTTGCGATTCCTAATTCTCTATATAATTTGTTAAATTGAAAAATAAGTTGTCCCAAGGCTTAAGAAGACGAAAGGGAGTGGGTGGTTATGAGAACGGAGGAGTCTAAGGAAGATGATGCTAAATCTCTTTCCTAATTTCTATTGACGAGGTTTTACAAAGATTGACTGTAATATTGTGTTGGGCAATGGGGCGGTTAGTAAAATCTTTGGGAGCAAGTGATTTTAGGAACATAAAGGGCTTCACCGTTTCCCGGGACACTTCTTTGGGGGAGAGCATAGTTCTTAAGAGGAAAAAGACAAAATTTGAAATGTATTGTGAAAATTGGGCTGATGGATAATTGAAGACCCTCAGGCTTGCTTTTTCAGTTTTACAAAAAGATTAGAAAGATGTGGAATCACTTTGAATATTTTACATCATGTAATTTTAACTATTAATTAGATAATTTTCTATTAGTATATGTTACCCTACCCAAATATACTGATTATAAGTCTACCCCCTAATGTAAACCAATACTTGGTAGGGTTTAGAACCATATCCGTATCATGTATCTTAACTAGAGACTCACTTGTATGTGTTTCTTTTGTTTGTTTAAAAACTCAAGTATGAAGTCTTACGAAATCTTCTTATTATCTATAAATTGTTCTTTTACAGGTTAAATCTTGATGTTCTCTTATTCCAGGTGCCATTTACCAGCTCTTTATATTGGAATGGAGTGCATGCGGACTCACAGCTATAAGCTTGCTGAACAGGTATATGCATTAGAATTGGAAAAATTCTAGGGTTAGTTCAGAAGCTTTGGGGGGCGGTGGGACTGTCAAGATTAATATCTTACTCTTACCACTACATTCTTGTATGTTCTTTAAGAAGAGTTCAAACAAAGTCTACTTTATATCCTGTCTACTGCATATATGCTTAAGTCCATTTTACTGTTTAGTTAATGTTTAGTGCTGTTTCTTTATTGGATTTGGATGTTTTGATCTTCACCTAATCAAAATCTAGCAATGACTGGTTACCAGATCAACCGGTCCTCTACTACGAACCTGTGGAAAGTCACCCATACCACAATTAACTTTCCTATATTTTTCCTCAGTTTTTCATGCAGGCGAAGTCAATTTGCTCATCGGATCCACTTGTGTATAATGAGCTAGGAGTTGTTGCCTATCATATGAAAGAGTAAGGATATCCACTTGATGATTAAACTATGAACAATCTGTCAAGTTTTTGTTGACTAGGCAAAATATAGTAGCGTTTTCAATTTTATTTTCCTTATCAAGTTCTCATTTTCTATCATAATATTTGAGGGTATCTGATTGGTTTGAGACTTCAAATTATTTTAAAATTTTTGAAGTTAGAAATTCGGAGACATTTTGTAGTTTGAAGAAATTTTTAAGATGTGTAATTGGAGTTTGAAGAGGAGAAAAATTGAGATTTTTTGAATTTTTAATGAATTTTACTGCCAGCCATGTTTGCGCGCTAGTTAGAACATTCGAGTAGTTTTGATTTGCGTAATTGTGATTTCTGATTCAGGTATAAGAAAGCAGTATGGTGGTTCGAGAAAACGTTAGCCCTCATTCCGACCACTTTAAGTGAAATGTGGGAGCCAACTGTAGTCAATATTGCTCATGCATGCAGAAAGTTGGAGTAAGTTGATAAATGTCTTGTTGCTCATTTTACTTGAATTTTTCTCTTTTTCAGCTATTGAATTTTTAGAATACAGATTGGTATCTTTTGACAAGTTGAAACATGGTTTGCTAGCCGACTTGATTTATACACATAATGTTTTTGTTATTTGTTATTTTCTAGGTGAAATATAAAGTTCTGCAAATTAAAAGGGATAAACTTTATGAACCATATTCTGAAGTTATGGCAAATGATGATTTAACATAGACTAAGAAAAGAAACCAAAATTAGAAATAACCAATTTGCTTTTAAGCCTAAGAGGTCGACCATGGAAGCAATTTACTTGATACGGTGATTGATGGAACAATATTGGAGGGATAGAAGATAGAAAGACTTGCACATGGTTGGTCTTTGATTTGAAGAAGACATGATAAGGTGCCTAGAGATGTTTTGTTGAAAGTCCTAGAAAAGAAAGGGGTTTGGTTTGCCTATATTTGTGCCATCAAGGATATGCACGATCGTACTGAGGTGATGTTTAGTAGCGTAGATAAGATAGAGGGTAGCTCTATTGCTAGATTAGATGAAAACCAAAAAAATCTTTAGAAGAAAATATCAAGAAAGACCTAGGTCAATGTTTTGAATAAAAATATGATATATTATTATTGCATTATGGTGTTGTTTGATTTATGCAGCCGTCTCCAACTAGTGGGATAAGAGTTGATTGTTGTACGTTGTATGCGCTTTGATTATTTAAGTATACCTTGCTAAATTTTTATGTTTCTGAATATCCTCAACTGCTAGTTTTGTAGTACGATATAAGTTGAAAACATTTTTTCATGATGTTGATATAATTTGGCAAAAAGTTTAATCTAATTAGTGGTAGTGTCAATATGTAATTCTCGACTTCTTGATCCTGATTATCTATATGAACCATCCCAGGATGTACCAAGAAGCAATTTCATATTATGAGAAAGCACTTGCATTATCAACAACAAGTGTCAGCACTTATGCTGGTCTTGCATATACTTACCACTTACAGGTATCTATGATTTTCAAGTTTGTCATATTCTGTATGTTATCGTAAATAAGGACTCTTGGCTTTGACAAAGATGTTCCATCATATTTCAATGTTTTATCAGTGTAAATAAGGACTTGATATTACGATGTGTTTTTTTTAATAAATATAATTGGATGTATGTATCAAACATGTTTACAATATCGGTACTCGGTACATAGTCATTTAACTAATGTCTGTTATAATGATTAATTTTGGACTGAGGCTTATGTTTTGTTGTTGTGTGTAATTCATGCAGGATGATTTCACAACAGCTATTACATATTATCACAAAGTGAGTAATAGCTATCCAACATTTCCTGTACCCATGTCAATTACATATTCTTAAAATTTACCCGAATGTCCGAGTTATGATTATTTATATGCTCTTGTGTTTACTAATCATATTGTTCATTAAAAATTAGGCATTGTGGCTGAAGCCAGATGATCAATTCTGCACTGAAATGTTAAGCTGGGCTTTAATAGATGAAAGCAGAAACTGCGCCGAATCTCACCTTGAATTCCGATGAATTTACTGGCGGTGCAACTTCATTTGTCTATTATATATGTATGTAAACTACACATTTACGCCAAGATAATGTATTATCATGATTATTAGTAAATTGTTCGGCTTTATTAGACCTCTTTTTGGTATTAGGCTTGTTTAGACTTTTTACTTATGATTTTTTTCTTGATCTTTTTCTTAATAGTAATGTAATTTTTGTGGGTTGTAATTAAGTAGACTTTAATTTAATATCCAAAGCTGCAGTCGTTTTATATGGTGTATTAAAATTTTGTTAAATTAAGTTAGGAATAGAGTAGATCATAGACAAGTTCACTTAGTCACTAGATAAATTCCAATAATTAAAAAAGACTTATTTTAATACACCATATATGCTTGAAAAACACCCTATGAAATTTTTAAAAAGTCTTTCAATTTTTAGAGATGTATTTTTGGACGTATCTTTTTTCTGTTTAACGTTAGTTTGTTTCAGAGATATATTTTCGTGCGGTGTTTGGAGATTTATCTATGTATTTTATGTAGACAACAATCATAGGTTATTTTTGTGAATTTCTCATATCAAATAGTTAGAAGGAATTTTAAGATTCCACTGTAATAAGGATATGAATAAAATGACATATATAAAGTTATAAGTCAAGATTACACAAATTCGATCCAAAAGTTATACTGAAGTCGAGAAACAAAATACAACCCAAAATGTATCAAGAGTACAAATACAATAATCTATTGCGTATGACAAACTATGAGTTAGTCTCACCCTCGTCTACCTACATTCTTACACTGCCTCTTGTACTGCAAAGCCTCCCGAGTCTCTGCCATCATGGCATCTACAACGTCAATCGCCTTAGAGCCATCCAGAAAGAGTCATTCGTTAATACCCGCCTGTCCAATCTGCATGATACAACGACACCTAGGCAAAACATCAACATGATTTGCCCTAGCTTGCTCCTCCTCTAGTATCTCCTGATGAGCCACCTTAGGTGGATCTCTTGGAGCATCATGTACCATATTTAGATGTGACACCTAGAAGAACCACCAGATGTAATCTTCTACATAACTCTAGTCGTTCGCAGCTATGGTGCTCTGTGCCTCCTCTAGTACCCCATGATTAAGATAATCATTGAACATAACATTCATATCTCTACGTGTCATAGTGGAAGGAGAAGACACAAAAGGATCTCTAGGAATGTATTGCATGTAGTTGAACTGATGCATGATGCGCCCAGGCAGATGAGGAGGCGTCAAACATGACGCGCAAGCCAACCATCCAGAATATAAGACTGTCCTCAAAGGGAATCGTCTCACGGTGATCGACATAACAATGCAAGTGTGTATCCTCAAATACTAAGGGTCAATATATACTCTGAACGACTATGTCGTCTTGTTCCCTCTAAGCGTGGGCGAATGCAGAAGCACGCGACTTATCCTCGATATAAGTCGGCTCAAGTGACCAACTGGAGATGCGTGGGAAGTGGTGGAGGATCCAAGCCTGAAAACACAAATCATTAGTTAGTACGGCGTTGCAATAACTAACAAAATGACTCACAACCAGTAGAAGACCAATAAATTTTACTGTCAAAAGTGTGATACTACCTGTCACATGCCTCGTCTTCCACATACAACATCCAGATAACTTAGAGTACAAGTAGACCAAACAAGGGTCCCACAGTTGTACTCATGGATCCGCTCAAAGTACTGCATATATATGGCATCCATATAAGCGGCACTCTTGTCCACAAAATGGTAGTGTCAACCCTATATGCAGCCATACCTGATCGTTATCACCTACAACTGTCCGTGATCTCGCTATCTCATCTGTAAACACCTTATGCAAAAAGCTAAACCTAGCATGAGCCCCACGGGTGAAGTCAAGCTCCTTAATGGCATATACTCTGGGTCAACTGCTAGATGGTCTACCATCAACTTTAGTGCATCATCTTTGTTACACCTCCCATGATATAAAAGTCTCCCACTAATCGAAAGATGCAGCAGACACGAGACTTCGTCTAGTGCGATAGACATCTCACCATGTGGTAGGTGGAATGACGACATCTCCATGTGCCATCTCTCCACAAACGCACCAAGCACACCATGGTTAACTGTAGTATAACCAGTTTTACTCACGTCTCACATCCCTGATAGCTGCAAAAGATTTTGAAATCACGTCTCATTGGGTTGTTCTAGAAGAGCGATCTTCCGCATATGGTTGATAAATTGTAGCGAATCATGTTTTTGCATACATGGTTTAATAAGAATGATTAAAAAAACAAAAGTTAATAATAAAACAAATACTGGTTTAAATGACTATTTCCAACTAAATTTTACTTCTCCGTCCCAGATATGTCTGACAAAATGGTCCGGGTAAAGAGGCAGCAGTGATAAGTCAGACGAGCCTCCTCCAAAATCCTGAGCTGATGCATGTGCGGCCTCAGTCTCCTGGGTTTGGGATGTCTCAAGTGCCGTCAAGGACTGGGATGCCCGTGATGTCTCAATTGCCAATTGGGAGTGTGATGTCTCAGGTGCTGTAACGCCCGTATAATTTTAATATTAATTTAATTAAGAATATTGAATTAATAATTAGAATTATTAAGGATTTTGTGAAAATAATAAATAAATAATGGTTTATGGCATTTGGGCCATGTGAGAGATAGTAAAAGGGGGGGGGGGGGGGGGGGGGGGGTTGTGATATAGGAAGGCCCTTTACTAATATTATTATTATTTTCATAAAATAATTGGAATTGGGAAGAAAGAAAGAACGTGAAAGAACAGAAGTCTGAGGAACGAGGAACGTGAAGGAGAACGGTAGAGGGAGAGACCAAGAATCAAGAATTTGTCTAAGGTAAGGGGGGACTTATCTGATTATCATCTATTATCGGGTTAGGGGTTGATAATACTGAATAGATGTGGAATTCGGGTCGATTGAGTCATATGATAGGTTTAGGGATTGAGTCAATTGTATGATGTTTGATCTCTATGTTTGAATCCATGATGTCTGCGTTGTTATGGTCTCAATTGATGTGTAATTGGTGTATTATGAGACGTATTTTGTGTTGTTTGTGCATTCTATTTCTCTAGGTTCGTACTGGTATGGTTTGGGTGTGTTTGGAATGCATAGAATGCTGTTTTCTGCAGGTTGGGGTTTCTGAAATTACCGGTTCGCGCCGCGTGCACTGGGTGGCGCCGCGAACAGGTGGGCAGAATGCCAGGAAGTTGTGATACGCTCAGGTCGCGCCGCGTACCTGTGTTCGCGCCGCGAAGGCGTAAATTTTTTCTCGTTTCGCGCCGCGTGTGGATGTTTGCGCCGCGAACAGCTTGGCAGAGAGCCAATGAATTTTGGGACGCTCAGTGCGCGCCGCGAACGGGTGATGGCGCCGCGTGCTGTTGGTGTTTTGAGATATTTTAAAAAGTTCAAGATGCATAACTTTTTAACCGTTGGTTCGTTTGATGCGCCGTTTTGAGCTAAACGAACCTTGTAGGATAATCTATATGATGATGATTGATTGGTTTTTAGAATGATGAAAATACATGTATGCTATTCTTGTTGAGTATGAAGATTGATGCAAATACGTGTATGTTTTGTGTATGATGATTATGGAATTGTAATTGAATGATGTTAATATATATGAACATACTTGAATGATGATGATGATGTTGATGATTGATGATGATGATAGTAGAAGTATGTTATATATGTTGCATTCATTCATGTTCATTGATGATACTGTATCCATAAGGGTGTGTTGGATCAGTGAAGGGCATGATTCCCATCGTGTGGAATCTGTGCTGGCAGGGCCGTATCTTGGACGATGTTGGATCGGTCATGGGTTATTCCCATTTGATGATGATTGGTACCACATGCATAGTGTCAGTTCATACATATGCATAATTTATAACATGATTGGATGTATTCCAGTGTTGTAAATATTAATGATGTATTGATTTTGGTTTGCTTGTTGTGAATGTCTGTTTATGAAACAATTGGGTGAATGATACAACTGTGATGTGTTATGGCTTTATAACCTTATAACATTTGTTAATTATGATGAGACTCACCCTTACATGTTGTCATTTTCAGATTGAGGATAACGGCTGTTCGACTCGGTGAGGATTAGCTCATGAGTCAGTGTTTTAGTAGCGTCAGGTGTCATGCTCTGATAGTTGTAACACTGGGGACGCGATTGTTTAGAGTTTATGATTATGACTCTAGTTATGTTTTGATGTTTTGAAGGATAAGTTTTGAAGATGTTAAACTTAGTCCGTTTTTGATAAATTTCCGCTGTGTTAACATGAACCGTTTTAAATTATGATGATTACCTCAGTGAATGCATGACATGACTGAATGATGTTTATTTATTATGAATTGTGGCACCCTTATTTCATGTACTCTGAATAATTGTTTTAAATTGCCGCGGGGTTAGAAAGGGGTGTTACAATAGTGGTATCAGAGCATAGTCGGTCGTTATGACCAGAGTCTTAGTGTCAGTTTCGCTTTCCTGTGTATGCGACTAGTAAGAGTTAACTGTCGATACTTCTGTTCTGATTAAATTGGTTGTGATTTAAGCAGAACAATGGCTGGAAGAGGAGGAAGAAACGATGATGCTATCGCTGAGGCTCTGGGCATGATTGCTGGTGTGCTGGGAGGAAATGCCAATGGAGCTGCGATCGGTGCTGACAGGCAGCTGAACAGTTTTCAGAGGAACAATCCTCCATTGTTCAAGGGCACGCATGATCCTGAAGGTGCTCAGAAGTGGCTTAAGGAGATCGAGAGAATCTTCAGAGTCATCGATTGTGCTGAGGATCTGAAGGTGAGGTATGGTACTCACATGTTGTCTGAAGAGGCTGACGACTGGTGGCTGACTACCAGGACTGAACTGGAAGCTGATGGTGTGGCTATTTCTTGGGCTGTGTTCAAGAGAGAGTTTTTGAGAATGTACTTTCCTGAAGACGTAAGGGGTCGAAAGGAAATTGAATTTCTGGAACTAGTTCAAGGTAGCATGACAGTACCAGAGTACGCTTCGAAGTTCGTTGAGTTGGCAAAGTACTATGTCCACTACAACAATGATGAAGCTAGTGAATTCTCAAAGTGCGTCAAGTTCGAGAACGGTCTCCGCGATGAGATTAAGCAGGGTATCAGATATCAGAGAATTCGGAGATTTGTAGACTTGGTGGACTGTAGTAGGATCTTCGAGGAAGATAATCTCAAGCTGAAGTCATCTCACTCTCGCGAGTTAGTTGACAGGAAAGGGAAGAAGCCTATGGATAAGGGTAAGCCATATGGTAGAGGTAATCCAAAGACTGGTAGTTGGAAGAAGCCTAGTGGGGGAGACTCCAGTGCTTTTGTCAGGTGCTATAACTGTGGTGAGGTCGGGCACCGTAGGAATGAGTGCAAGCTGAATCAGAAGAAGTGCTTCAAGTGTGAAGAGGTGGGGCATGTTGCCGCTGATTGTAAGAAGAAGATTGTGACTTGTTACAATTATGGTGAGGAGGGTCACATTAGCCCACAGTGTCCTAAACCGAAGAAGAACCAAGCTGGAGGGAAGGTCTTTGCTTTGTCTGGATCAGAAATCACTCCGGAGGATAGACTAATTAAAGGTACGTGTTTTATTCATGGCACACCTTTAGTTGCGATTATTGATACTGGAGCAACTCATTCTTTTATTTCCTTGGATTGTGCTGAGAGGTTGAATTTGGAAATATCTGAAATAAATGGAAGTATGGTTATTGATACTCCAGCGTCGGGGTCAGTAACTACTTCGTCTGCATGCTTGAATTGTCCGATTGATATTTTTGGTAGGGAATTCGGGATGGACTTAGTGTGCCTTCCATTGAAACAACTCGATGTAATCCTGGGGATGAACTGGTTAGAATTTAACCGTGTTCACATCAACTGTTTTTCGAAGACAGTAATCTTTCCTGAAGAAGTTCATTCTGATGAGCTGGAGATGACGGCTAGACAAGTGGGTGAAGCTATCAAGGATGGTGCAACAGTGTTTATGTTGTTCGCATTGATGAATGTGAAAGAAAAAGTGGCGAGTAGCGAACTACCTGTGGTGTGTGAATTCCCAGAAGTTTTTCCGGAAGAAGTGAATGAATTACCACCGGAAAGAGAAGTGGAGTTTTCTATTGATTTAATTCCGGGAACTAGCCCAGTGTCAATGGCACCATACCGTATGTTACCGTCTGAGCTGACAGAACTGAAGAAGCAGTTGGAAGAATTACTGGAGAAGAAATTCATTCGTCCTAGTGTCTCTCCGTGGGGTGCACCTGTGTTGCTAGTGAAGAAGAAGGAGGGTTCAATGAGGCTGTGTGTGGATTACAGACAATTGAACAAGGTTACTATCAAGAATCGGTATCCCTTGCCGAGGATTGATGATTTGATGGATCAGTTGGTTGGAGCATGTGTGTTTAGTAAGATTGATCTGAGGTCTGGGTATCACCAGATTCGCGTGAAAGACGGTGATATTCAGAAGACCGCTTTCAGGACAAGGTATGGACATTACGAGTATTCGGTAATGCCGTTTGGAGTTACTAACGCACCTGGTGTATTTATGGAGTATATGAATAGGATATTTCATCCTTATCTCGATAAGTTCGTGGTAGTGTTTATAGATTATATCCTAATATATTCTAAGAGTAAGGAAGAACATGCAGAACATCTCAGAACTGTGTTAGAGCTGTTGAAAGAGAAGAAACTTTTTGCCAAACTGTCGAAGTGTGAATTCTGGTTAGAGGAAGTTGGTTTTCTGGGACATGTGATTTCTAAGAATGGTATTGTTGTTGATCCTACAAAGATAGAAGCTGTGTCTCAGTGGGAAGCTCCGAAGTCAGTGTCAGAGATTCGTAGTTTTCTTGGCCTTGCAGGTTACTACAGGAAGTTTATTGAAGGATTTTCAAAGTTAGCATTGCCGTTAACTAAATTAACCAGAAAGGGTCAGACTTTTATTTGGGATGTAAAATGCGAGGAAGGATTCCAAGAGCTGAAGAAGAGGTTGACTAGTGCTCCTATTTTGATTTTGCCGAATCCGACAGAATCATTTGTGGTTTATTGTGATGCTTCGCTGATGGGTTTAGGTGGAGTATTGATGCAGAACCAACAAGTGGTCGCGTACGCGTCGAGACAACTCAAACTGCATGAAAGGAATTATCCGACTCATGATTTGGAGTTGGCAGCGGTGGTTTTTGTCTTGAAGTTGTGGCGACATTATTTGTATGGGTCGAGATTTGAAGTGTTCAGTGATCATAAGAGTCTGAAATATCTCTTTGACCAGAAGGAACTGAATATGAGGCAGAGAAGGTGGTTGGAATTCCTTAAAGACTATGATTTTAGTTTGAATTACCATCCGGGTAAGGCAAACGTAGTTGCTGATGCTTTAAGTAGGTAGACTTTGCATATGTCTATGTTAATGGTGAAAGAATTGGATTTGATTGAACAATTCAGAGACTTGAGTTTGGTATGTGAAGGTACTCCTACTAGTGTTAAGTTGGGTATGCTGAAGTTAACCAGTGGTATTCTTGAAGAGATCAGAGAGGGCCAAAAGGCTGATGTCGAATTAGTCGACAAGTTGACTTTGATTAACCAAGGCAAGAGCGGTGAATTCATAGTTGACGAGAATGGTATACTGAGGTTTGGAAACAGAGTTTGTGTTCCGGATGTTGCTGAACTCCGAAGAAATATTTTAGAAGAAGGACACCGTAGTGGATTAAGTATTCATCCTGGTGCTACCAAGATGTATCATGATTTGAGAAAGCTATTTTGGTGGCCTGGAATGAAGTAAGAAATTGCTGAGTTTGTGTATTCTTGTTTGACTTGTCAGAAGTCAAAGGTTGAACATCAGAAGCCATCTGGATTTATGCAACCGATGTTTATTCCTGAGTGGAAGTGGGATAGCATATCGATGGATTTTGTTTCGGGTTTGCCGAGAACTGTTAAGAATTGTGAAGCTATCTGGGTTGTGATGGACAGA
Source organism: Vicia villosa (assembly GCF_029867415.1). NCBI lineage: Eukaryota > Viridiplantae > Streptophyta > Magnoliopsida > Fabales > Fabaceae > Vicia > Vicia villosa. Next base: position 26,729,092 of record NC_081186.1, on the reverse strand, counting down.
TTGACAAAGTCTGCACATTTCATACCGGTAAGAATGGATTATCCGATGGAGAAGCTGGCTCAATTATATATTGAGAAGATAGTTAGTCTGCATGGTATTCCTTCGAGTATCGTGTCAGACAGAGATCCGAGATTTACGTCTATGTTCGGGGAAGGTTTGCAGAAAGCTTTGGGTACTAAGCTGAGACTGAGTTCTGCTTATCATCCGCAGACTGATGGACAGACGGAGAGGACGATTCAGTCGTTAGAAGATTTGTTATGTGCTTGTGTATTAGAAAAAGGAGGTGCTTGGGATAATTATCTGCCTTTGATTGAATTTACCTACAACAACAGCTATCATTCGAGTATAGGTATGGCTCCGTTTGAGGCATTGTATGGTAGGAGGTGTAGAACTCCATTGTGTTGGTACGAAGCTGGTGAGAGTGCTGTGATTGGACCAGAAATTGTACAACAGAACGGAGAAGATTAAGATGATTCAAGAGAAGATGAAAGCTTCTCAGAGTCGTCAAAAGAGTTATTAAGATAAGAGGAGGAAGACACTTGAATTTCAAGAGGGAGATCATGTGTTTATGAAGGTTACTCCTATGACGGGTATTGGTCGAGCTTTGAAGTCAAAGAAGTTGACTCCGCGTTTTATTGGACCATTCCAAATTTCAGAAAGAGTGGGAGAAGTGGCATATCGTATTGCGTTACCGCCAATGCTTGCCAACTTGCATGATGTATTTCATGTGTCTTAATTGAGGAAATACATTCTGGATCCGTCCCACGTAATCCAAGTGGATGATGTACAGGTGAAAGACAACTTAACGGTTGAAACGTTACCTGTGAGGATTGAAGATAGAAGACTGAAGCAATTGCGGGGCAAGGAAATAGCTTTATTCAGAGTAGCTTGGGGAGGACCAGCTGAAGGAAATGTTACCTGGGAGCTAGAGAGCCAGATGAAGGATTCGTATCCAGAGCTCTTTACCTGAGGTATGTTTTCGAGGACGAAAACTCTTTTAGTGGGGGAGAGTTGTAACGCCCGTATAATTTTAATATCAATTTAATCAAGAATATTGAATTAATAATTAGAATTATTAAGGATTTTGTGAAAATAATAAATAAATAATGGTTTATGGCATTTGGGCCATGTGAGAGATAGTAAAGGGGGGGGGTGTGATGTAGGAAGGCCCTTTACTAATATTATTATTATTTTCAAAAAATAATTGGAATTGGGAAGAAAGAAAGAACGTGAAAGAACAGAAGTCTGAGGAACGAGGAACGTGAAGGAGAACGGTAGAGGGAGAGACCAAGAATCAAGAATTTGTCTAAGGTAAGGGGGGACTTATCTGATTATCATCTATTATCGGGTTAGGGGTTGATAATACTGAATAGATGTGGAATTCGGGTCGATTGAGTCATATGATAGGTTTAGGGATTGAGTCAATTGTATGATGTTTGATCTCTATGTTTGAATCCATGATGTTTGCGTTGTTATGGTCTCAATTGATGTGTAATTGGTGTATTATGAGACGTATTTTGTGTTGTTTGTGCATTCTATTTCTCTAGGTTCGTACTGGTATGGTTTGGGTGTGTTTGGAATGCATAGAATGCTGTTTTCTGCAGGTTGGGGTTTCTGAAATTACCGGTTCGCGCCGCGTGCACTGGGTGGCGCCGCGAACAGGTGGGCAGAATGCCAGGAAGTTGTGATACGCTCAGGTCGCGCCGCGTACCTGTGTTCGCGCCGCGAAGGCGTAAATTTTTTCTCGTTTCGCGCCGCGTGTGGATGTTTGCGCCGCGAACAGCTTGGCAGAGAGCCAATGAATTTTGGGACGCTCAGTGCGCGCCGCGAACGGGTGATGGCGCCGCGTGCTGTTGGTGTTTTGAGATATTTTAAAAAGTTCAAGATGCATAACTTTTTAACCGTTGGTTCGTTTGATGCGCCGTTTTGAGCTAAACGAACCTTGTAGGATAATCTATATGATGATGATTGATTGGTTTTTAGAATGATGAAAATACATGTATGCTATTCTTGTTGAGTATGAAGATTGATGCAAATACGTGTATGTTTTGTGTATGATGATTATGGAATTGTAATTGAATGATGTTAATATATATGAACATACTTGAATGATGATGATGATGTTGATGATTGATGATGATGATAGTAGAAGTATGTTATATATGTTGCATTCATTCATGTTCATTGATGATACTGTATCCATAAGGGTGTGTTGGATCAGTGAAGGGCATGATTCCCATCGTGTGGAATCTGTGCTGGCAGGGCCGTATCTTGGACGATGTTGGATCGGTCATGGGTTATTCCCATTTGATGATGATTGGTACCACATGCATAGTGTCAGTTCATACATATGCATAATTTATAACATGATTGGATGTATTCCAGTGTTGTAAATATTAATGATGTATTGATTTTGGTTTGCTTGTTGTGAATGTCTGTTTATGAAACAATTGGGTGAATGATACAACTGTGATGTGTTATTGTGAATACAAGATTACACTCAAAGATGTTTTTGATTCATGGCAAACTCAAATAAGCATTCAAACAACAAGACGGAAGCAGAAAACTTAAAGAAAAGCAAGCATTGATCACTCATAGGTCAACCCATTATGTTTATATGTTTAAAGGTTGACTCAACACAAGCAAAACAAGAAGAATGCAGAAAAGCAGCAGTTAGGTCGACCTACCATCAACCCAGGTCGACCTAAAATGGAGAAAAATTCATATACTCCTGCTAGGTCGACCCACACATCATTTAGGTCGACCTAAATTGATGAACTTTACATACCAGCCTGTCAGGTCGACCTACACATCAACTAGGTCGACCTAATCTGTGAAAATGTCCCCAGAATGCATCAGAAGAGGATTCTGGTCGACCTACTCCTTCAACAGGTCGACCTAACTGGGAGCAAAATTCTGCAAGCTCTGTTAGGTCGACCTAAGCACTACAAGTGGTCGACCTAACTGATCAAGAAAGTTCAAAAATCAGTTTTTCTTGGTTCTAACTGTTATGCAATCATATATATTGTGCAAGGGTAATTATTCAAGCAACACCAATGACTGAAAGATACACAAACGCTTCTCATCTTCGTTCTTCATCATCTCCAACACAATTACACATAATCATTCTTGCGTTGCGGGTTAGTGATGAGTTCGACAACGTCCATGGAACGGAATTGAAGATTCCTAGTGGGTGAAGGTTTGTGGGGTTTGTTGGTGAATAAAATCTGCGGGTTTTGTCCTCCACGACGGGTGGTTCTTGGGGGTTTTTATCAAGAGGCGTTCATTGAGGATTCGGCTGAGTGTAACGATTGAGGAACGGGGAGTTCAAGGAATCAAGACACTGCAGAAGGGAATCAAAGTGAAGCTCTTGGATAACCTTGATCTTGCACAAGATTAAGGGGGAAGAAGATTCAAAGGATCGACATAATTGGTTTATCGTTTATCGCTTTGTTATCTTCTTTGTATATACTACTTTCAACATTAATGAAAGATTACCCAATTTCAATTTGGAATTGGGGGCAGACGTAGTCGTAGCGAGGACGATCGACGAACTGCCTAAACAAATATCGTGTTCTTGTCGCTTTTACTTTTTCATTTACATTCTGTTCATATTTGGTTATAATAGCAAATTGATCAACGATTCGAGTGTTAAGATTGTGAATTAAGAACCTATATAAACATCACAATCCATCACATATTGAATCACCATCAATTTGATCATTATCACCAAGTGTTTGTATATTTGTTTCTATCACTCTTACTGCATTGCAAACATTGTCCATCATACAAGAAGTTAATCTGATTTTCAATAAGAGAAACGCCTTGATTCTGCAACATATACTCTTATCATTTACCTCAAGTCTTTGACTGGTTTTTAAACACATATATAATCGTTTCGATAGTGGTTCGGAATAGACGCGAGTCGATTCAGAATCACTTCCGCTGAAAAGTCGTTTAAATCCGTAAAACTGTGAACGATCTATTCACCCCCCCTCTAGATCCTAAGGCCAGCGTCTAACAGTTATGGCTTTATAACCTTATAACATTTGTTAATTATGATGAGACTCACCCTTACATGTTGTCATTTTCAGATTGAGGATAGCGGCTGTTCGACTCGGTGAGGATTAGCTCATGAGTCAGTGTTTTAGTAGCGTCAGGTGTCATGCTCTGATAGTTGTAACACTGGGGACGCGATTGTTTAGAGTTTATGATTATGACTCTAGTTATGTTTTGATGTTTTGAAGGATAAGTTTTGAAGATGTTAAACTTAGTCCGTTTTTGATAAATTTCCGCTGTGTTAACATGAACCGTTTTAAATTATGATGATTACCTCAGTGAATGCATGACATGACTGAATGATGTTTATTTATTATGAATTGTGGCACCCTTATTTCATGTACTCTGAATAATTGTTTTAAATTGCCGCGGGGTTAGTAAGGGGTGTTACAGGTGCCGTCTGGGACTGGGGCGCCTTAGGTACCTCCAGTGTCGGCTAGGGCTGGCAATGAACCAAACTAACTCGAAAATAGTTCGAAACTCGATTCGAAAATTAAATCGTTGAACTAGGTTCATGAACCAAATGAGCTGAGTATGAGCTAAAAACTAAGTTCGTTAACTAAATGAGCTGAACTTGAACTATACATGGTTCGACTCGTTAGGTTCATGAGTCAACTCGATTGTATATTTGCTCTAAATCTTAGTATCATATTTTATCTTAATCTAACGGTTTTAATTGATAATTTATATTCTCTAGTGAGGAAAATATTTCTACAAATAATTATACAAATAAAATTAACATCGTATAAATTCTAATCTTATAACTTTTATTTTATTTCTATATTTTTTAATTAAAAAAAATATTAATTTAAAATGTCAAATATATATATAAATAGACTTTAAAAAATTACTTTTAAGTTCGTGAAATAAGCGAGTTGAACCTAACAAGATAAACCTAACAAGTTGAATCGAGATTTTCGTGAACTTCTAACAAGTCGAGTTTGACCTGAAAAAAAAGTTCGAGATAAACTCGAACTCGAACTCAAACTCGGCCAATTCTTAGCGAGTCGAGTTTGAGCTGAAAAAAAAGTTCGTCATGAACTCGTGCTCGAACTCGAACTCGGCCAATTCTTAACGAGTCGAACTGAGCTGAGGCGAGTTCGACTCAACTCGACTCATTTCCAGCCCTAAGTGTCGCCATAGACTGTGATGCCTCAAGTTCTACCGGTGTCTCCTGGGACTAGGGTGCCTTATGTGCCTCCAATGTCGCTGAGACTGTCATGCCTCTATTGCCTCAGGTACTTGAATAGGTTAACTCATGTGTCTACGTGAAGATGGAAGCAGGGAGGCATGAATAGGGGACCCTCGACTACTACGGGAGGATGAAGAAGAAGGCGGAAAGGCACGAGCCTTGGAACCTGACGCCGCCTTTGCATCAACATGTTTAGAGGTAGAAGGAGCCTAGGATGGTTGACTATTTTCCCTCTGAACGAATGCATGTTGTGCAACCCTGCCGTGTCTCAATCTGGATGATTTTTCAGCCATAATTCTTGTAAATAGTCAAGACAAGCGTTACACAATGAGTTCATTACAAATAAAAAAACATTGCAAATAGACTACTTACAGGGATGCATCTTCGATTTTGGTGTAAACGTTGAAAAATTTCGAAGATGCATCTTCGGAAATTCCTGCAACTCCAAGCACCTCCAATGGCTGAATGAAAATCCCTAAAACATAAAAATAATCCATTGATCATAAAAACTACCTAACTAAATCGTTCCTCAGTAGTTCTAAGTTATCAAATACTAAAAATCTTTCGATTTCATAACCTAAAACTCAACTTCTACACAATTTTAAAATAAAACTTACAATTTGTCTCTTTAAGTTGATTCTTCTTGCTCAATGATATTTGAATAGTGGTGTTTGATGAAGTTTGATGTTGTTTGATGAAGATTGAATGTCTTATGAGTGATAGAGTTGTCAAAATGGGCTACCCGACCCGTTTAGGGATGGCCCGAACGGGCCCTGGGCTTTTTAGGGCTGGGCCAAAAAGGCCCGATATAATATGGGCTCGAGAATTACTACCCGAGCCCGACCCTAGATGGGCTTCGGGCTACCCGGGCCCTAAATGGGCTTTTTAATTTAAAAAATTAAAATAAAAACTCCATAATATTTATTATAATTAAAATTAAAAATTATATTATTTTAAACATAATACATTTTTCAGCACTATATTATCTCTTATAAATGTTATAATGTGCTTCTAAATACAATATATGCCTTAATTATATAAAATAATACTTGAATATTTAATTTAAGAGAAAACAAATATAATACGATGAAAGAATGTTGATTATATTAATGTATAATATTTAAAAGAGATAGATTGAATAAAATTGAAATAAAATTTAGTGAAATGAGAAAAAACATTTTGCTATTTTGGAGTAAGACAATATAAATATTAATATATATATTTTAAAATATATAGTTATGCGGGCCTGATGGGCTACCCACGGCCCATATGGGCTAGCCCTAATGGGTAGCGGGTTTTTTAGGGCTGGGTTAAAAAGGCCTTGAAAAATATGGGCTCTAAATTTAATACCAAAACCCTATAATTTTTCGGGCCGGGCGGGCCGGCCCATATGGGCTAACCCATTTTGACAGCTCTAATGAGTGAGTTTCAGATAATGGGGGTTGGGGAGTGTTTGTAGAAATTGATTTTGAAAGAGTATGAGTAAGTGAGAAAGGGGAAGAGGCTCTAGCGTATATTTGAACGAATAACGTTTGGAGATGCATCTACGTAAGGATGTCGGAGATACATCTCCTGAATAATCTTGCGTAAAATTTGGTGTCCAAGCCAATAAATGTACTTAAGTTGGGAACGTTCGGAGATGCATATACGCAGGGTTTACGTAGTTGTATCTCCAATAAATTCTTTTCACTGATTCAGGGTCTTATTAAGTAATTTATTGAATTTTGATGCGTTTGGAGATGTATCTTCGGAACTTGAGGACATAAATGTATTTTCACACGGTGCGCTAGAAAAGCATGGGGTGCATCACGAAATTGTCTTAAAAAATGGGTAAAAAGTAACTTATGCTAAGGAATTATCAATTAAATGATATATAAGAAGCAATAGATGAATTTAGAGATTAATGAATGATATGGCCTGACTAAGAGATACAATGAAATTACATTTGGACTAATTATTGCACATGAATTTAATTGATACTTAGTGTTGGTATAAGTTCAATGATTTTATTGTTGAACTTAAGGCTGGCGCCCTTTCAAAGTGCAGTTTAGGCTAGCATCTCTTTTAAAGTCCACTTTAGGCTGACATCTCTTTTAAAGTCCAATTTAGGCTGGTACCTCTTTTAAAGTCCAGTTTAGACTGACACCTCTTTTAAAGTCTAATTTAGGCTAGCACCTCTTTTAAAATCCAGTTTATGCCAATACCTCTTTTAAAGTCCAGTTTAGGCTGACACCTCTTTTAAAGTCCATTTTAGGCTGACATTCTTTTGAAGTCCAACTTAGGTTGGCGCCCTTTCAAATTCCAGCTTCAGTTGGCACCCTTTCCAATTATAGTTGCGGCTGGCATCCCTATCAAAGTCCAATCTTGGTTCTGCTGCGGTTGGCACCCCTTGTAAAGTCTAGTTCCCGTCTGGAAAACTATTTCAAAGACCAGTTCTCGTTTAGCAAATCACTTCATAGTCCAGTTCCCGTATGGAAAATTATTGCTAAGTCTATTTCTCGTTTGGAAAGTTATTGGTAAGTCCAGTTCCCGTCTGGAAAACCTTCCAAAGTCTAGTTCTCGTCTAGAAGATCGTTGCAAAGTCTAGTTCCCGTCTGTTAAAGTAGTTCAATGTTCGATTCTCGTATGCAAATCATTGCAAAGTACAATTCCTGTGTGGAAACCTTTTCAAAGTCCAGTGCTCATCTGGAAAATCAATCCAAGGTCTAGCACTCGTGTGGCAAACCATTTCAAAATCAAATTCTCTTACCTTTGCAGAAGTCCTGCGGGAATATCACCAATACCAAAACCTGCCAAAAATTGCTAGTGGAGGCGAACACAAAAAAATCATAAGGAGTTCTACCAATTTATTCTCTTCGGAGCACAAATTTTAAGTACTTTTGTATTTAATCCTTTTCTATATTGAATGTGTGAAAGTCGTTTCTATTCATACCTTCAAGTTTAAGATGATTAAATAGGGACAATTGTTGTACCCCCAAAATTTTCCCTCCCTTTTGACTTTTATCTAGCTTATAACTTTATGCATTTTGCATACATTTGTCTATTAACCATTCAATTATGAATCATTCATATCATTCATCTGCGTTACACGTAATATTTTAGAACAAAGGGTTTGGCATTAGATTTATCTGGATTGAGTTTCTCAATATGTGGTGATTAGTTTCCTTTCTTGGATTAGGCTTTATTTCCCTATGCTTGAGATCATTTGATGAACTAGGGACGTGGTCGTACAATCACCATGAGTTCCTTCTAAAAGATTTGAGTTTGTTCATTATATGAAGAATGGTTTTGTTGCTACTTATGATAAACCATTTAACTAGATGTCATTCAGAGATTTAGACTTGTACATGAAGTTTCTTCTTGGGATCATGAAATGAGATGTATCATCATTATGCTGGCATTTGTCCTAGAAACCAGGGTTTATTTCCCTACTTAGGGCTTCACTTGACTTCTTGTTCATTTTGAGGTTGGGAATCATCAGTGAGGTGCATAAACTTCTGGTTCATCACTTGGGTCACAAATTACCTCATTAATTATCATTACGAAGGCTTGTCTCTTAACCAAGGTTCTCTAAGACCGTGGATTAGGGGATGTATCATCTGGTGACAATTGTGTGTTGCATTTCAAAAGAAGGATGTGGATTCATTTAGTTCCATTCCACAAATTAAGGTTTGTTTCTTCATGGATTCAAAGATTTCCTTTGACCAACTGGGTTGCTTGAAGAGCAAGGTATTATGAACAATTGCTTAGTCTCCAAATTATGCCATTAGTCATCCTACAAAGCTTGAAGTATTCATGTTGGCCAAGGATCTACTGAGCATAAAGTAAATGGACAAAGGCTTTGACCCAGGTCAAAGTCAACTTTGAAGAGTTGGCTTTTAAACCTAGGTCATACTTGAGATTCTACACTATCTTAAGACATTGTTCTTGCTACATGATAAAATTTAAGAAATGTTGAGAATTCAATTTAAGATTGAATTGGAGAAAATTAGATTTTAAGTTCAAAAATGGAGGAAAACAAAGTCTTTATCATGTGAAGTACAAGTCAACATATAATACAAATTCAAGATTCATTACAAAATTCCAAAAAAAAAAATATTACAAATTACTCCCTCTGGTCTCATTTATAAGAAAAGATTCTCTTTTTAGATACATTGAATAAATAATGTATCTGGACAACATATTGTCTAGATGCATTGTTTATTCAATGTATCTAAAAAGAAATTTTTTTCTTATAAATGGGACCGGAGGTAGTATGAAACTACATTAAAAAATACACATTTTGACCAACAATTGACATTTTGGTCAACGTTTGACTTTTGGTCAACATGCAACCATTGGCTTTGACTTTGACCAGACCATTGACTTCCTAAAAGACCCTCCTTGACATATATCTTTTCAAATTTTCAAGTCATTTCCTCTTCATCTTCTCCTCTCCATCTAGCTTCCACTTCAATTCCATTTAAATACTTCCTTCATGTACAAACACTTGAGCTCCCTTGCAACATTTTCAAAACATGTACAAACACATATCAAAGCTAACATCATCAAAGCAGTCATGACTGGTCAGTTCCACACAAAAAGCTCAATGCAAAACCTAACATGTTATACTTCAAATCGAAACCAATCCGATTTCAAAGGCAATGCAAATATCAAGAACAGATCATTCATCACCACTTCAGCTCAAATAAAAAAAGAAAAAAGGAAAAGACCATCCATCATTCAAACAACCATGTAACATTAATACAGCTTTGAGGCAATTCCAAATAGGCATGCATTCATTCAGCATCCATATACATTAATTTGTATTCATGCCTAAACCAAACAGTTTCAAATTCTCTAAACCTACAAGTCATTGAAGTCCATATAATATAAGCTCATTACCACATATCATAACCTCAAAACTATGCCAAGCAGCCACAAAACTAATTCAGCCAAAATACATAAACACAAACAGCCCCATACACACACAATTCATCACTAGCCAATTCACCTCAAACAGCCCAATACCAATACAAAATTCTGCATTGTTAAAACAAGTCCATACCATACAACCATGTACATTAACATTCAATAAAACCTGCTAAAACCAATGCACAAGTCATACATCCATACCTACAGTCTATACAATGCTATGCATACAACCATAAAGCTACTATACACAATACTAGTCCAAAACAGATTCCTACAATACATGCTTCAAGAAACTAATGTAATATGGCATTTCAACATTATGTCCACATTCATACATTATGGCTCATGAAACCCCATAACAACAACATACATCTAAGGGTCAACGTGTTCATGTACGTAGGAGCCATACACATTGCCCATTCATCATGTACAACACTATGGCATCATCACACATTGAGCCTCTTACATATAAAGAATTAACCATACACATACCTTAGTCCCTTAAGTAAACTCATAACAAACTGAAAACTGATGCACACTGAATATTTCTAAATGTCCCAAACCTGCAACTAACTGTTAACAACTTAACTAACATCAAACCCTTCACTAACCATAACCAACTGTTAAACCAATCTCAACTAACAATTCCCATTAGATTAACTTCTGACAACCCCCTAACTGTTAACTTTAACAATTGACACGCTTAATAACCTAGGATAAACTCTCATAACTAACTTGTTCACAACCTAACTAACATTTCTAACAAACTCTCTAACTCCTAACAAGATCCATATCACACATCATAATTCTAAATTGAAACACTAACAGAACACCTAACTGACATTCACTGTAGCTAACTGATCCCTAACAGTTCTAACAACTCTTTACAGAAAACAAAGTCCTAAATAACTAACAGATTCAAAATCCTCTCAACTAACTCTCTAATCTCCAATCCTCACCATTGACCCCTCTAACTCAACTCTCAATCTAACAGCCAAAAAGCTCTCAAGTTGCAACTGTTTTTCACCTCTCAGCAACCTATATAACAAACTCATCACCACCATTCACCATCTTTCATCCATTCTTCATCTTCATTTTCATCTTCTCCACACCACTTTCTCTCATCCATGCTTCATCCTCAATCATCATTCACACATGCAACATTGCATTCGACGTCTTCAACCTCACTCCATTACTCTCAATTCTCTCTCAATCACACACAAGCTCTACTTCGTTTCTAAACCCTCACACTATTTCAACCTATTCAACAAACACCTCTCCCTGAGTTCTCTCATTCTCTCACTCTCAGTACACACAACAATGAATATGCGACAAGAACAACATTACAGATGCAGAGCACAAGAACAATCCCCAGCATCTCAGCACAATAAGAAATACAAAAAAAGAAGAGGAAGAATAAGAGGAGGAAGAAGAGGTTTACGTCCCATGGATCAGAATCATTATCTGTATTTCAAGCCATATCTCTAGATTTCTTTTTCATCATATTCAACTCCTTTTTCATCTCTGACCGGAGCAAGCCTATGCTCCGTTGGTGGGCTATCTATTCTTCACTTTTTTCTGCAACTTCCTCCCTTACCCGCTTTCGATGGCATGACCGATCCCGGCCAGCACATCAGGGCAATCGATGATCAAGTCGACACACTCGGGGCTACAAATACTCTTAAGTGTGTACTAATGCTAGGAACTTTCAAAGGTGAAGCATTAGACTGGTACATGGTTCTCCCTAAGGCTATGTTTGGGAGTTTGGAGGGGAAGGGAGGGGAGGGCTTTGGAAAATAAGAAGAATTGAGTGAAAATAAGAAAAGGATTTTGGGTAGGAGGGTTTTGGAGGGTTTGGTTTTATTCACAACACCAAAAACCCCATAAAATGGGGGAACTCAAAAATTGTATTGAACGAGGGTTTTGGAGGGTTTTGGAGGGCTTATATAAATTATCCAAATATATTTTAGGTTGTTATACTATTTTGAAAATTAAGAATTTTGTAATGATAATGACTCTTTTATCATTCTAAACAAAATCATTTTTTCAAAAAATGTCAAATATTTTTCTATATTTTTTTAAAAATTCGTTTTCGGAAGCCTTCCCCTCCCCTCCCCTCCAAACTCCCAAACATAGCCTAAGGGTTTCATCTTAGGATACCCCGACTTGGTTTGGAAGATGATCCAGTTCTTTCCAGTGAGCAAACATTGAGAAACCTCTATCAACAATTCGCCCAATAACTGCTCGGGGATGATCGGACACGCTCGGTAATACCGAGCCTGCTTCGACAAAAGACCCATTTGTAACACAAGGGCTCCCTAAGACAATATTCGGGTTGGTGATTCGAAAGGTCCGTCGGTTCAAAAACCAAAGACTGGCACAACGGAAACAATAGACCTCTTCTGCTACAGCGTCCTGGAGGAAGAAAGCAGCAGGGAAGAGTACCACCCCAGCATCCCAAAGAGTCTTCACCATAAATCGGACAGGAACGCACTTCGGAAGGAAAAACAACTTTATGCGCAACAACAGGATACATGGGAACGAAGCCGGAGGCCTCAAAGAGGGAGAGAGAGCAGCCTTTTACACCCATCAACTCGAGGAGGTCGGACATCCTGCGAGAGGTGGATCATCTGGGCCTAATAATTAGACCACCGTAGGCTCGCAGGTGACAACGCCCAGTAGGAAAGAACTGTAGTGCTCATTTCACCGAGTAGGAGGCCATCACACGGAGAAGTGCATGTAACTCAAAAGGAGATTGAGGACCTGATTCATCATGGTAAGTTGTCATCCTATGTAAACGATGCTTTTTCATCATCCGTAGGCAAGAAGGATCCGGCACAGTCAAAAGAAATGAAGAGAAGGTCTCTTGTAGAGGAATATAAGGGATCCCGAGAAGAATATTCAAGGGGCTCGTCCTCCGACTCGCCTTAGTGGAAGTTGAAGTACTTCGACGATGGGGGCAAAGCAGAAGGTTGAAGAACGGGGAAACCACCAATCTTCTTCAAAGGAATAATTACGCCCCGCCGTCGAGCGATTAAGAGAAAGCGGAAGTTTAGGTTTTTTTTTTTTAGGATTTGGATATATCAAATAAGTTTGTTATTCTTCTATGATGGAGAACTTTGAAGTTTGTAATCAATTAAGGTCAAGGTCGGGAGGAGTACTATTTTTCCTACTAAGCTTTTTAATGAGGCACCTTCGACCTCTTTAGAACAACGACGAATTCCATTAGAGAAATTGAGCAGCAAAAGCACTAACTGGAAAAAAAGTCGACTAGACCATCACTGTATCTTATTGTGTTAGTCAAATTGTGCCATTGCGGCCCCTTTGATAAAGTCGATTAGGCCATCACGACCTCTTCTCGCATTAGTCAAATTGAGCCATCGCAGCCCCTTTGATAAAGTCGACTAGGTCATCGCGGTCTCTTGTCGCGTTAGTCAAATCGTACCATCACGACCCCTTATATAAAGTCGACTAGGTCATCGCGGTCTCTTGTCACGTTAGTCAAATCGTGCCACCGCGGCCCCTTTGATAAAGTCGACTAGGCCACCGCGGCCTCTTGTCGCGTTAGTTAAATTGTGCCATTGTGTCCTCTTTGATAAAGTCGACTAGGTCATCGCGGTCTCTTGTCGCGCTAGTTAAAACCGTGCCATCGCGGCCCCTTTGATAAAGTCGACTAGGCCATCACGGTCTCTAATCGCGCCATCACGTCCCTTTCAACATAAGCTGGCTGGACTGTCGACGTCTTATATTCTACAACTAGTCGGCCCTCCATGTTCTTGTGAACCAGGGGTCAATTTCCTTGAGTATGCTTTCGCATCTAAAGAGCCCTTCACCCCACTGCGCAGATTTCTTGCTTGGGGGAAGTCATATAGTGCTAGGTCGATTAAACAACATTCATACATACAAAACATGTTCATACATACAAGATATAATTTTAAACATACGAGTTAAAATTTCAAAACAAAATAATGCATTCAAAAGAGAAGCCCATAGAGGCCATAGTAATTGTGCATGCCACCCAGGGATTAAAAATATTACACATTCAGAACCGCAAAATATACAGACATTAATAACACAGAACATCAAGAACCGGGCTGGTCAACAGGGTGGTCCTCGAAATTCTCCATGAAGGGCTCTTTATCATCTTTGTCATGCACACTCCCAGTTTCAACGTCAAGAGATCCATCATCCAGGTCCACCAGTTGACCATCTCGGACAATTTTGAAGAAGTCCATGGCTCCAACATTCAGATCGGGCTGAAGAACCAAAGCTTGTGCTTTTTCTCTCTCAAAAGCCTCGTCACCAGCAAAAAGGAAGTCGAGTTGGGCTTCCTTTAAGGAAACTTTAAGCTGGTCATTAGACTCCTTAAGCTTCTCGACCTCTTGGACGCACTCCTTGAGCTTCTTAACCTCTTGAGTAAGGTTGGCCAAAAGAGCCTCTGAACCTTTTCTTTCCTCTGACAGTCGGGCTAGTTGCTTATTGACCTCTTCGAACTTTTCAGTCTGAGTCCTCAAATCTTCCTTCAACTTAGTCACTTCCTAAGATAAACGGTGCTCAGCTTGGTCGGAGTCATCCCCCAATTCAAATAGAGCCTGGACCATCACATCAATCTGTATTAGGTAGGCTCCCAAGTTAGCAGTAAGCTGTTGAGGACCTATAGATTTTACTTTAGCAATGTCTTCATCTGAATTCAGATGAACATATAGAAACTTCAAGCCGTCAAAACTATTTTCCCAAAACTTAAACTGTGGGTCCGGATGGGATGGTCGGCTGCCCTACCCGGTTTCTTGCATCACTTGATCAATGCTGCTGGTAGGTTCAATCAACATAAGTTTTTGTTTCTTGGTAGGAGGAGGCTCGGAGACACGGGGAAGGTCGGAGCTAGCCGCTGGAACCGCCTGCGATTCCTTAATGGTCTCTGATTTCTTCTTCCGAAGAGCCCGAGTTTGTAGACCGAAGGGTTATGATTTCAACGTGGATTGGGTGGCGGCACACCTCACCCTAGCTTCAACCATCAGCTTTCTTAGCTCCTTGAGATTGACATATGACATTTTTCCTGCATAAAAGGTAAAAACATTCTTCTTTAAACTTAAATGCGAGCAAATAATATGCATGATGTTATAAACACAAAATCAGTACCTAAATAAGCCAAGATTGTCACTTAGTCGTCAGACTTCTCCATAATATCTTTGGTTTTCATCACGGAGAAGGCATCTAAGAAGGAAAGATCTTGATTCTCATCGACACTTAGCTTGTCATAGTCGTATCCAAGAATGAGGACTAGATTCTTGGTCCAATAAAAGGGAAGCGTTGACTTCCATCAGAGTTGTATAACACTTCCGAACACTCACTCCCCCTCTTACTCGAACGAACCAATTCTTGAAATATTTGTAGTTGGAAGTATTGGCTCGGAGAAAATTCCTGCTCGAGGACCCGTTGATACTTACCAAACTTCATTTGTCAGCTCCATTTAACTCAAAGAGAGAGAAGAAGATACCTAGAGTAGGGTCGATGAGCAAAGCCTCACATAGAAACTCAAAAGCTTTTATAAAGCCCCATCCATTAGGTCTGATATGCACTGGGGATATATTCATGGCGGTTAGCAGGTCAACCTCAAAATTAGTAAAAGGGAACTGAATTTGGAAATCGTCTAAAAGGTTCAGATAAATATAAAAGGATTTGTTGCCAACACCCTGTGGACGAGAAAGACACATGGTTTCACCTTCCTCACACACGTCCAAAATCACGTCCTCCTCATTCCCAGTAGAGGAGATACTCCTTTTAGAAGAAATCTTCTCTATATCGTCATGATCCACCGAGCTACTCTTATACTTCAATACTTATGTGTCAATAAAAGATTCTCCCATTTCCGTAAGAACCTCGATCGAACCTGACGACCCAAATTCCTAGTCGGTGTCGCTAAAAGATTCATAGAGGTCACCCCAACACGGCAGTAAGGCACAAACCGGATCGAATCTCCAACTCAGGCAGGGTCCTTAGCCCGACCAGGACGGATTCTATAGGTTGGCGTGCATTATCTCGAGTAGACTCGTAACTGTTTTGCCTTAGTAGGTCGTAATCGCCATCAACACATGAAGGACTCTGCCGTTACGGAAGTTACAATCCTTTAATTGCCAGGCGGCAGAGGTTACTGAAGTTCGCTCATTAGGGAGGGAATCCAATGTTCCTCCATTTATGATGGTGATTATTGCTCTAGCAGCTATAAATAGGGCTCTCGACCGAGGGATAAGCAAGAGACATTCTATCTTGAGCTTGCACCACTTGCATTGCTCAAATCCCTAAAGTTAAACACTCACAAACTCCTGTGTGACCTCGCCAGAATCTTCTTCCAGGAGGTAATCAAAAATATTCTACAAGAACAATAGGTAACCTCGAATGAGTCAATGAAAACAAACTTTTTGTCTTATTTATCTTTTAATTTGTTAGTCTATTAAATAGATTTTGAATTTTTAGTAGGTCATAATTCAGCCCAACCTATTCCCACCCTATATGGCATGACACTCCAAACAAGTGCACTGAGTGATGTCATGAGCAAGGAATTGTATACCCTAATCCAATAACAAACTTGGGATCTAATGCATCTAGCTCGTAACAAAACTTTGTGCCAAACATTGTGTAAGTATCCCTATGACTATGAATTTGTTAAGGGAATTTCTTATTACATCCTATATAATTCAAAAGAATCATTTGATAACCCGAAATTGCCCATCAGTTTCCGAAAATATATTTTCAGACACACCATTTGCATCATACAAAAGCGAACAAATTTGGTGCCATCCTAGAGTTAAATTACAAAATATTCTAGAGATATATCTCTGGAAATGTGATATAATAAATTACTTCAGAACCATTACAGGAATAATTCTGGAGATGTAACTCCAGTAAAATTGTTGGGAAATTGGAATCTTGTCACCTTTGCATGTCAAATTATTCTGGAGATGCATCTCTGAAAAATCAAAAGTGAAATTTCTAAAAGCAGAAACCTGCATGATCAACTTCATTTTCCATATTTTCCTTAAATCTTCTCCAAAAATCCTTCCATTCTCAATCAAGTTTTTCACTCCTAATCTCCATTCTTGTGTTTCATCAAATCAAATGAGCTAAAGGAAGTGGAATTTAAGATAAAGTTCAATCATCTGAACCCTCATTCCTCACATTAATATGGTTTTGAAACAATAAAAAAGGTCACGCTTTTACTGAAAGTGTAATTCCGGAATTTCTATGAACTTGTCCGAAGATACATTTCCGGAAGATGTTTGTACTGATTTACCAGCAATCTTTTTTCGTGTTATGGATGTTTCTTAGTTTTTATGTTTTTGTTTACATTACCAGCAATCCCGATGCTATCCCCAAACATATTGTGTCTCAAGATGCTTCACTTGTCTTAGTTAAGGTTGTAGATATTCGGAAGCATTTGATAAATGAACGAGAGTATGAATTTCATGATGACATGCTTGAAGCAACTGGAAAACTCATCAAAAACAATGAAGTCTCCATCGAGTGTTTATTTATCCCACAAGAAGGAAAAGGAAAACATCGAGTAAAACCTAAGAGAAAACAAACAAGGGTCTTACGACCAAGAGAAAGGGTAAGGGAGTCGGTTACACAAGGGGAAGAGATTAGCACCCCTCACGTCCGTCGTACTCGATGGGATCCGCTCTTGTTCATTCTAATCTATGGGTGTAAAAAGTCTAAGTCTAAAGCTTAATGCTACAGAAATGCAATGCATGTAAAATGTAGGGAAAATAAAATTGTGCTCGCTCGGGCCCTACCCTAATGCCTATGTATCCTTTTTGAGGAATCAGAGTTATCGTAGTTCGGCTCAATAATTTATGTTTGTTTGTGTTTTTTATTGAACAGTTACATTCGCACTCCGCTGCTCGACCTTTGGAGACTTAAGCTGGGGAATGGAGCGGAAATAACATGCTCTTACCTAACCAGGCAAGGATGCCCACCTTTCTCCACTTTTTAGATTTTAGATATTTATTAGGTACATTAGGTGTTTTTGGTTGAATGTAGATAATGGTGAATTAAATCTCAATGCAAGGATATTCACCCTTCTCTACTTATTAAGTTTTTTAGTTGGTATTGTTTAGGGGAAAATTATATAAGTATGATTAAAGTGTTTTAAAGTTGAAAAGAAAAAAAAGATGTCCTAAACTAAAGGGGGGACTAAAGAGCCCTAGAAGTTGACATGCTTGGATAAGAGACTAAGGTCTATACGATTTACCTTGAACAAGGTAGAATCGTATCCTAAGGGAACATGATAATCACAAACAAGAAAGAAGTAAACACTTCACAAATAAGAGATACACATCTCAAGCAACAAAAACAAATATTTAACCAAGTAATGAAACCAAGAGAAAGGGGTGAAATAGCTATTTAATCGATTAATTAAAAATTGATTAAATCAATTAACCAAGTTAAGAAAAATCAATTAATAAGACTAATCAATTTTAATTTACAATAATCAATTAACTAAAGCAATATTTAATTAACTGATTAAAAGTCTAAAACATGTGCAAATAAAATCAAATAAAGGAATTAAGACATTAAAACAAATATCAAAATAAAAGTAAAATATAAAATAAAGTAGAAATGGGCTAAAAGAAATAAAAAAAGGAGTGTGAAAGACAGGATGGGGCGCCAGCCCATAGAGGCAAAGGCCCAAAACATTTGAATCAAGTCGGTCCCCAGGAGAGGGTGTATTCCGAAGCAGAATGTGATGGAAAATTATACATCGTACCCCTACCATTATCCCTCTACCCCTACATTTTTTAAAATATTCCAATTCTATCCTTTTAATTTATAAAATAATTTTATTATTTAATATTTACTATTTCACACCCCTGCCAAAGTGCATCGGATAACTTGCAATCAAGTTTTCCAATTTGTAATTTTTCTTCACCGGATAACTTGCAGTCAAGTTATCCGGTTTGTAATTTTTCTTCACTGGATAACTTGCAGTCAAGTTATCCGATTTGTAATATTGTAGATAACGAATTTATTTAATATTTACTTTTTTGTTCAAAAGTAAATAAAATAAAAAATAAAAAAGTTTAGGCAACAAGGAAAAACCGTGGCCAAAAGTAAATAAAATCGTTATCTATAATATTACAAACCGGATAACTTGACTGCAAGTTATCCGATGAAGAAATATTACAAACTAGATAACTTGACTGCAAGTTATCCGATGAAGAAAAATTAAAAACTTGATAACCTGACTGCAAGTTATCCGGTGAAGAAAAATTACAAACCGGAAAACTTGACTATAATTTATCCGATGCACTTTGGTAGGGGTGTGAAATGGTAAATATTAAATAATAAAATTATTTTATAAATTAAAAGGATAGAATTGGAATATTTTAAAAAATGTAGGGGTAAAGTGATAATGGTAGGGGTACGAAGTATAGTTTTCAATGTGATGAACATGAAGTTCGAATTGGGTCATGGAATCATTTAAGCCCAATGGTAAAACACATGAAACAAGCCCTAAAAACACTAGTGGGGCGCCGTTTCCCACTCTCTCTTTCTCGGTATTTTTCACACATAAGGGTGTGTTTGGTTCAAATGAGGGGGAGGGGAGTGGAGGGATTTTAATGGAGGGGAGAGAAGGGGAGGGGAGGTGAGGGGATTTTTTTTAATCAAATGAGTGTTTGGTTCAAACGAGGGGAGGGGAGGTGAGGGGATTTTTTTAATCAGATGAGTGTTTGGTTCAAACGAGGGGAGGGGAGGTGAGGGGATTTTTTTAATCAGATGAGTGTTTGGTTCAAACGAGGGGAGGAGAGGGGAAGAGAGGGATTTTAATTAAAAATATATTTGGTTCAGGAGTGCAGGGGAGAGATTTTATTAATAATTTACATTTTTATCCTTATTATCTTATATAAGTGATACAATATGATATTCAAATGTGAAAAATCTATACATATTTTTTTGTTAGTAAAATTTCTAATATTGAGTGACTAAAAAGTTATAATTTACTACGTAACGTTAAAAAATTGAGTTAACTTAATTCAAATAAAATGTTCAAAAACAAATTAAACTATATGTTGATAACAACTTTGAAATCGTAATGAATTATTTAACACATAAAATAATTTATTATTAAATATAAATTATTTAAATATTTTAATAAAATAAATTAATTAATTAAAATGAAAATTTTAAAATTTGATATAAAAGAAAATATGATAGGATACATAACAAAATTAGAAAAAAGAAACATAAATAAACATAAAAGAGTTATAAAAAATCAAAAAAGTGAAATGATTATGATTTATATTAGGGATAAAAATTTCAAAACAATTTGAAGGTTGAGAATAATTATAATAAGTTGATAGAAGTAATCGAGAAAAATCACACAGAAGAGAGCAATAATACAAAAGAAAATGAATAATTTTAAAATATTAAAATTAAACTGAGGATATTATAGTAATTATATTAATTTTTAAAATATTAAAGTTGAGATTCCCTCCCCTCCCCTCCAAATCCCTCTGATTTGGAGGAATGCAAAAAGTGTGTTTTGGAGGGGTTTTGCTTCCCTCCCTTTCCCTCCCCTCCTCTCATAAAATTTGAACCAAACACATTTAATTAAAAATATTCCCTCCCCTCCCCTCCATCTACCCTGAACCAAACACACCCTAACTCTCCCTCTGCTTCTAACCCTCTGATCATGAAAGAAATCAAATATCTTCACTCCTCCTTCTTAAACCTCACGATTTGAAACTCTCTCATGTTCTTCTGTATCTAATTCACTCTCACAAAAATGTGCCCTCCGTCCTTTCCATGGTCCTCTCACTCAAATTTCTTCCTTTGTTCTTACCATCCTCACGCTCTTTTACTCTCTCGGTTCTTTCTCCATCAAAACAACAACAGGCTCATGAATCAAACATTCAAGTCTCAATCTCTCACTTGCTAATCTTCTATTTCCAATAATCCAAACATACAGTGAAAAACAACTTTCAGAATGAACAAACAAAAAACAATAATCAAACAACAATCTCTGATACCTAACAACTGAAACAAATTCTCACAGTTCACACAGTCTTCAAATCAGAAACAACAAGCAACACAATATAGTTACGGCAAGCAGAACAATGGTATCATACAATGGAGTAAAAGAAGCAGAACCTGGATTTGTAGCTTCGAAGGAAATACAAGAAATCCAGAAAACCAGAGGTGAGATAATAATGTCCTTCCTCTTCTCTTTAATTTTGAACAAATATGGAAATATGAACGTCGTGTTGCCTTTTCGAAAATCTTCTTCTGAATGGTTGTTATTGTTGATGCGTGCGGTGAAGCTGGTGAAAGTGTTGTACGCAGTTGATGTTGTTGTTGCAGAAAAGAAGCTGCATTGAATCGAATATGACTTGGTTTCTAATAAGAAAAAACGGTTCAGAGTAAGGTGTGAGTGGTGATGAAGGTTTCACAGTGGTGATGATTTACATGGTGCGATTTAGATGGTGATGAAGGTTTCACGGTGGTGATGATTTACATGGTGCGGTCTAGAGTGCAAAAAAGAGGACAATTTTGCTTGGGTTTTAGAGGTTTGTTGGTCAATGTTGAAGGACCAAGAAAAAATGCCGGAAGTAATTGTTATCGACCGTGATACTGCTTTAATGAATTCGGTTGTAAAAGTATTTCCTACTTTTTATCCATTACTTTTGTAGGTATCACATTATAAAGAATGTTAGAAGTCGGGGTTAAACATGTGGTAGGGACAAAACAGATAGAGGTCGAAGATGGAAAAATGGTCAAGGCGGGAGTTATTGTTGAGAAAATTATGGATGCATGGAATGTTATAATAAATGTATCTACAAAAGACCTATATGCTGATGTTGTTATACATTTCAGGAAGGTGTGCGTGAAATATCTTGATTTACTGAAATATGTTGAAAGCACAATTTTGAACCAGGTAAAGGAGAAGATTGTTTATGCTTGGACCGATCAGGTTATACACGTTGAAAGTACAACAACAAACCGAGTTGAGTTTGCTCGTGTTTGTTTGAAGAATTGGTTGGGAAATAGCAAGGGTGATTTGTGTGCGGATTGGGAATATATGAACTAAATGATACAAAACTAGCATAATGAGATACAAACATCATTTGATCGTAGTATCACAGTGTTGGAAAACAGGTTTAAAGACAACACTCTATATTCTTAGTTGGTCGGTAACATATCTCAATCAGCTCTGAATTATATTTTTCTCGAAGCCATACGAGGTGGTAATTTAGGTTCAAATAGCTCAAAGTGTGGTTGTACACTTGTGAGAAATTATGATCTCCCATGTGCTGTGTTATATCTAAGAAGGTGAAACTTGATAGCCCAATACGAATGGACGAAGTCTGCAGTCATTGGAAGAGGCTCAGTTTTGCTGATGACGGTGTTAAGAAAGACGATAAATCGAATATCTCCATCTTGACTGAGTGGGAAGCGATACAAGATTTTTGAAGGTCGACGACAACACGAAACTCCAAATCAAAGAGCAATTGAGCAAGATTGTTTTTTCGGAGACCACAGACTTGAAATCATCCTCTCAACCGGTAAAAACAAAAGGAGCACCTAATAAGGTCAAACCTACACTGAGTGATAATTCAACAATGAGGAGTCCATCATATTTTGAACGCGTTGACAAACTTTTTTCTGATTCACCGACTCTAAAATCTCATAAAATTGTTTTCAAATGAGCTCGCATTAGCAAACCACCTCTTACACCGCCTCCAGCAAAAATCTGATTCATTGAGGAGATGTAGGTTTTTATGCAAAATTACATTGAATGGATCGTCAATGTCAAGGGTGACGGTAACTGTGGTTTTCGGGTTGCTTTTGCTTTATTCGGTAAAGGGAAGAGGATCACACACTTGTCTGTCATACTTTTATCCAAGAGTTGAGGAGAAATAAAGAATTATACATACGGGTGTTAGGGAATAAAGAGAAAGTTGAAGAAATTTATCACTCTCTTGTACCTTGCATTAGTGGACATGCATCGGAGGATAAATGGATGCACTTCCCTGAGATGGGTCATCTCATAGCAAGTGCGTATGAGGCAGTATGTATTGATCTTACAAGATACGGTTTCTCGGGAAAAAAATTTCCTACTACGCACTGCTCTACCACCAAATTACAGTGATCGTATCATCTGTGTTGGGTGGGTTTCAAATCTTCAACTTTTTATTCAAGTGTATTTGAAATCGGGATGCCCTATACCACTTGCATCACCGGAGTTGGGAGCTCATTATACAATCAAATCTGAGACTTGATTGAACCAATTTATTGAAAGAATGCAAGAGTACACCAAATTGAGCATGATTGAAAAAGAAAACAACAAAGAAAAGTCAAATGAGGTACCACCTATAGATTTGGTCGGCGATAATTATTTTAGTTCATTTAAGTAGTTATTTATTATTTTATTATAAGTGACATTTTATTAATGTGTTATGGTGTCTAATATATTTTGTAGTTTGTAAAAAAGAATTGCATTCAATACAAGTTTCTGCCTGTTCTGTTTTTGTTTGCTATGTCAGAAAAGATTCCGAAAAATACATCTCCGAAATAAAGGAATAAAGGGTGGTTCTGGAGTTATATTTCCCGAGAGTTTTCTATCACAAGATAGGATTTGTGAGGTCCATGTTAGCCTCCAAATACTATAAATAAGCTCACTTTGCATATTGTTTCATACCAAAACACCAAAAACAAGAATGAACATCATTTGACATGTTGGAAATGTTCACTTTACTGACAATACACCATCAAGAGAATTTAAGATCGCCGAATACACCCCCTGTTGAAGATCTGTAATTCACAGTGCACAACCTACTACCATATGGTGACAATCGCAAAATTGTGAAGATTGAGTATTGTTCGCTATCCTTTGACAAAGAAGAGAAGCTTGAGTTCAGCAACACTGAGCTGAAGACGGTCTCTGATTTACGAGCTATGTGGAGAATCTCCTTTCGTTTAGAATCAAAAGTTCCGATCAAGCTGAATCCGACTATTTCAAGATCAGTCGATGATATTATCAAGATGTTACAATGTCCACCTGGATGTTTGATGTATGTTAAAATCCCTTACGTATTGTTGATTTTATAATATCAATCATATTTTGATTGTTGATTTTATAATATCAATCATATTTTGATTGTCATGTAGTTGTTTTTCAATTATGTTTATAATATCAATCATATTTTGATTGTCATGTAGGTGTTATTCAATTATGTTTTTGCTACGCAAAATTCCAAAAATAGCCATCCAACATTATCCCAAATATGCATCTTCAAAATAATTGGTATTTCAATAAACATTTAATTCGTCCGGAGATACATGTGCACTAGAAAGTCATGGGTGCATTAAGAAATCCCCATTTGTTAATTTAAAATCAGATTCATCTCTCTTAATTTTCAAAAACAAAGGCTTGATGTTATACAATTGTACGTCAATGATATTATCATCACATGAAACTCTAGGGGTTGCAAGCTTCTTGAAAGAACCAAAATGATTTATGCCATGCCTGTTCTTACTTCATTATCAATTTAGGATTCCGTTTCAATTGGCCTGATGTTTCACAAAAACAACAAACCTCTTCCAAGAAATCTTCAAACAGGCAACGCAAAATTATTTAAAAACAAAATTAATTAACTTCTAAAAGTACCAGATGGTGTCTAACTTTGAGATATTAAATTAACAGAAATATTTTCAGAAAATGCAAAAAAAAAAAGCGTTTACAGTGATATACTACTTGGTACTTTCTCACTAGAGAAAAAAGTGATGACGAGCTAATCTATTTTCTTCCTTACTGTGTTAAAGGACCTACATTCGATTCCTCAACACTCCAAAACTGTGGGTGCGGGATAACCCGATTGCGTCACCAACAGTGATGACTAAGAAGTTTAGAAACCGAAGAAACCAAGCTCACTGGCTCTCTCCTTCTCAAATGTCTCAAAGTACTGATAGATGATTGTTACGGCAAGCAAGATTCCGGTTCCTGAACCAATTGCCCCCATGAAATCTGCCAATACTGTCAGGGCACCAATACACATCCCTCCAAATGCTGCAGCAGTGGGAATGTATCGGTTAAGCTCTTTCTGCAAGTTTGACTCCCGATGGCCAGGCATAACCATTTGTTGTTCCTGCAAGTTGAAAAATGATTGTTATCACATGCAAAGTTTTAGAAAGTCTTAGAACCCGTGTGTTATATAGTGCACAGCCTTAAGACAGTTATTAACACCAGATGAATTTTAAGTAAATGCATGTCAAATCTGTACCTTCAACTGCTTGGCAACATCTCTAGCAGATGAACCAGAGACTTCAATCCAAGTTTTGGAGAACAAGGCACAGGCTGACAGCATAAACACCAGATAGAACAGTGCATGGAAAGGATTGGCTGCCATATCAGCTAAGCTGTAAAAAACAACAATTCAAATGACAAATTAAGAGTTGGGCAAAGAATTTAATAGCATTAAATATGTAACTGATTGAAGTTTTATATCAAGCTAGGCAAAGAATCTAATAGCTTTATAATTATAAAACCATTTGAAAGGAAACAACTCTATTACCTGGATGGTGCAGTTATATAGTATGCAATGCCACCAACAGGAATAGAGTGACCGCCTCCATATTCAGATTCCTTCCATTTTCCCAAAAGATCGACAATGAAGTTTCCAGCGTACTTTCTGTGTAGCAGCTGTAAAAACCAGGTAAAACCATATTGTTTAAAACAATAGGAAAATATTTACTCCAATTTGCAACATACCATGATAAAATCCATTACCTGGGAAAGGAAGTAGAGATTGGAAACAAGGGCAGACTGAAGAATAATGGGCATGTTGGAGGTGTAAAACAGTTTGATTGGGTATGAGCCCTGCTGTCCACGTGCATTCTTTGACCTTACAGGCAAAACCACACGGAAACCTTGGAAGTATATTACAATTAGGAAGATCAAGACAGTAGCCAGCAGATTTGTGACATTGGGAAGATTCTGCCGATAAAATGCTTCCCGGAGAGCCCGAACCTTGTCTGATCTAGTTATCAACAAATGGAATAGAGCAATTACAGCACCCTCAAATTCGGCTCCTCTGCCACTGTTAATGGTAGTGGGACTAAATGCTTTCCATATAATGTTTTCACTGAATAAAAATGAGACAATCCTCCTTAGTTATTTTTATAAAAGAGCATATCCTTTGTTTTAAAAAAAAAATAGCGCCATCCATAAAAAAATTAATATAGAAAAGGAAATAAGGCACCACAAAAATTACCAGATATTGGTGGCAATAAATAGAGAAATTCCAGATCCCAAACCATAACCTTTTTGAAGGAGCTCATCTAAACATATGACAATGATACCTGCAAAAAAGAGCTGGAGGATGATGAGGATGGCATTTCCCACTCCAAGTTGGCCCACACTACCATACATCCCTGAAAGAACATAGGCAACAGCCTCCCCAACAGCTATCAGGATGCCGAGCAGCTTCTGAGCACCATTTCTGGGAGCAAAGAGCAAAGAGGAATTTATCTCATTAGTCAACCTACTTGAGCATAAGAACAAACAAAATTTTCCACAATATGGCAGCACAAAGCTCTAGGAAATATGCAGATTCAGTGAGGAATTAAAAACCATAAGACATAACCCAGAGCACATGCTATATTAATTTCATACACCATGAACAGAAGCATGCATAACACATTCAGAGATACCAATGAAACTAACAGAAGTTTCAAGTGTACACAGTGGAGCAAATATCTTATGTACTAGAAAAAGAAAATAACATGATCAACAAATAAAATACTTACAAGAGAGCACGATCCTCCCTTACATTGTTGTCCACTTCAATGATCTTTGAGCCAGCCAAAAGTTGCATCACCAGTCCAGAAGTGACAATGGGGGTGATTCCAAGCTCCATAACAGTTCCACGGTTTGAAGCTAGGATAACACGCATCCAATAGAACGGATCAGCACCCGTTGTTGAGTGTATTCCATACAGAGGGAGCTGACTACACACCAGAAAAATGAACAGGGCGATCACAGTATATATGACCTTCTCTCTAAACGGCACTTTCCTATCAGCAGTCTGAACTTCAGGAAGGAATGACAAAAAAGGTCTGACTAAGTGAAGCACTCTAAACCCACCTCCCATCTTACCAGATTAGACTAATTTAACCTGCATCAGAAAATTCATTAAGATCAGATGTATAAATATCAAATTATGATGCTTGGACTAACTCTCATCCTGTTGCAAGAGAAATAACTAATTAAACAAGATATTTTTAATACATGCAGACTTCATAAATTATTTTGGGTTTGAGCATCGAATCAAACAGAAGAAAACAATGAAAAAACTCAAATCAATTACATCACATTACAAAGCAAATTCTTCATTTAA
Source organism: Vicia villosa (assembly GCF_029867415.1). Lineage (NCBI taxonomy): Eukaryota > Viridiplantae > Streptophyta > Magnoliopsida > Fabales > Fabaceae > Vicia > Vicia villosa. The sequence goes on along the minus strand of NC_081186.1, from coordinate 26,701,531 downwards.
AAAAAAATAGATCACTTTCAGGTCTCAAAAAAATTCAGTTTAATTCTAATTCCCGGAATACATGATCCAACAAACCTTTAGATATGGTTTAAAAACAATGAAAAGAGAAAGAAAAAAAACATTGATAATCACATAACATACACATTCATCAAATCATCATGAAACCAAAATTAAAAATCATGCAAACAAATATCTGCCTCGATACAGCTAGATCCGTATCAATCCATTCAGCGACATCCATGCAACATACACACGATTACAAAACCCTTATCGCATGGCATAGATCAACAATTAGCAATCAACATGTTTATACAGACACAAAGCACAGCTGAATTTCACAGCGGTAATGCACATGCAATCATGTACGAAGGTATAAAGCGAATAGCAAAAAAAACAAAACGGAGATCGAACGATTTCATACATATACACAGATCTGTGAATCTGAGAATCTCGGAAATGAATCAAAGAGAAAGAGATTTACCTATTCGTGAGAGATCGCCGATCGGTTGAGAATTTAGAGATAAATATCGATAATAGGGATTGCGGAGGAGAGGAAGAAATTTGGTTCCTCTGCTGCGGTGAGAACTGGATCTAAGAACCAGAGCTTCTTACGATTCAAATAGGAGAAATGGTGGAGGAGATCTTTACGTGGGTTATCAAATAGAATTCGGCCACGTGGACTTTTAATCTGATGTGGCAATACTAACCAATTTTGACCTCTTTCTTGTTTTTTTATTTTTAACGCGTTAATTTTTTTTCAGAGCCGGAACTATTTATTTTTCGGAATTTCTGATGGATAATAAGGCCACAAATATCCGATAGATTTTCGCTATTGAAATTTTAGGTGATAAATCTACAGGTGATTTTGTTGTAGTAAAATAACTACAAGTGAATCACAAGATATTTATAGGGTTTTAATAGAATATATTCATGGGTTTTTATATTACATAAAAATTCCTCTTATTTTAGTTTTATTTATTATATTTTTTAAAAATATTAATTTTATTTGTTTAAAAAATATATTTATGTATTTATCTACCTATATGAATCTCATTTGTTAAAAAATATATTTATTTATTTAATAAATTTTGATATATTCAAAAGATCACGAAAATATTTAATTTTAAAAAATACCATAATAATAATTATTTTACAATTATTATTTGTGATATTTATAATGTTTTCTTAAATTATATAATTGATTTTTTATATCTAAGAAGTCACTTACAATTTTTCAATAACAATCTAATTTTAAGAAATATTTTTATAATAGAAAAAAACAAATATTTTTACTAAAAAATATCAATAAAACAAATATTACCGAAAGAATATAAGAAATTCTATAAAGAATAAGTACTGCCTTTTTAAAACATCTAATTTTATAAAAATAAATTTAATTAAAATCTACGATTTTTCATTTTTCTTAAAAGAGTTATATAATCTTTTGAATATATATTTTTAGAGGAAGCTATATAAATCTCGTTGAGGATGGGTGAATGTAACACGTTAAAATTATGGGATTTAGTCGTCTATTGATCACAACATGCGTTCATTAGATACAACTCTCACTCATTTATCGCATCACTAGTCCTCTGTTTGGCTTAGGATAAACCATTTATAACCCACATATGAAATGTGGGGATTGATATGTTATTTGGCAATAACGGTATGGAAGCTCTGTCATGGAGGAATCACGTTCTCCAGAAGAATATGGGGAATAATGGCTTCCATTTCTCGCGCACTAGAGAGAGCAGCAGATTGCCAATGGAGCTGGTATTGGTGCTGACAGGCAGCTGAACAGTTTTCAGAGGAACAATCCTCCTTTGTTCAAAGGCACGCACAATCCCGAAGGCGCTCAGAAGTGGCTGAAGGAAATTGAAAGGATCTTCCGAGTGATCGATTGTGCTGAGAATCTGAAGGTGAGGTATGGGACTCACATGCTGTCTGAAGAAGCTGATGATTGGTGGATGGCTAGTAGAGATGAACTTGAATCTGCAGGTGTAGCGATTACTTGGGCTGTATTCAGGCAAGAATTCCTGAGGAGGTACTTTCCTGAGGATATTCGGGGCAAGAAAGAAGTTGAGTTTTTGGAGCTGACACAAGGTAACATGACGGTACCAGAATATGCTTCAAAGTTTGTTGAGCTGGCCAAATACTATGTTCACTATAACAATGATGAAGCGAGCGAATTTTCGAAGTGTGTTAAGTTCGAGAATGGTCTCCGTGACGAAATTAAGCAGGGAATCAGGTACCAGAGGATTCGTCGGTTTACATATTTGGTGGACTGTAGTAGGATCTATGAAGAGGATAACCTCAAGCTGAAGTCATCTCACTCTCGCGAGTTAGTTGACAAGAAAGGGAAGAAGCCTATGGACCGTGGTAAACCATATGGTAGAGGTAACTATAAAGCTGGAAGTTGGAAGAAGCCTAGTGGGGGAGACTCTAGTGCTCCTGTTAAGTGCTTTAAGTGTGGGGAACCTGGACATCGTGTTCACGAGTGCAAAAGCGAAGAGAAGAAGTGCTACAGGTGTGGTAAAGCAGGCCACATTGCTGTTGACTGCAAGGGAAGGACGGTGACTTGTTATAATTGTGGTGAAGAGGGCCATATCAGTCCACAGTGTCCTAAGCCAAAGAAGAATCAAACTGGGGGTAAAGTTTTCGCTTTATCAGGTTCAGAGACTACTCCAGATGATCGATTGATTAAAGGTACGTGTTTTATCCATGGCACTCCTTTAATTGCAATAATAGATACTGGAGCAACTCACTCGTTTATTTCATTGGATTGTGCTAAACGTCTGAACTTGGAAATATCTGATATTCATGGAAGTATGATCATTGACACTCCTGCGTCGGGTTCAGTGACTACTTCGTTTGCCTGTTTGAACTGTCCAATTGATATTTTTGGTAGAGAGTTCGGAATGGACTTAGTATGCCTTCCGTTGGAACAACTTGATGTCATCCTGGGTATGAATTGGTTGCAATTTAATCGGGTTCATATCAACTGTTTCACGAAGACAGTTATTTTTCCTGAAGATGTCAGTGTCGAGGATTTAGCAATGACTGCTAAACAAGTGGATGAAGCCATGAAGGACGGGGCCGCCGTGTTTATGTTGATTGCATCCATGGAAGTGAAGAAGAAAGCGGTGAGTAGTGATTTACCAGTAGTATGTGAATTTCCAGAAGTTTTTCCAGAAGATGTAAGAGAGTTACCGCCAGAGAGGGAGGTAGAATTTGCTATTGAGTTAGTTCTTGGAACTAGTCCGGTGTCGATGGCGCCGTATCGTATGTCGGCATCCGAATTAGCAGAATTGAAGAGTCAACTGGAAGAGTTACTGGAAAAAGAATTCATTTGTCCTAGTGTGTCGCCGTGGGGTGCGCCGGTGTTGTTGGTAAAGAAGAAAGAAGGCTCTATGAGACTGTGTGTGGATTATAGACAGCTGAATAAAGTTACTATCAAGAATCGGTATCCATTACCGAGGATTGATGATTTAATGGATCAACTGGTTGGTGCGAGTGTGTTTAGCAAAATTGACTTGAGGTCGGGATATCATCAGATTCGGGTGAAGACGGACGATATTCAGAAAACGGCATTTAGAACAAGGTATGGTCATTACGAGTATACGTGATGCCATTTGGAGTAACTAATGCGCCGGGGGTTTTCATGGAGTATATGAATAGGATCTTCCATCCTTATCTGGATCAGTTTGTGGTGGTATTTATCGATGATATTCTAATATATTCTAAGAGTGAAGAAGAACATGCAGAGCATCTGAGAGTGGTATTAGAACTACTGAAGGAAAAGAAACTTTATGCGACACTGTCAAAGTGTGAGTTCTGGCTAAGTGAAGTAAGCTTTCTTGGGCATGTAATTTCTAAAGATGGTATTGCCGTTGACCCAACGAAAGTAGAAGCAGTGTCTCAATGGGAAGCTCCGAAGTCAGTTTCCGAAATCCGTAGTTTCCTTGGTCTTGCGGGTTACTATAGAAAGTTCATTGAAGGTTTCTCGAAGTTAGCGTTACCGTTAACTAAGTTGACTAGGAAGGGTCAAGCATTCATCTGGGATTCGAAATGTGAAGAAGGATTCCAAGAATTGAAAAGGAGATTGACTAGTGCGCCGATCTTGGTTTTGCCGAACCCGGCGGAATCTTTTGTTGTATATTGTGATGCTTCATTGTTGGGATTAGGAGGTGTACTAATGCAGAATCAACAGGTAGTCGCTTATGCGTCGAGGCAACTCAAGGTACATGAAAGAAACTATCCGACTCATGACTTAGAGTTGGCAGCAGTGGTATTTGTGTTGAAATTGTGGAGACACTATCTGTATGGTTCGAGGTTTGAAGTGTTTAGTGACCACAAGAGCCTGAAGTATCTATTTGATCAAAAAGAGCTGAATATGAGGCAAAGGAGATGGTTAGAGTTCCTCAAGGATTATGATTTTGGGCTGAATTACCATCCGGGTAAAGCAAACGTGGTTGCCAATGCTTTGAGTAGGAAGTCCTTGCATATGTCCATGCTTATGGCGAGAGAATTGGATTTAATTGAACAATTCCGAGATTTGAGTTTAGTATGCGAAGACACTCCTGTCAGTGTTAAGTTGGGCATGCTGAAGTTGACTAGTGGCATTCTGGAAGAGATTCGAGAGGGTCAGAAAGTTGATGTAGAGTTAGTGGATAAATTGACTCTAATTAACCAAGGCAAGGGAGGTGAATTCAGAATCGACGAGAATGGTATTATAAGGTTTGGTAATCGTATTTGTGTTCCTAACGTTTCTGAATTGAGGAAGAGTATTCTCGAAGAAGGATGTAACACCCCAAATCTACCCGACGAATATTTAATAAAATCAGAGTGCGGAAATTCAACATACAATTGGGATGTCACATTCAACGTAAAACAACAAACAACTTAATCACATATATGTTAGATACATAGCACATAACTCGGATGAACCGATAAAACCTGTTTACTCTTTTAAAAAATAAAACAACTTTTATTAATAATAATAATATCAATTATTCAACTTCACTTCGCATAATATTTTTATTAAACTAAAACAACTTCACCAACATCATATTACTTCATAAATTCCACTTAAAAGTTAACAACTTATAGTTATAACAACAATAAAAAGACAATCGTTCATCCCCCGAGTGCTACGTATCAGAGCAAGACCAACTCGAACTAACAGTAACTAAAGACTTCATAAAGTTACTTCACTTCCACAACTATTCTTGAGTACCTGCTCAATTACCCATAATAGGTAACATCATTACAGAAGGGGTGAGATATCCAACAATATAAGCAAGCGTATGATAAATAATATATTAAGATTAGATCATACAATATCACCACTTCATACTTATTCAAACAACAGTTATAATAACACATAGTAACAACGGTTATAATAATTATTTACCAACAACAATTATGATAACAATATTAAGTTACAAGTATAACAACAATTAGTAACAACAATTAGCAACAACAACTATAACAATAGTTATAATAATTATGTCACAATTTAAATCATCACAACTTAATAACAACAACCACTCATAACAACAACAACTTACAATAACGACAACTTATATCAACAACAACAACGTAACAACAACAACAACGAAACAACAACAACAACTTCAAATGCGACTCAACTGTGCAAATGCATGTGGTACCATTTGGAGTAAAACTCCCAACTTAAACATATGCCAGGTTATCGAGGCATTTCAACAAGGCGTAAGCCTTCAACATGGTGCCATTAAGGCTAAGGCATAAGCCTTCAACTTTTCAACGTGGTGCCATCAAGGCCAACTTAAACAATGCAAATGTATGCATGCAACAACAACCACAACGTCACAACACAACAATGCAACAACCGCAAACAACTTAATCAACCTTGGTCATAAGACCTGCAACATAATCAACGCATCATCAATAACTTAAACAACATTGGTCATAAGACCTGCAACTTAATCAACGTATCAACAACAACAACCAGAACAACAAAAACGAAAACAACAACTTAAACATGCATCAATTGCATCAACTTAATCATTACAAAACAACCCCTAAACATCTAGGTACTAATTCTTCAATTCTACTATTCGTTAATTCTATTATTAAATCCAATTATGCTACTAATTCAGCCTGCTACATATATCATCGTTATTACTACTGCTATTTCTTCTTCACGCCAATTCCATCTTTATACAACTTAATCCATTAACTACATATCTCATCACTAAGAATCATCACTATAGTTTCTACTAATTAAATTAATCAATTCCAACGGTATAATATTCTAATTAATTTAAACCAATTTCTTCACTAATAATAATTATAATTCTTCTCAAGTTAATCCTACTAAGGCTTGATCCTAACAACCAACATAAAACATCAACAGCCAGAAATCAAAACATATTTCTAAAACTCGTATAGCACGCACCGCGAACCTCTCTTTGCGTCGTGAACACCACATAAACCTTCAGTTCGCGCCGCGTCCAAACCTTGGCGCTTACCTGCGCTGACAGCATCTTCCAACAAAATTAAAACTCAATTTTCTTCCTTCGATTCCAGTACAATTCAATTTCGACCATCACAGAAACATAGCAATATTATAGTTATACTCCACCAACATCTATCAATTTTCTACAACTAATTCCTCAATAATAATAATTATAAACCCTAGGTTAATTTCCCACAACCATTGATTGAACTTTTATAACCTTATTCACAGACGTCAATCAATTTCAACATTCAACAATACAATCACAACACACAAAACAGAGGCAATCATACAACCATAACCCCCACATATCATTCATCATAATCCCGTTTATAGAGCTAGAACCCCACCCTTACCTTGGATATGAGATTGCTCTACTCTCCCGGTTGCCATAGCTTATGCCGCCGCTTCCAACTTTTCTCCGAAAATCTTTTCTAACAACGTGCAGAGACGCACCAAAAACCTGTTCGGAAATCGCTTTGTCAGACGAACTTAAAATCATCAAAACGAAAATCGCTCCGGTCAGAAGTTACCTCTACGAGTCTGGAACGTTGTGTCCAAGAACCGCGACGATCCAACGGTTGGATTGGGAGAAACGTCCGTTTTACTAAGGTGTCTCACTGCAGAAACTTGCTGCAAAAATTGGACTTCCTCTAGCTTTTCTCTTCCGCCATGGCTCTCTTCCGCACCTCTCCTCTTTCTCCAACTTTTCTTCTTTCTCCACATCTACTGAGACCTAACTTCTCTTCTTATTTCTTTTATTTTATTATAATTATTATTATAATTATAATCTTCATTTGGGCTTACTAATTAACACCCCCATGATTACTATCACCAACGCAACGTCTAAGCCCACTTAAATAAAACACTCTCATAATCCATAATATTAATTCTATTATTATTTCTCTCCACCAAATTGACTAACTACCGACTATAAAATAAATCGTCCGAACCACCAACTCAACATATTCAATATCATTCTCTACGGCTTAAATCAACTTAAATTAATAATAGTCCATTATAGTAATATTATCTCTAATATTATTCTCCGATTAAACCGACTAATTTCTCGATCATTAATTTATCCGCCCAGCACAACGTATAATTCCAATTACGCCTCTTATAATAATGTCAATAATTCTAACTTCGACTAATTCCAACAAATAATTTCCTTATACAATTTAATTAAATAAATAATTAAATTCCGGGTGTTACAAAGGACATCGTAGCGGATTGAGTATACATCCTGGTGCGACCAAGATGTATCATGATTTGAAGAAGCTGTTTTGGTGGCCTGGAATGAAGAAAGAAATAGCTGAATTCGTCTATGCTTGTTTAACTTGTCAGAAGTCGAAGGTTGAGCATCAGAAACCATATGGAGCTATGCAACCGTTATTTATTCCGGAATGGAAGTGGGATAGTATATCTATGGATTTTGTTTCTGGATTGCCGAGAACGGTGAAGAACTATGAAGCCATTTGGGTCATAGTGGATAGGTTGACTAAGTCTGCTCACTTTATACCAATGAGAATGGATTACTCAATGGAGAAGCTGGCTCAATTGTACATTGAGAAGATAGTGAGTTTACATGGTATTCCTTCGAGTATCGTGTCAGATAGAGATCCAAGGTTTACATCCAAATTTTGGGAAGGGTTGCAGAAGGCTTTGGGTACTAAGCTGAGACTGAGTTCTGCTTATCATCCGCAGACGGATGGACAGACGGAAAGAACTATTCAATCGCTAGAAGATTTATTGCGTGCTTGTGTGTTGGAAAGAGGTGGTACTTGGGATAGTTATCTACCCTTGATCGAGTTTACCTACAATAATAGTTTTCACTCGAGCATTGGTATGGCTCCGTTTGAAGCTTTGTCTGGTCGGAGATGTAGAACGCCTTTATGTTGGTATGAATCTGGCGAAAGTGCGGTGATTGGACCAGAGATTGTTCAAGAAACGACAGAAAAGATTAAGATGATTCAGGAGAAGATGAAGGCTTCTCAGAGTCGTCAGAAGAGTTATCATGACAAGAGACGGAGAACTCTTGAGTTTCAAGAAGGAGATCACGTGTTTATGAGAGTTACACCTATGACTGGTATCGGACGAGCTCTAAAGTCAAGGAAGTTGACTCCGCGTTTTATTGGTCCGTTTCAGATTTCAGAAAGAGTGGGAGAGGTGGCGTATCGCATTGCGTTACCACCGACACTTGCGAATCTGCATGATGTATTCCATGTGTCGCAGTTGAGGAAATACATTGCTGATCCGTCACATGTTATCCAAGTGGATGATGTACAGGTAAAGGATAATCTGACAGTTGAAGCTTTGCCTAAGAGGATAGAAGATCGGAAGGTGAAACAATTGCGTGGCAAGGAGATAGCGTTGGTCAGGGTAGCTTGGGGAGGACCAGCCGGTGGAAATGTTACATGGGAATTGGAGAGCCAGATGAAGGACTCCTACCCAGAACTCTTTGCCTAAGGTATGTTTTCGAGGACGAAAACTTTTCTAGTGGGGGAGGGTTGTAACACCCCATAAAATTCTTTATTTAATTTAATTAATTTTTATTAAATATTAGAATTAAATGGAATTATTTGAGAATAGGGATGAAATAAGGCTAATGGGCCAGTGTTGTAAGTAACAGTTGGGGGTGTATCAGTTGCAAAGCCCTTTTTCTAAAATAAAGTTATATTTTCATAAAAATAGAAAAGAGGAGTATTTTGTGAAAAAAGAACCAAAAGGGAGAAGAGAAGGTTGAACGTGAAATTGGGAGAAGAGCAAGTGCGAAGAGAAAGAGCATCCAAGAATTCGACATCGAGGTAAGGGGGGATTCTTCTCATTAACCTCTATTATGGGTTGTATGAATGATTCGATGGAATTTGTATGTTAGGATTTCGAATTGGATTATATGTCGGTTTGGGGTTTTGGGGTTTATAGAACTTTGATTCAATTAGGTTGTGAATGATGATTGGTGATGAATAATGATGTTAAACATGATTAGAAGTATGTGTAAACGTGCAATTTATGTCGTATGTGTGGTTTATTTTTCTGAAATTCGTACTGGTATGATTTGAGAGCAATTGGGAAGGATAGAATGCTGTTTTCTGCAGGTTGGGGTTCTGAAATCACCGGTTCGCGCCGCGTGCACAGGGTGGCGCCGCGAACAGGTGGGCTGAATGTCAGGATGTTTTGATACGCACAGGTCGCGCCGCGTACCTGTGTTGGCGCCGCGAAGGCGTAACTTTTTCCTCGCTTCGCGCCGCGTGTATGTGTTGGCGCCGCGAAAGCGTAACTTTTTCCTCGCTTCGCGCCGCGTGTGGATGTTGGCGCCGCGTGCTGTGCTGTTTGGGATTTTTGTTAAAGTTTAACGATGTATAACCTCTTAACTGTTAGTCTGTTTGATGTGCCGTTTCGAACATAGTGAGACTAATTCAGTGATTTATGCAATAAAATAATGGTTGAGTTGTGACTCGAATTTAATTTAAAACACTTGATTTAACTGGTTGTGGTGGTTTATATTGTTATTGCATTGGTTGATGATTATGATTATTCAGTTGTTTGGTGTTGATGATTAGCATGCGGTATGTGATGCATGCATTTCATAATCATGTTGTGGGCTGTATCCCTTATGGTGGTGGGACAGCGGTAGCTAATTCCCATTGTGTGGAATTGGTGAGAGAAGTAGCCGAATATTTATGGTGGTGGATCGGTGAGATGGGTTATCCCATGATTGGTACCACATGCATTTAGTTGCATTGCATTAGGTTGTTGTGTATAATTGTATGTAACATGAATGGAAGTTGTCCAATGTTGCGATTTGTGTGTATTTTGGTATGAATGACTGTATTTGATAAATGTTGCTATGCTATCGGAATATAATTGATTTGGGTGATTAACGTATGGATGAAGTTGTATTGTTTATATTCCTATAACATTTGTTAATGCGAATGAAACTCACCCTTACTGTTGTTATTTTTCAGATTGAGGAGTAGCTTGTGTACTTGGTGAGGATTAGCTCGTCAAGTAACTCGTTAGAGTCAGTTGGGTCTGTGTCATGCTCTGGTCGTGTAACACCGGGAACGTTATTTTAGAGTTGTTTGATAAACTTCTGTTTGTTTATGGTTTATGGTTGAATTGTGAGTCTATGACTCCAGTTGTTTGATTATTCAGTTGTTAAGAATATTCCGCTGTGTTAACATGCTACCTGAATAATTTGGTTTATCGTTCCTTATATGGCGTGACATGAATATTTATTTATTTTATTGGAGTTGTAATACCCTTCTTCATGTTTTACTCTGATTTTAATATTAATTTCCGCGGGGTTTAGAAGGGTGTTACATCCAACCTCTTTCTAACAAAATATGGGGAGACCTCGTGCCAAAGAATTTCAAGCCACCATCATTTGCTAAGTTTGAGTGATGTAGAGACCCCCAAGAACATTAGGCCTTCATCAACACACATATGTTAATTATTAAATCCTTTGATTCTTAGAAGTGCAAGCTTCTCTCTAACACCTTCATGGACGCGATATTATGGTTGTACATGAGTCTGTCATAACTCTCAGTTACCATCTACCAAGACCTAATAAAGAAGTGGGTCCATCAGTTTTCGGTGAGTATGCATAAAATTTTGTCTACCACTAGCTTATTCAACATTCTCCAAGACCCTTAAGAATCGTTGAGTGAATACCTCGCCCGATTTAACTAGGGGGCTATCAAGGTCCTTCATCCCAACTAGGAGACGTTCATAATCTAGAAAATACTAAGGGCTAGGCATTTTAATGAATTCCTCACCCAAAGGCTTGTTGCTTCCATGGAAGAAGTAGTAACGCGTGTAGAGTGCTACATAAAGGGAGGGGAGAGTTACACAAAGAAGAAAGCCATAGAAGTTAAGGAGCCAATGTCATACCCTAATTTTTTGCCCCGCTTTTTTACGTGTCAATTTGCATTTCATTTGTGAAAAAATCAAAAATATATGACATGTTCAATTACATTTTTATTCAATTTTTATAGTAATCTTTTTACTAATCCTTGTTGGATTTATAATTTTAATTTTAAAGTTCAACTTAGATTTAAGTTGGACTTTAATATTAGAATTAATGAATTATTTTTATATTTTTTACCTTGTATTTGTTATTGTTTTTTTAGGTGAAATTAACAAAGGCTATTTGATCCATTTGATACAAAATTGAAGGCCCACTTTCATTTGATCCAAAGTCCAAGAGTCCAATTGATTAAGTCCAAGTCATATAAGCCATGGAGCCAATTTTGAGCCATCTTAAGTTTAAGTTTCAAACCATAAGTCAAGATGCAGATAAAAGAAAATTTGAACAGATATTTTCTCAAAATTCTTGAGGTCACATTCTCCACACGATCCCGATTTTCACTCAGTACAGCTCACCATTTTTCCATTGAATTCCCTCATATGCCCTCAATCTCTTGCTATAAATAGAGCTGTTAATCACACTGAAAAGGAGGGGATGAAAAAGATGTTGTTACTCTGCATAATTTTAGATAAACCTCCTCCAAATTTCTATCAACTCTGAAACAGACCATCCAACCTTAAAAAAAAAACACATCGCAATGATTCTGAATCACTCACCTCTATCATATCACCTTCACAAACTTCACTAAATCTGAACCAACCTTCATATCACCACACCAATTTCTTCAAAACTGCAAACATAAACGTAATTCCATCTTCATATTCCTACATCCAACAACAAAATTCACCTCCCAAATCTCCCTACAAAGAACCTGTAAACCAACACAAAAGACCTTCATCTGCAAATTCACTAAATCCTTCCATAGATCCATAATAATCAGCGATACCATCCACAACTTTTGATATGTAAACTGAAGGATAGAAAAACACTTAGAAAGGGGGGTTTGAATAAGTGTAGTCTAAAAACTTGAACGATAAAAACAAATTGCATAGTTATTTTTATCCTGGTTCGTTGTTAACTAAACTACTCCAGTCCACCCCCTTGGAGTGATTTACCTCACCTGAGGATTTAATCCACTAATCTCAACAGATTACAATGGTTTTCCACTTAGTCCGCGACTAAGTCTTCTAGAGTATCCTGATCACAACCTGATCACTCCAGGAACAATTGCTTAGACACAAGCCAAGACTTTCTAGAGTATCCTGACCACCACGTGATCACTCTAGTTACAACTTCTTAGACACAAGCTAAGACTTCCTAGAGTATCCTGATCACACTTGATCACTCTAGTTACTTACAAATTAATGTAATCAATTCTAAGAGTATTACAATGCTTCTGAAAAGCTATAATCACAACAGTGATATTTTTCTTAAAGTTTAAGCTTAATCTCACTAATATATTACAACAGCAATGTAGTGAGCTTTGATGAAGATGAAGTTTGTGAGCTTTGATTTGAACAGCGTTTCAGCAAGTTTGTGTTCACAGAATTCGTCAGAATCGGTAACCTTGCTTCTCATCAGAACTTCATATTTATAGGCACTTGAGAAGATGACCGTTGGGAGCATTTAATGCTTTGCGTATTCCGTACAGCATTGCATTTAATGTTTCACTCTTTTGTCAACTACCTCGAGCCTTGTTCACGCTGTGTCTACTGACGTTGCCTTTAATAGCTTCTAACGTTCCTTTTGTCAGTCAGCGTAGCCTGCCATCTTGTACTTGCTTCTGATCTGATGTTTGTGTATACAACGTTTGAATATCATCAGAGTCAAACAGCTTGGTGCAGAGCATCTTCTTGTCTTCTGACCTTGAAGTGCTTCTGAGCGTGATACCATGAGAACTTCAGTGCTTCTGCTTCTGAACTCAAGTTCTTCTGATGCTTCCATAGACCCATGTTCTGATTCTGCTTTGACCATCTTCTGATGTCTTGCCAGACCATGTTCTGATGTTGCATGCTGAACCTTCTGAGTCAAAGCTTCTGAGCGCTGATTTGTGCATACTCTTAATATATTTCCTGAAAGGGAAATTGCAATGTATTAGAGTACCACATTATCTCATACAAAATTCATATCCTTGTTATCATCAAAACTAAGAATATTGATCAGAACAAATCTTGTTCTAACAATCTCCCCCTTTTTGATGATGACAAAAACATATATAAATGATATGAATTTGCGATCAGAAAGAGCAGACGGCTAAAGACAATTACATAGCTAAAGCATAAGCATGTGAATATGTCTCCCCCTGAGATTTATAATCTCCCCCTGAGATAGATAATCTCCCCCTGAAATAAATACTAGAAGAATTTTAATAATAAAAGACTTCCCTGAGTATTTCAGTAGAGACGTTCACATATGCTTGATCTTCAGAACATTCATGACTTCTGATTCTTGCTTCCATAGGACAGCTTCAGAACTTTGAATTTCTTTAGATCCTCAGAACATTCACAGCTTCTGATTCATGCTTCCATCGGATAGCTTCAGAACTTGAATTTCTTTGATCTTCAGAACATTCACAGCTTCTGATTCTTGCTTCCATCGGACAGCTTCAGAGCTTGAATTTCTTCTTACATCACTTCATGCTAGATTATATCAGAACATTGTTGAATGTACCAGAGCATCATCAGAGCATCTCTACATCCTAAAATGTTACAGAACAACGCTAAACGACAAAAGTCAGCATGAATGAGTCAGAACATAGAATATGTTTTAGAACACATAATATGTATCAGAGCCACATAATATGTATCAGAACAAATGAACATAATGTTTCAGAGCATATTCTATCATCAGAATATCTGAACATTCTTCCTTCTTGCTTCTTGCTTCTTGCTTCTGATTCTGAAGCTTCATAGCACTCAGCTTGCTTCAAGAATCCCAGAGCTTGATTCTTTAGACTTGCTTCTCCTCATGATTTTGCTTCTCATGTTGAGCTTTAAAGAGAATCTTCAATTCCTGCAACAACAAAACTTAAAGCATAGAACTTTGCAAGTTCTGTTAGAAATGTGGGGCCTTTCTTAAAGCATAGAACTTTGCAAGTTCTGTTAGAAATGTGGGGCCTTTCTCCTAGCAACTGATAAAAATAAATCAGATCATTTATCACATATTTCTCCCCCTTTTTGTCATAACATCAAAAACATAAAAGATTCAGATGAAAAACAAAAGGAAACAGATGGAAGAAAAAGATAACTTTCATTTAGGCTCAAGAAGACAGAAGTACAGAAGTACAAGAGGATAAGCAAGAGAAGATGCACAAAACAGATGCAACAAAGCAAAAAACGAAAACAAAACAACTAAGACTCAATCTAAGATGACCCTAGCTTCGACAAGATCTTGGCCAGCATATCTTGAACCCCATTGTTGTGCTCATTCTGCCTCTCCATGAAAGCTCTAAACTCAGCATTGACTGAGCTTTTCTTATCCTGGTTCTTCTGAATAACTTCCAGAGTCCTTGCAAGACGAGAAGGTTCATCAGAAGAAGCTTCACAGCTTCTATCCACAGGGATGGCATTGTGATCTGTAGCCTCCATTGATAGATCTTTTGCAGGGTTTTCCTCAACAGGAATTGTTTCAGCAACATGATCTTCTACATTTGCCTCTTGCATAGAAGCATCTTCATATTCTGCAACCGGAATCTCAGAATCTCCATTCTCAAGTGCCTGAAGAATGGCACCTAGATTCCTAGGGGCAGAAGGACCTTCATCTTCTGGTGGGTCAACAACTTCTGGAATGACCAAGCTTGGGTCTTTCTTAGAAGGGTTTTCCCTCAGAAAGTCAAAGAGAGTCTTGAAGTCTCCGAGCAGAACAGGATATTGGGGTCTCCAGACCACAATTTCCCTGCAAGGGTTAGCTTCCATTGCAGCAGCAAGTCTTGCTTCGTCCAATTCATCCACAAACTGCTTCTCCTCAACAGCAACACAATTTCTGAGAGGATGGTAGTATATACCATTATCACCCTCCAAAAGGTAACCAGGGTAACCAGGGGCAGCAGCCACTAGTCTCTTCTGTACTCCCATTGCTCCTACTTGAAAATCCTGGCGAAAGCTTCTCTAGAGATTTCTTGTAGAAACATCATCCAAACCATTTAGGAAGGCATCCTTCAGAAGATCTAGACTGCTAATCACCTCATGTCTGAACAGTTCCAAGTAGGCATAGGGTTCAGGTTCAGGTGGATTGAAGGTGAATTTGTAGTCAGGGTAGAGAAGGCAGTAGGGTTTGGATTTTCTGATAGGTAAGGGATGGGATAAAGAAGGTGGAGGTGAGGTGGATGAGGAAGAAGGAACATCTGAGGGAATGATTGATGTTGATGGAGTATCAGAAAATATAGGTTGTGAAGAGGATGGAGTATTTATGAAGGGGATTGGTGAGAAAGATTTATCAGAAGGAGTTGGGGGAAGATTACTTAGAGGTGTGGGGTTTAGAATGGGAGTGGAAAGAGATGATGGAGAAGGATTTGGTATAGTGAAGTTGATTTTTGGTTCAGAAGGAGGTGATTGGGTAGAGGGTTTAGGAATAGAAGGAGGTGGAGTAAAAACATGCCTGGTGACGGATTCAGAAGAAGCATATGTAGATCTGGTGGTGCGAAAAGAGTCTCTGATCCTTTTATCCCTGTATTCAGGAGAGTACACCTTGTCAGGATCATAGGTGACCCGTGACCCTCAGCTTCTTGGCTTTCTTAGCCTCATCTTCTCGGGCCTTTCTTTTTAGCCTTGCCTGTTGTTCCTTCTGATCCTTCTTCAGAAGATCAGTTTTGGACAGAAGTACTCTGCAAGGGATCCAAGCAGGATCAATACCTGATTGCTTCCTAACACAATCTTCCAGGTAAAGCTTGATAACCTGATGAAGTTCTTTATGAAACAAAGAGACAAAACCTTCAACAGCAACTCTTCTTGACAGAATGTCAGGAAAGCTTGTGCACACAGAAGATACATTCTGGATGAGCTCTAGTCTGAACAAATCCACACCATTGAAAATGGGACCCTGAACTACTCCAAGAAAATGGGACGCATCAAGTGTTCTGATGGAGTCCAGCAATTTGCTTTCAATCAGAATGTCTGAAATCATTCTTCCGAAAGGAATAGTCTTTCTAGGAATATGAGGGTACTTCGCCCTTTCATCTTCTCTTGATTCAACTATAGAAGTCTTCAGATTCTCAAATAGAATGTGAGAGATGTTGAGTTCTATCTTTCTGCCAATGCAAAAGAGAGTGTACTTGTGATCCGGACTGATGTAGGCGGAGGGAGAGAACATCTTTTTTCTGTGGTGAAGAGAACCCAGAATAATCTCAGCCCATACTTGATAAAACGGCCTCAAAGTGCCCGTTTTATGAGAATCAGCTCCGAAGGCAAGAGAGATTTGATTTTCAACTTGATTCCAGTTAACTGTTCCAGGTCGAAAGCCGGACCAACCTTCTTCATCATTTAGATTGTACAGCTTCCTGATGAGCTTTTCAGTAATAACCACTTCATGCCCTAGGACAAAGGAAATTATAGCAGTTGGGGTAACCGTTGCATGTACCCAGAAGTCCTTCACAAGTTCAGGATAAATTGGTTCAACCAATCTATCAAGATATTTCGACCATCCTTGCTCCAATATTCTGACGTCACACAGAAAACCATTTGCTCTAAGGTTGTCGAAGTCCACAGCAGATTCACAAAGAACTTCCAGTTCGTCCATGGGAATCATGCATGTTTTCAAAGGAGCATACCCATATTTGCGTAGAAGAATCTGTGTAGAAGTGAGACTTTCTGCTGGGTTTGATGAACTTGAAGATAAGTTCATGATGATTATGCTTTGAGATCAAATCAGAAACTAGGGTTTGAAAACAAATGCAACGAAAGAGATACACAAAAGAGAGAGAGAGAGAGAGAGAGAGAGAGAGAGAGAGAGAGAGAGAGAGAGAGAGAGAGAGAGAGAGAGAGAGAGAGAGAGAAAAGAAGAAATAAAGATGAAGCGGGTTATTTAAATGATTTAAAAAAAAATTAAAATAAATAGAAAAGAAAAAACTGTTTTGAAAGCAATTGATTTCAAGAAAAAGACATCATTATGCATTTTATGAGAAATGACATTAGGAGAGAGAACATGGTAAATGAGATGATTTAACACAGTTACCTAGGTCGGCGTCTTTTCAACTGCACGCTTGTACTGTCCGTACATACACGCGTTCATTTTCAGATACTCATAAATGACAGCTGTGTTGTTCTGAAAAGACTGTACATCTTCTGATTCTGATCACTACTTCTGATAGTCATTCTTTAGAAAGGATTTTGTTGTGATAGGATCATCTTTCTTCCCAAGGATCACATCTTCTGAATGAGCTGATGCAAGTCTAGATGATCTTCTGACTATTGGCTCTTCAGAAATTCTGAGATTCTCTAAAGATGCAGCAACTTGATCTTCTGATCCATTGCTTCTGAGACTGCCAGCTTCTGCAACTTTGCTTCTTGGTTCTACAGTTTCTGATATATCAATATCTATATCTGCAAAATTCTCAAACTGCTTTGGTTTTTCAAGACCAAGCTTATCATCAAACCTGATATTGATTGATTCTTCTACAATCAATGTTTCAGTATTGTATACTCTGTAGCCTTTAGAGCGTTCAGAATATCCAAGAAGGAAACACTTTTGTGCTTTAGAATCAAACTTACCAAGATGATCTTTAGTATTCAGAATAAAACACACACATCCAAAAGGATGAAAATATGAAATGTTGGGCTTTCTGTTCTTCCACAATTCATAAGGAGTCTTATTTAGAATAGGTTTTATAGAGATTCTATTCTGAATGTAACATGCAGTGTTTATTGCTTCTGCCCAAAAATGCTTAGCCATATTGGTTTCATTGATCATGGTTCTGGCCATTTCTTGTAGAGTCCTATTCTTTCGCTCTACAACTCCATTTTGCTGTGGAGTTCTAGGACAAGAGAAATCATGGGCAATGCCATTTTCTTTGAAGAACTCCTCAAAGAATCTGTTCTCAAATTCGCCACCATGATCACTTCTGACCTTAATGATCTTGCACTCCTTCTCAGATTGGATCTGAGTGCAGAATTCAAAGAACACTGAATGAGACTCATCCTTGTGTTTTAAGAACTTTACCCATGTCCAGCGGCTATAATCATCTACGATGACTAATCCATATTTCTTCCCTCTGACATATGCTGTTTTGACTGGGCCAAACAGATCAATGTGCAAGAGTTCTAACGGCCTTGAGGTATACACAACATTCTTAGACTTGAATGCAGGTTTGGAGAACTTGCCCTTCTGACATGCTTCACAAAGAGCATCTGATTTGTATTTCAAATTTGGGAGTCCTCTGACCAGATTTAGTTTGTTAATCTGAGAAATCTTTCTCAAACTAGCATGTCCTAATCTTCTGTGCCAGACTCATTGCTCTTCAGAAACAGACATAAGACAAGTCACCTTCTGCTTCTCAAGATCAGAAAGATCAATCTTATAAATGTTGTTCTTTCTCTTGCCTGTAAATAGGATTGAGCCATCCTTCTGACTTACAGCCTTGCAAGACTTTTGATTGAAGATTATATCATAACCATTGTCACTTAATTGACTTATGGACAATAAGTTATGCGTTAATCCTTCTACAAGAAGTACATTAGTTATGGAAGGAGAGTTACCAAGACTTATGGTTCTAGAGCCAATGATTTTGCCCTTCCGGTCTCCTCCAAACTTGACTTCTCCACCTGGTTTAAGCACCAGGTCTTGGAATGTAGACCTTCTTCCCGTCATGTGTCGCGACCACCCAGAGTCCAGGTACCATGACATTTTGCTTTTTGTCCTCTTTGCAGCCAAGGATATCTGCAACAGAAATTATCTTCTCCTTAGGTACCCACAATTTCTTGGGTCCTTTCTTGTTAGTTCTCCTCAAGTTCTGATTGAACTTGGGTTTAGCATAATATTTAACAGGAGGAACAACATGATATTCTTTAGGTTTGTCAGCATGATATTTCTTAGGATGTGTCACATGCTTCTTGGTGTGAACAGTGTTAAAGCTCTGTGCATGTGAAGTGAGCCTAATATCATGTGCTTGGCCATATTTGAACTGATCATACAATGGCTTGTATGTGATCTTCAAATCATCAATAGGTTCAAATTTATGTGAGGTATCACCCTCATAGCCAAAGCCAAACCTTCTGTTTCCAGAAACACCATATATCATAGAAGCAAGATGACTTCTGCCAATACTTCTAGATAAGAACTTTCTGAAGCTCGAGTCATATTCTTTCAGAATATGGTTGAGACTTGGAATGGATTTTTCTGTTTCAGAAGGAGATCCACTATCTTTGGATAGATTTAAAACTTTTTCCTTCAGTTCAGAATTTTCCACTTCCAGCTTCTTAGTTTCAAATTCAAACTGCTTCTTCAGCTTTTTGTATTTGATACTAAGATGAGCCTTGAGTTCTAGAAGTTCTGTTAAACTGGAAACTAACTCTTCTCTAGATAGTTCAGAAAATACCTCTTCAGAATCTGGTTCTGATGTAGATTCTGATCCATCATCTTTTGTAGCCATCAGCGCGAAGTTGGCTTGCTCTCCTTCAGAGTCTGATTCTGATTCTGATTCAGAATCATCCCATGTTGCCATAAGACCTTTCTTCTTATGAAACTTCTTCTTAGGATTCTCCTTCTGAAGTTTTGGACATTCATTCTTGAAGTGTCCAGGCTCATTGCACTCATAGTAGACAGCCTTCTTCTTGTCAGATCTTCTGTCACCAGAAGATTCTCCTCGTTCAAATCTCTTTGAACTTCTGAAGCCTCTGAACTTCCTTTGCTTGCTTTTCCAGAGTTGGTTTACCCTTCTGGAGATCATGGACAGTTCATCTTCTTCTTCTGATTCTGATTCTTCAGAATCTTCTTCTTTAGCCTGAAAAGCGTTAGTGCATTTTTTAACATTAGATTTTAATGCAATAGACTTACCTTTCTTCTGAGGCTCGTTTGCGTCCAGCTCTATTTCATGGCTTCTCAAGGCACTGATAAGCTCTTCCAAAGAAACTTCATTCAGATTCTTTGCAATCTTGAATGCTGTTACCATTGGACCCCATCTTCTGGGTAAGCTTCTGATAATCTTCTTTACATGACCAGCCTTGGTGTAGCCTTTATCCAGAACTCTTAATCCAGCAGTTAGCGTTTGAAATCTTGAGAACATCTTCTCAATGTTTTCATCATCCTCCATCTTGAAGGCTTCATATCTCTGGATTAGAGCAAGAGCTTTAGTCTCCTTGACTTGAGCATTTCCCTCATGGGTTATTTTCAATGACTCATATATATCATAGGCCGTTTCCCTGTTAGATATCTTCTCATACTCAGCATGAGAGATAGCATTCAGCAAAACAGTTCTACATTTATGATGATTCTTGAAAAGCTTCTTCTGATCATCATCCATTTCTTGCCTTGTAAGCCTTACGCCACTAGCTTTCACTGGATGTTTGTAACCATCCATCAGAAGATCCCATAGTTCCCCATCTAGACCAAGAAAGTAACTTTCCAGTTTATCTTTCCAGTATTCAAAGTTTTCACCATCAAATATTGGTGGTCTAGTATAACCATTGTTACCATTATATTGCTCAGCAGAGCCAGATGTAGATGCAGGTGGGTTTGTTGGAATTTCACCAGCCATCTTTTACTGAAGCGATTTTCTCTTCCTGAATCTTTTCTAAACACGGTTAAGTGCTTGCACCTTAGAACCGGCGCTCTGATGCCAATTGAAGGATAGAAAAACA
Organism: Vicia villosa; assembly: GCF_029867415.1. Taxonomy (NCBI): domain Eukaryota; kingdom Viridiplantae; phylum Streptophyta; class Magnoliopsida; order Fabales; family Fabaceae; genus Vicia; species Vicia villosa. The sequence continues at coordinate 26,680,368 of NC_081186.1, read as the reverse complement.
CTTAGAAAGGGGGGTTTGAATAAGTGTAGTCTAAAAACTTGAACGATAAAAACAAATTGCATAGTTATTTTTATCCTGGTTCGTTGTTAACTAAACTACTCCAGTCCACCCCCTTGGAGTGATTTACCTCACCTGAGGATTTAATCCACTAATCTCAACAGATTACAATGGTTTTCCACTTAGTCTGCGACTAAGTCTTCTAGAGTATCCTGATCACAACCTGATCACTCCAGGAACAATTGCTTAGACATAAGCTAAGACTTTCTAGAGTATCCTGACCACCACGTGATCACTCTAGTTACAACTGCTTAGACACAAGCTAAGACTTCCTAGAGTATCCTGATCACACTTGATCACTCTAGTTACTTACAAATTAATGTAATCAATTCTAAGAGTATTACAATGCTTCTGAAAAGCTATAATCACAACAGTGATATTTCTCTTAAAGTTTAAGCTTAATCTCACTAATATATTACAACAGCAATGTAGTGAGCTTTGATGAAGATGAAGTTTGTGAGCTTTGATTTGAACAGCGTTTCAGCAAGTTTGTGTTCACAGAGTTCGTCAGAATCGGTAACCTTGCTTCTCATCAGAACTTCATATTTATAGGCACTTGAGAAGATGACCGTTGGGAGCATTTAATGCTTTGCGTATTCCGTACAGCATTGCATTTAATGTTTCACTCTTTTGTCAACTACCTCGAGCCTTGTTCACGCTGTGTCTACTGACGTTGCCTTTAATAGCTTCTAACGTTCATTTTGTCAGTCAGCGTAGCCTGCCATCTTGTACTTGCTTCTGATCTGATGTTTGTGTATACAACGTTTGAATATCATCAGAGTCAAACAGCTTGGTGCAGAGCATCTTCTTGTCTTCTGACCTTGAAGTGCTTCTGAGCGTGATACCATGAGAACTTCAGTGCTTCTGCTTCTGAACTCAAGTTCTTCTGATGCTTCCATAGACCCATGTTCTGATTCTGCTTTGACCATCTTCTGATGTCTTGCCAGACCATGTTCTGATGTTGCATGCTGAACATTCTGAGTCAAAGCTTCTGAGCGCTGATTTGTGCATACTCTTTATATATTTCCTGAAAGGGAAATTGCAATGTATTAGAGTACCACATTATCTCATACAAAATTCATATCCTTGTTATCATCAAAACTAAGAATATTTATCAGAACAAATCTTGTTCTAACATAAACCGCATCGTTCATAAACCTCAACTCTCAAAACCGATTCAAAACAACAGCATCACCACAACGCACAACATCGACCTCAACAACTGCATCCAACAACAACGCACAACACAGCGCAAAATCAAAACAGAAGCAGACCGAAAACTAATTCAGAAGGAGAAAAAGATTGAAAGCAAGGAGGATAATTACCGCAGATTTTGTTCATTGAGAAGACTCTATTTCCTACCGGTAAAGGATATGGATTCGGATCACCCGTTCCTCCATGTTACTGCTCGAGCTTTCTTGATATGATTTTAGGGCTATAACTATTTTCCATGCTTCGATTTTGTGCGATTGGAAACAGTTTACCTGTAATTTGTTTGAAGTTTGGATGAGAGAAGAGAGGGAGAGAATAAATTTGAAGAACATGATATTAAAGAGAAAAAAGTGTAAAAACATTTGGGAAAGAGACGAAAATAGTGAATGTGGGGAGAGGTAGGGGTAGAAATGGGCTAGGCTAGGCTTTAGAAGGCATGAGTCTGGCATAAGATAAACTTAAAAGGCTTAAGCCTGGCCTATGGCCTATCATAGGCTCAGTTTTTCGGCCTAGCCTAGCCTTTTTGAAAGTCTGGTCTGGTCTAAAAGCCTATTTAAAAGCATGTATCTCATTAAAGTTTTCAACTAATCCATATTACTTAAGAAGCCTTATAGATCGGCTTATATATGCATATATATGTCGGTCTATTTAAGTTTTGTTCTAATATATATATATATATATATATATATATATATATATATATATATATATATATATATATATATATATATATATATATATATATATATATATATATACACATACATAGGTTACCCTATTTAGCCATTTTTTCTAATATATATGCATACATGAGCCAACCTATTTAGCATATCTCTAATATATATAAAAATAAAGGCTGGCCTATGGCTTCATAGGATTTAATAGCCTAAGCCTGGCCTATTTAATAAAATATGCTTTTAAAAAATACTAAGCTTTGCCTCTTTATTAAATAAGTCTGGCCTGACCTAGCCTTAAGTAGGCTAGGCTATAGGCCCCTGTAGGTCGGCATGGCCTATTCCCACCCCTAGGGAGAAACAATTATTTTACTGCTTTTTTTAGGGTTTCTTGTTGTTGGATTAAGTGAATTCAAAAGCCCAATCCTGATTACTATGTTGCACAGTTGTCCAACGCTCACACCCCTCTTTCTGAACTTCAGCTTGCTCTTGGGCCTTTACACAAACTAGCCCAGTGAATTACTCACCATCACCCCTGTAGCCCCGTGAATCTCCTTCTTTTGCTTCATTTTTAGCCCATATTTTAATTGTTTTCTTTTAATTGTCTCTATTTCATTAAATACTTGTTTATGCTTTATTTTAATTTCTAAAATAAAAAATATATATTTGGTTTAATTACATTTCTCTTTTATATCAAAAGTATAAAAAAAATTATATTAGTATTATTTTATTTCATATATTAAAAATCCAAAAAAAAAAATTGTTTTAAAATGCTTGATTTCTTTTGTTAATTTTTTTCAATACTTTTTTGTGATTTTACAATATCTCTCTTCACCTCCTCTCTCTTAACTTATGGGTGCAAGCTTTGAGGAGTTCATTGTGAAGAGGTTATTGTCTTATCATTTCTCTAATGAACCATCAAAGTGAAGTCCCATGATGGTTAAGAGAATTCTTGTTTTTTTTATTGTTATTTTACATGTGTTGCAAATGTTAAGAGAATGATTTACATAGCATTTCTCTAATTTGTTTTTAAGCACGTAAATTGTTATTGACTGGCCTCGTTGTAGGGTAACTTCTATATAAGTTACTTGACGATTGCTTAACATAGCGCTAAATTTGTTCCGCATCAAAAAATTTCCTGCATCGCCTGTATCGAAAAATGATCATTCGTGGCCTAAACCTATGTTTATAAGCCCAAGGATGGTTGATTATTTGACAATTGACTCAATACCTTTGGAAACTTTTTGTGTGGAGGCTTTGGTCTTACAAATCCTCTGATGAGTTTTCAATAACTTTGGCCGAAGGTTCATTAGTCAATCATCACTGATCATTCGTGTTGGCTACTAACTTCTAACAATTAACCATCAACTTTTATTTTTATGCTTATTTTATTATTTTTCTTTATTATATTCTCTATTTTATCTTATTCTTTTATTTTACCATTTATTATCCATATATCATCTTTATGTTTATGTCTATTTTTCCTTTTGTCCATTTGGACATATGTTTATGCCTATGCACTTTTTATTTTGTCCATTTGGACCTCTTATTTTGTTCTTAAAACATTAATAATCAACTTGAACCATAAAAAACTTAATGTGGACTTGGACTTTGGTTACTATACCCTGAGCTCGGAGGATGGACTATTGGATTGAGACCTTGATACCTTGGTTATTTTTCTGTAGATATTCTGGAAGTCCTTGGAGTAAACTCCAAGGTATTGGGTTGTTTTCTTTGTGTGTGCATGTTATTCTGTATAAAGTCCTTGAGGTTTAATTCCAAGGCATTGTGATTGGGAATTCATCTGGACACAACTGTTACTCTGCCCAATTTTTGTCTCAAGTTCTTATGGTGCATTTCCAAAGCTTTGTGCAAGTTATACATATGGAGATGTTATGTTCATCTGAGACTTATGTTATATGGTACTTGGTATTGAGTTTGCTTGGTTATGGTAATCCAAAGGATGGTATTGAGTTTACATTGAATTCTTTATGTCAAGTGTTGGCTTCTTGTTCGTTAGTCTGTTCCTTTACCTTAGATTTTACTTTATGCTTTAGGATAGTCCCTTCATCTCCTCTCCTTCTTTAAGTTTCAAAATCCTATCTCTTTTTTAAAGCCTTCTTGAATTTGCAACTTTTTAAAATTCTTTTTGATAAAACTTTATTTCATATCTTTTGCCCTTTGCGGCTTTTATCTTGAAACATTTTCTTTTAAAGATTAGACACGAGTAATTGTCATAGTTGAGATGTAATACCTTATCCCCTTGATATTGATTCATATAGTTGATTCTTTTCCACTTGAAAGAGTTAGTGGCATACTCGTTGATCTCTATCCGAGTTGGAGCCCTTCTTTCACTTGTGATGCAAATAATCCACTTGTTCTCATGTTCAAGTATGGTTAGGTGAGTTTTCTCCTCTGAGACAACAAAGTGTCTATCCGATTTTAAACAAAACTCTTGTTTTCCTTTTAAGTGAAACTACATTTGCTCTGACTTCTCCATTGCACTGAGGAGGAATGTAGGTACAATATGTAAACTTCTTGCCGAGCATAATTTAAAAATTAAACAAACTTTCTTTTACACACAACTCTTTTTACACAAATTTTCAAAAAGGTTCATGTGGAGTGCCACATATGTGAGGGGTGCTAACACCTTCCCCTTGCATAATCAACCCTCGTACCTAAGATCTCGGCTTTTTATTAGTTTTGATTTAAAACTTCTTTGGGTTTATTTCGCTCTTTTCCCATTCCTTTGGAAACAATAAAGCGTGGCAGCGACTTTCACTAAAATAATGAGTCAAGTCAATCAATGGCTTTGATCTCAATTTTTCCCCGCTACAGTCAACAACCGGAAATCCTGATAACTCGCAACAATCGTGCATGAGACATTTTACCTCGCTTGTCAGGGACAGGGCTGCCTTCAAAAAAATTGGTTCTCCACACCCACAAAATTCCTCTTCTGTCGAACCCCATGTCAGATGATATGGAATCTGAGCCAAGCATGCGGTGTAAATTTCACATGGTGAAAGGACACCATAAAGAAGAGTTATATCAACTTAAGAAGGAGATCGAACACCTCTCCCAGAAAGGCCACTTGAAGAAATACGTTTGAGGCGACTCCACCCATAAAATATGAGGCTCTAGCTCTCAAGGGTGAAACACCTCTAAAATCCCACTAAAAACACTACAAAAATTGGAAAGACAAATTCGTGAGGATTAGGGGTAGAAATTATGCTTCTATGGCCAGAACTGAAATGAATGGTACCCCTCACTTTCAACTTTTGATGACTCTAAAGTCACGAGTTATCATGCCATGATCACCCTAAATCGAGAAGAAAACGAGATAGACAAGTATCTGGGTGAGTTTTTGGTCAAGGAGGCCCTTATTTTGAGATTGTTCATTTGTTACCACATTTATGTTTTTCTTATGCGTTTCCTGCAAAGAAAACGTCTAAAACTCATCTAATCGAAAGGAATGAATGCATGGTTAGGAAAAAGGTTGAACACCAACTAATAGACTGTCTTTAGAGCCCGCCATACAACCTTATGCTAAGAAAGGGAAAAAACATGTGGAATATAGATACTTAACCTAGTGACTATGTCGCTACTTATTGGTCTCCGACATATTAGAGCGTAAAGGGTGTCTTATCATTTTCTAAAGCATGAGCCATTATAAATTACATGTTTTTGAAAGTATATTCTAGTGCATTAGTGTAGAAATATGAATCCACTAGACACCTAGTATCCAGTGAGTGAAAAAAGTTTTTTCTTTTACAGAAAAAGGCATGGCCTGTGACCAACAACCTATGCTTGCCATTATGAGGGTTTGCTCTGATCATGGAAATCATGAGTGAGTGCAAATGTCAACGATAAATCAACTACTCCACAATATTTATTATGTTGGTGCAAATGGATTTTTTCAAATATGTTTAGTCAATGGAATCTACATTACATATCATTTTAGGGCAGCACATAGATGAGAAGTTTACAAGATTAAATGCGACTGAAGTATTTTATTTGCATGTTAAGTTAATGATATTGTGTATTCATGTTGAAATTCCATGCAACTTGTAATCTATGATCATTATAATCAAAGCATACCACATAACATCAAAAAGGAAATTGATTAAGGCATCCTATATATTGCTACCACACCCTCGTAAAAAACCCAAAATACCCCTTGGTTCCAGAGATCCATCTCTTGACGTATCCCAAACACACAACCCAATTTCATTTTGAGTGACGCCCCGTATTTTTGTTTAATTTGCTTCTAAAAATGTATTTCTATTAACCTTGTGGGAGTTTATTTTCAGATCATACTGAAGCAGAAAGAATCACAGAACCAGAAAGATGCAATCCAGAATGAAAAAAATTAGCATTGATAACATAAAAAATGAAACATTACATACGTAATCGTTAACATACATCGAACATTACATTTCATCATCCAGGTGGACATTCTAACATCTTAATAATATCTTCGATCAATCTTGAAAATATCGTGTCCACCTCGATTTTAAATTTTTTTTAATGTTCCACATAGCTCTTAAATTTACACCTGTCTTCAACTCAATGTTGTTGAACTCAATCTTCCCTTTGTTGTCAATTGAGGAAGAATGGTACTCGAGTTTCACAATTTTTCGATTGTTAGAGTATGATAGGAGATTCTTTAGTAGGTATTTTAGATTTGTAAGAGAAGTATACTCATTGAACTTAAATTTCATTGAGAGTTTCGCGCCTCTAAAGTAGACATTTGTGACATGCCAATTAATGTTCGTTATGGTGTAATGTGTAACACCATAAACCTAAAACACTTAATTTATGAAATAAAGTGGATTAGTTTAGTAAACAAGAGTGTCACATTTTTCCAGCATAAATATCTTTCTCAATTATCAAATTATAGCAATGGAATTTAGATAATAACAACTCAACTTTAATTGTATTCTAATAAAAAAATAAACTTTATTTCAAATCATAAATTAGTTAGTTCAACAATGAAGAAGGCCAACTACGTCATCCTCTAACCCGAGTAACAACTAAGGCTCAACTTTAATTGTCACATAATTATATCAGTGTTATACTATCAAAATGACATGCGAAAACAAAATAAATTCAAAAACGATGAACAATGGAGAAGGTGAACTACGTCGTCCTCCAACCCAAGCAACAACTAAGGCTCCTTTTCTTGAGTATCTGCACCACAGAAGTAAAGAACAACACGAAAATAAACAGGGGGTAAGAAATACATTCTCATATGTTAAAGGTGTATAAACATCAAGGATATTACAATTAAGATAATTAATCAAGCATACAATCCATCCACTATAATAATTATTCACAAATGCAATCAAGTATGTTATGTATTCATTTCCTTTTTTCCAATGAATCTGGACCGAAGTCCAACTCGTCATTGGACCGAAGTCCAACTCGTCATTGGACCGAAGTCCTACATATCTCCAATATACATGATGCATGAATGCGAAAAAAAATTCAATACTTGTCACAAACCTCCAACTCCAATACTCATCATTGGTTCCTCTCTGAATCTAAAACTCGGCATGAACATCGCCAATACAAGGCCACAATAATGGTTCTCTCTGAACCAAACATCTCAGCATAACTTAATACTTTTCATCATAACTCAGCATAGTAATTAAAATAATTATTTTTCAACAATACTTATCAACAACATCAAAACAACAATAACCATCAATATTCAACAAGGCATGTTCACAAAACTCATAATTAACTCTAATAACTTTTATTCAAAAATTAAGAGTTACAGCTGTCGCACGCTCGCGAAAATGAACAGAGTCGCCACCAATATATTTATCCCATCGAGGGAAAGGAATATCAGAAAACCTAGGATAAAGAAAGGATAAGAAAAGGTCTTGCGACCAAAGATCGGGTAAGAAGTCGGTTACGCGAAGGGAAGGTATTAGCACCCCTCACGTCTGTGGTACTCCACAGGATCCACTTATGTTTGTTCAATTCTAAGGGTGTGTTATCTATAAATCTAAGGCTTAATGCAAAGGGAATGCATGAAAATGAAAGAAAAAGAAAAACGGGGAAAAAAAGGTTTATAAATAGTTGTGCTCGCTCAGGCCCCGCGACCCAATGCCTACGTATCCTTTTCAGGAATCAGAGCGCCGTAGTTCTGCTCACATGTTTTTGTTTGTTTTTGTGTTTTTTAGTTGAACAGTTACATTCGCACTCCGCTGCTCGACCTCTGGAGTCTTAAGCTGGGAATGGAGCGGAAATAACGTGTCCGATTAAGGGAAAGAATGCCCTGAAGGCAAGAGAGAGAAGAGAGAAGATTGGTTTGTGTTTTTTATGTGACTTCATGATGAACAAAACCCAATACAAGGCTTCGCACCACTTCAGTACTTTGTTTAGGTCTGAGCCTTTATTAAGTGTTTTAGATGTTTTTTTGATTGGTGTTTTTTAAGGGGAATTAATCTGCGAGTTAAATCACATAAGAGTGTATAATGGTAGAGAAACAGATTAGGGAATGAATCCCATTCATTTCTCTCCCATCATATAGTGATTGAGAAACAGATTAGGGAATAAATCCCACTCATTTCTCTCCCACTAAGTGATTGAGAAACAGATTAGGGAATAAATCCCACTCATTTCTCTCTCACTTTTAGTGAAGTGTGATCCGCCTCTTCCTTTATTAAATGTTTTAAAGTCGAAAAGAAAAAGGAAAAGCAAACTAACCTAAAATGAAGTAACTAGCCTAAGTGTTTAAAAGGGAATTTCTAGATCCTAATGTTATCAAGGTTTCTACCTAAAGTTAGGAATTAAAGAGACATGAAAATAAAGTCCCATTAGAAGCAAAAATTGAGAATGGCGCAATGGTACAAAATCACACATAAGCATGAAATATCAAGTCAAAAATAAAATACTACTATTTTTTATTGATTTTTATGGGAAAAATTGAATTAAAAATCAAGTAAAAGACTAAAACAAATAGCCTAAAACTAATATTTTTTAGTGATTATTTTTATGTCAAAATATGTATTAAAGCCTTAAAATTAACATTTTCATTATCTAAAAAGAAATAGAAAAAAAAATAATCAAAACCCAAAGTTATTAATTAAACAAAAAGGAATCAGGGGGGTGCAAATTGAATTTCAGGTGTGAAGAGTAACTGGGCGCAGGGTATTGGTGGCCCAGCAGAGTTTTTGTTGTTTCAGGATTCTTTATGTCCAAAAATGTGGTGCTGGGCCATAGGGAAGTGTGAACAGGAATTCGGCCCAAGCGTTTGTGTGTTTGATCCAATTTGATTAATAAGATTCTGTTAATTAAGACATTTAAGTCAATTAATCAGATATTAAACTTTATATTATACACTAATTATACCAATTGATTAATCAAATTAATAACATTATATGAAAAAAAATAATAAAACGAAAGGGGATTAGGGTTACGTTACTCTATGACGTTCCCAATTCTCTTCACTCAATGAACTCAGCGGCGGCACCCTCTCTCGTCTCCGACCGAAGATTCCTAACGCCACCGTGAATTCATCGCCAGCCATCTCACCTTGTTCATTCTCGTCTCATTCCACTACCTCAAGTTCGTTCAAAAACAATCTCAACTTAACCTCTAAAATCGCCCTAATTCTCGATGTGAAGAAGGAGGTGAAGGTTGAGAAATTCAGAGACGGTGTCCTCGAAGCTTCGTTGCGAAATAAACGCAATGTCTTGAAGAAGAATCTCGGCTTGAATCGAAAGCGAAAACGACGATCGCGAACTAAGGTAACGTGCACTCTGAGCTTTAATTTGTTCTTGATTTTTCTCTGTTCTTTAATTCTTTCAATCTTTTCCTTCCATTTATCTGATCTTAGTTCTTGACGTGTTTAATGCGATGATGATATCATTGTTGATGTGTTGATGTTTTTGCAGAGAGCGCTGCGAATCGTGGCTTGCAGAAGGAGAAGATTATAGTTATTGATGTTGTGAGCTTGATGAAGAATATACAGAGCTGAGATTGAGGACCAAAGTTGATATTGATGGAGAGTTGAAGCTTTATGGCGATTGGAGAAGATGATTGAAACAAGAGAGGAGGAGTGAATGGATGAAGTGTGTAAAGGAAAGTGAAAATGATGAAGATGGTGGAAATGATGATTGAAGATGGTGCAAAAGCTATGGAAATTAAAGAGAAGTGGTCCTGAATTTAGAGAATGAGCAGAGAAGGAGAAGTGGTGAAGATCAGAAGATGTGTGAAAGTGATGAATGAAGAATGGTGGATAAGTGAAAACAGAGTGGTCAAGGCCTTGAAGAATGAATCGAAAAGCCTGTTATATAGAGATGAAGAGGATTAGTTTTCTGAAGGTTAGTTTTCATCTGAATTTCTTTCTGTTGAATGGTAGTTATTCATAACTGAATCGGTTAGGGACTGTTAAATGGTCGTTACTTTCTATTATAACTGTTAAGGATTGTAACCGATTTTTTGAGTTAGTTAGAAGTTTGTTAGGTGTGTAACTGTTTCTGTTGGGTAGTTATAAGTTTTAGGAATTGTAACAGAGTTAGTTACATTCTGTTAGGTTAGTTATAACAGTTAGGGAGTTAGCTATGGCCCTATTTTTCGGTTAGAAGGTTTGTTATAAGGTAGTTAGGGAGGCTAGAAAGAAATTGTTGGTTAAGTCTGTTTGTGAAAGTTAGAGAGAATTGGTTTAGTAAAGTTCTGTCATCTGTAAACTGAACTGGTGAATTGAATCAAAGGTTGTGAGCTAAAAATCTGTTAGAAATAATATATGAGATTATGAACAGGGGCTGTTTTGGTTTGTATCATGAATGGATTGCATCACTTGAATTTGTTCTTCTGCAGAATGATGTGAACATGTATGTGTATTGTGACTTTGATATTTTTTTTTGATAATGATGTATGTTCTGATTTGGCTGCAAGTTAACTAAAGTACTGTTGTGAAGTGAGAAATTGATGTTGGCAACATACTTTAAAGAATGGTCAGAGATTATAAAGTGAAGTTTGGAGCAATGATTTGAAGGTTTAGGAACAAAGGATCTCATGTATAGAAGCAATGTAGTAGCATGATATTTAGATTTCTAGATGTGTATTTTTTGTGTAATATGATTTGGACCATGTTTGGATGAAATGGCATTGTATGAACATGTATTGGTATTTTGTTTAAACTTTGAGGGGAATGAAGCTTCTAATAATGACAATGAATTTTAAGAAGCCAACCATGAACAAATCTTACACAGGGAATTTGTAAGGAGTTTGATAGAATGTCACTTGAATCACAAGTAGTGACATTTATACAAATCTTGAATGAAGATCTTTGAATCAAACTTATACTCCATAATAATTAAATTCGAATTCCACACTCATGTCTTGATTTAACCTCAAATCCATGATACTTTGTACTTGATATGCATAAGACCTTGGCTTGATGCATCAAAAGATAAATGAACTCATTATCACCTTGTTACACAATCCATGATTCATTTCTGGTACCTCAATCGATTGTATGAACCCCTTAAATTGGTGATAGATAGAATCAGATAAATAGAGTCAAAGAATGGCTCTTATTCAGCATATGAATAGTTATTAAGAAAATCAAAGGAACCTTTACATCCAAAGTCATATTTTTAAATTATTGATGAGTGCATGATTTTACTAATGACTTAAAATGCAGATGATGTTAAAGCAATAAGCCAGTTAGAAGTAAAATTAGATGGGCAAATTTTGGGGTGCAACAACAGGCATATCCTTTAAGATCTCAAGAACAACCATAGCTCAACTCATTTAAATCTCACTCAACGTTAACATATTGATAACTCAAACTTAATTCATTTAATTCTCAAACTCAACTCTAAACATATAAACTTCAACTATAAACACATCAATAAGTCAAACTCAACTCTAAACATTTCAAAATCAACTCTAAACATTTCAAATAACTCTAAATATACCAAATAACTCAAACGCCTTAAATCACTCTAAGGGGTTCCCTCAACTCTTGCATTGACTCTAAAATTGTCTCACTGTAATTGGCAAGAGTTTTCCAAAAAACAACCTCGTCTTACAAATTGTCTATACTAATATATTGTCTCACTGTCATTTGGCAAGGGATTTCCAAAACCTTTGCCTTAACTCTAACAACCATCACATATTTGTAAAATGATATGAAAAATTCTGAAACACGGAAAATGATACATAGGATATAAAATCGAAAACGACTCGAAACTCGCCGAACATGACCGCAAAACTCGCCGACGTCGATCCCGACGTTGTCGCCACAACGTCGAAATCTGGAAACCTTCGCCATCACGCCTCCCGCGTACTGTCGAATGTGAGCGCCGCCGTGTGGCCGAAATCCGATAATCTTCAACGTCGAGTGTTCCAGCTTCGCCGTCGCGCCGCCACCATCATTCCCGCATGACTCCTCTTCCTGATTTTGCGAATTATCGCCTTTTGGAGATTTTTCTATTTTTTCTAAGTTTTGAGATTCCTGAATTATCTCTCTATTGAAAAGATTCAAAATTCGCCTATTTGAGTCTCAACCACCCCAAACGCATAGTAAATTACAACCTTGAATGATATAACATTTTATCACCTCAAACATCACAGATTCAACATTTACGTCCTCATTTTATCATAAAATATCAACATATTTTATCAATTCAAAATCTATGCTCATGAACATTAAAACTCAAGAATAGACATATATATTTACACGAAAAATCAACAATCGAAAGAGCACAAAATTCACATCATATCACAACGCCTTAGAGTAGTTTTGCACAAACCTTCTCTAGCTTCAAAACCCTCATCAGTAGATGAGTAAGAAAAGAAAAAGGAAAGAGGATAAGAGATCATATATATCATTTATGTCAAAACACCCATATCATGAATAGTTTCTCCCACTTACCTCGAATTTGCAGCAAAGCTTGAAGCTACGGTGATGAAGTTACTCTTCTCCTTCAAAAGCTCTCCTAAGGTTGCCTCTTTCTCTCCTTAGCCTTTTTCTCCCAAAATTCTAAGTACCGAAAACTTTTCACTCCCCTTCTCTATTTAAATTTTAAAAAAAAATCATATTTTTACTATTTTAATTAATTCTACAACTTCTCTCAATTTTCACTAATTCCACCCTCCTCCCTAATTTATTAAAGGGTTAAATACTATTCACCCCCCTGCCAAAGTAGCGAGATTCGGTTTTCCCCCTTATTAAAAAAAAATTTAGCCTTCGCCCCTTAGAAAACAAGCTGACTGGGCGATTTGGAAAGCTTGCAAAATTGCAAATAATCAAACTGCAAAACCTAGGTTTCAAACCCGGGTCACTAATGTTACATTCCTACTAGCTTACCACCAAACCATGCATGTTTTGTTGTTTATAGTTGCAAACAAGTTCTATATAATAATATTCCATTCTTTTTCAATTAAAAAAGCTGTATATATTAATTAGTTTTTTAATTAACTTTTTCAATAATATATAAATTAAAAAAGCTGTATTTAGTTTCTCAATAATACTCCATTCTTTTATTTAGTTTTTCAATAATACTCCATTTTTTTATTTAGTTTTTTAATTAACTTTTTCAGTAATATATAAATTAAAAAAGCTGTATTATTTAATAATTATATAATTATAAAATGTTTAAAAGTATTTTAATTAACGTTTTTTTATAAAATATTTAATTAACGTTTTTAATTAACTTTTTTTATAATTATGTTTAACTGTATTTAAAATATTTTAACGTTTTTTTATATAATTATATAAATGTATTTTAAATATTTTAACGTTTTTTTTTATAATTATATAATTATATAAACAAAATGTTAATTAAAATTATTAAAAAAATATAATTATATAAAATACATTTAAATATTTTAATAACTATTTAAATATTTTAATAACTATTTTAATTGCCCAGTTATTTTAAAATGTTAAAAAATTTATAAAACATTTTTATTAACGTTTTTATTTACATTTTTATTTTATTAATATTTTTATAATTATTAACGTTTTTATTTTATTAACGTTTTTATTTTATTAACATATATATAAAATATTTAAAATATACATTTAAAATACATTTATATAATAATATAATTATAAAATATTTAAAAATACATTTAAAATACATTTATATATTTTATAATTATATAATTATTAAATAATACATTTAAATATTTTATAAAAAAACGTTAATTAAAATACATTTAAATATTTTATAATAATTAAATAATACATTTATATAATTATTTAAATATTTTGTATGTACAGTTAAAGTTATTATAAAATAATATTAATATTTGTAAAATGTTAAAAAGTTAATATTTATAAAATGTTAAAAATATTTATTAACGTTTTTATAAATTTATTTTTATTAACGTTTTTAAATATTTATAAAATGTTAAAAATATTTATTAACGTTTTTATAAAATGTTAAAAAGTTTTTGTATGTACAGCTTTTTTTATTAAATCTATATATATTTATTAACATTTTTATTAAAAATATTTAAAAATTTATTAACGTTTTTAAAAATTTATAACAAGAAAGTAAGTCATAAGTTATAACGAAGTAAGTTATAACAAGAAAACGTGACTGGTTCAATGGTTGGAGGATCACCCCATATGCATTAAGACCTGGGTTCGAATCCTAGGTTTTGCAAATCAATTAATTGGGACTTTTGCAACCTATTCACGCCGATTCTGTGCCACCCCCGGTTTTGCAAATCAATTAATTGGGATTTTTGCAACCTATTCACGCCGATTCTGTGCCACCTCAAAATCTCGCTACTTTGGCAGGGGGGTGAATAGTATTTAACCCTTTATTAAAAAACTAATTTTCTCTCCAACGTTTCAATTTCCCTTATCTTATAATTAATTAAATTATTAAAAATATAATTAAATTCTAAATTAATATTAAACTACCATTTCTCACTTCTACACTAATTTAAATATAATAAAACTACATCCAAAATTCATTAACTTAAATAAAAACAATTAAATAAGTCAAAAACACTTCAAACTCAATAAAAAAATTAAAAAAATTGGGGTGTTACATAATGTGATTTGGTAAGAAACATGAGATAAAAGCCATATACTTATAATAGTTCTAGACAAATATGGACCTTAAAAATTATATCTTGTACCAGTAGACGTTCCGGAGATGCATCTTCGGTACCATCTTATTATTTTATTCCGAATATATATTTTCTTAACCACTCAAAACTGAATAAAAGTCTGAAATAGGCAGAAACAGAACTTGTATAGTGTAATACGGTGAACTGACTTTTTATCGAAATGTTACGGGTAGCAAGAGTCGCCACCGACTTTTATTTTATCCAATTGGAAAGGCTAAAAGAATAGAAAAGACCTTTTAAATATTTTGAGTTCGGGGGGTAAGTTATACAAAGGGAAGGTGTAAGGCACCCTTTGCATCCATGGTTTTCCATGGGCAGTTAATTGCTTAGCTCACTTGTTTGTTTGAATTGTTTGAAAAGATTTTGAATATGAAAAGATTTTGAAGAAGAACTTTAGCTTGTAAATAAGCGTAGTCTTTTTGAATTTGATTTTGAAAGGAGTGGAAAAAAGATTTTGAATTTAGAGCAAGCAATTAGTAGCAACTACCCTAAGTTTGAAAAATCGTTCTTTTAGCTTTTCGGGCGAAAGGATCTATCCATACCATAAGAGGGCAGGAAGTCTTTCAATTGGATGTTTAAGGGTCATCGAGAATAATCGTTTGCCACGAGACTGTCCCATACCATAAAGAGGGCAGGTAGTCTAAGGGAAGGATATAATAGTCATTTAATATCTTTAGGCATCATGCGAGGATACCTTAGCAATAGGGACAAATCATTTACCGAGGCTACATCGAAGGAGTTTCAATAACTTTGAAGGCAACATTGCTTTAGGTATCCTCGGAATTAAGGGACTTTGACTAGTTAGTATGTTTAGAGGCAACAAGGCAACGATATAAGGCAACAATAAGGCAACAAGAGGGATTACCCTAAAGGTGTGTGGGTGCAACAATCACGTGGTTCAGTTCGAATATTTAATCTTGTATTGTTAGTGATCTAACGTTTGATTGATGATCTTCCACTCCCTAATTTACTAACCACGCAGTTAAAATCATACGGAAATTAAAGGCGGAAAGATAAATGTCCTACGCTATTACAATAAACACCTGCGGGTATGTGGGAAGTTTAAAAGACAGAAAAAATAAGAGGGATGAATAATTATCTTGAGCCTTGATCTTCCTCGAACCCTTGATCAACTCTACAAATTAAGAGGAAAATAAATAAGGGTGAGTGCATTACAAGTTCAACAAACCCTAGTTTAATCAAAAAGGGAAAAATAAAAGCTAAAATGATTTTTTAAACCAAAAGAGGGTTAGACACTTAGCTTTTTGATTGATGTGGCACGTAGTCGGAAGAAACCCGGTTGTTAACCCTGCAAAATGCACAAAGAAAGTTTTTCAGTGTAGGAATGATCCTCGTAAACCCTGATTAGGGCACAGGTTAACCCTGGTTAATAGAATAAAATCGAATTAATTAATTACTGGTTTTCAACCTAATTAATTAAATCGATGAAAATAAGATTTCGATTAAATCATCTAATCCTAATTTTTACTTTTATCAATTAATAAAAACTAATTAACTAATTTATATATAAATCAATTTAAAGAAACGAATAAAATGGTTAATAAGTGAAATAAATAGTAAAACACAATTATTAATAAAGAAACGAACTTTCGATAAATAAATAATTATAGTTTTATTATATAAAAAAACTAATTGTTGAGATAAATAAAAATAATAAAACAAAGAAATTAATAATAAAAAGAAAAAGGAAATAAACAAAAGTGTATAATGCAATTAAAAAAAACTAATTGTTGAGATCTCTTAATGATCTGAAGGCTGATGATGGGATGGTGTGTGATAAGCCCTGTTGTTGAGACTAAGGATGACAATGGATACCCATGGATACGGATACTAGTCTTCCGCTATCCATCCGTTTAATAAAAATGATATCCATATCCGACTCATACCCGTGTGGATATCTGTCGGGTGGGTATCCGTGATATTTTAAATATCCGCGGGTATTCATGGATATCCATAAATATTTTTTTTAATTGAAATTTACTAATTTTTTATATATTGAATAGAGAATTTATATTTTTATTAATAAAAATGTATGTGTTATACATTTACGATATTAAATTTAAAAGTATTTTATAATGAATATTGATGTAGAATGTGAGAAAATGTTAAAAGAATATTTAAGTATACTAATTGATATTAAAAAGATATTCAAGTATACGGATTTTAAAAGGATATTTAAGTAATTTTAATCACTATTAACGGATATGGATACCCGCGGATATGGATACCATCAAATCTGTATCCGTACCCGTAAGTAAACGGGTAACTACATATCCGTTTATAATATCCGTGGATACCCGTTAAGCTATCCAACCCGTGCCCGTGACGAATTTTATCTGCGGATACCCGCGGGTATGGGTTTTTTTTGCCATCCATAGTTGAGACGCATGCGATCCTGTAGAGGAAATTAAAGAAAAATATATGCAAGGGCCAGGGATTGAGCCCTCAACCCTTGGGTGATAAGGCGTTCGCTCTGGCCAATGGAGCTGAGATGCTTAGCTGTTTTATGTATCAACCACAAACAATACATAGAATAAATTATTTAAAGAATTTAAAAAAAATAGAAACACGCGCCCAGGGACCTTCTTCCCCATCGCGTTTTCTTTTCTGAAGCATAGTATTTTCGGCCACGGTTTTTGAGTGTTACCCTAACCTCTCCAACTCAAACCTGCAAAACAAACGTCAATCCAGGCAAACTAATGGTCCATATCAACGACGCCACGAATTCAACGAACTCCTCGATTTGGCCTGAAACTGCTTTTGTATAAAAGCCCCCATTCAAGAGGTGTATAAACCCTAACAATGGCGGAACCTTAGGCCCGTATCTAAACTTCAATTAAATGATACATGGAGCTTCTAAATATCATCACCATCCAGATTATATGTTCATATATCGTTTATGATGAGCGCATGAACGAAATCGAATTCAAAATTTTTGATACTAACCGTGACTTTGCTGGAGATAATTCTGAATGTTCTGGATGTCGGCGACGGTCTAATTCACTTCAGAGAGGGCCGAGAGGGCTTTCACGAATCCCAGAATGGCTTGGATTGATCGAATTCTTGGTCTGCAAAGAATCTTGATTGCCACAGTTTTTTGCGGTTCTGCTAGTGCTCTTTTGGCCGCCCCCAATCCTCCGAAAACCCTCTCCTTGCATCAGGATATGTTTATACATATATAGGAGATCAAATCAGGTTTAAAAACTGAATCAAATCTTCATAATTTGAATGATTGCAATTTTGTTGGAATGGGAATTGAAACTTTCCCTTTTGATCTTCAATTTACCAAATCAATCTCTACCACACGGTTCCCTTTCCTAAAAGTCCTATTTTTTTGTTTTTTTTAGAAAGATTTCACAAATCACTTATGACTTAATCTAATTTTTTCATTTTTTTTAATGTTTTATTAAATATTTAAATGAATAAAAATTCAAATAAATATTAATAAAATCACAAAAAACACAAAAATAATGATGGATGTAAAGGCCCCTTTTGATTGATTTAAATTGATTGGAAATCAAATCTTTAATTTAAAATAATTTTTTCATATTTTATAATAATTTATTCAACATTTAAATGAATTAAAATTCAAGTAAATAGGATAAATATTATAAATATAAAAAATAATTATTTTAAAGGTCATTTTGAGGCCCATGGACAAGTTTGGAATTCATTCTTCAGGCCCATTAGTCCAAAAATACCAAATCGTGCAATTAGGATTCTGTGTTTTTCTTGAGAATCGACCAACTTCTGAGCCTCGTATCTCCTTCGATTTTTATCATATGACCATGTTCTAGGACTTTTTAGAAAGCCCAAGATGTCTTCTAAATGACCCTTTTGGTTTCATCTCAATTGAGTTTTCCATTTGCACTTTATGAGCTTTGACTCAAAAGGTGTTTTTGTTGACTTTTTTGGGCCATTGAGTGAGCAATCTTTTGATTCAGGGCTTGTAACTGGGTATGAGGATTCTTTGAGGCATATGAGAGGTTATGAGGTCCACTTGAATTGTCAGAACTTGATTTTAATTTGAAGAGACCAAAACCCTATTTTGAGGGTTGTTGTTTAGGAGAGAGATTGCATGCTTCCATCTTGTATATCTTTGAGCATTTGAAAGTCAGATGGACTGAAATATGAATAAATATGTTGGGCAAATTTTGGGGTATGACATATAGAAATGCAAAAAAAAAAATTAGAAACTTAAACATGTATTGTAATATTTGAAAATGTATATATTAGACATCATTAATATTAATACAAGATTACATATAAAGCATGTCTAACCACATAAATACATTGTTAAATAAAAACTAAAATGAATCAAAACATGTCATCGACTAAATCTAAATCTACGGGTGGTACCGCCTTTCACTTTTGTTTATTTGATTCTCTTTCAATCTTTCTCAATTTGGTGAGATTTTACTTCCTTTACACAAAATGATCTGGCCAAGTCTTGGCTTTCGTTGTTGAATGAGTTGTCTACTCCGATGATGTCAATGGTATTAGGCATCCTGGTTTTAAATAAACTTAAGCAAAGTGTCATGGATTTGAAATCCACCCAACACATATAATACGAGCATTTAGATTTTGAGGTGGGGCAGTGCGCAATGGAAAAAATGTTTCCAAGAAACTGTATATTATCATATCAATACACGCTCTTTCATCGCACTTGCTATAAGATGTCCCATTTCAGGGAAGTCCGTCCATTTATCCTCTGGTGATGGTCCACTAATGCAAGAAACAAGAGATTCATAAATTGCATCCAAATTTTCTTTTTTTCCCGTATAGTCGTGCATATGATTCTTTTATGGCCCCTAAACTCTTGATTAAGTTGATGGGCGGACAAGTGTGTGATCTTCTTCTCCTTTATTGAATAAAGCAGAAACAGCTCAAAAACCATAGTTACCGTCACCTTCAACATTGACAACCCGTTCAATGTATTTGTGCATAAAACTCGACATGTCGTTGATGAATGGGACTTTTGGTGGAGTTGTTTTGCTAATTCAAGATTCTTTGAAAATACTATTTTGAGATTTTGTAGTTGGAGAATCCGAATTTTTTTGTCAACATGTTCATAATAGGAAGGATATCGCATCATTGAATTGTCACTAGGTGTTGGTTTGACCTTTTTATGAGCACCTTTTATTTTAACGATTGAGAAGTTGGTTTCAAGTCTGTGGTTTGTGAATAAGAAATTTTTCTCAATTGATATTTGATGTGAAGTTTTATATTGTCATCGACTTTAAAAAATCACTCTTGTATCACTTCCCATTCGATCAAGATATAGATATTCGATTAACCATCATTCTTTACACCATCATCATCATCAAACTTGAGCCTTTTCTAGTGAGTGCAAACCTCACCAGTTCGTATCGGGCTATAAAGCTTCACCTTCTTTGAAATTAGATAAGCACATAGTAGCTCATATGTTTTCCTAAGTGTGCAACCACACTTTAAGCTATCGGGTCATACATTCTCAGCTTGTTTGTCTCTGTGAAAAATAAAATGCAGTGTTGTTCGAGATATGTTATCGACCAACTAAGAATAAAGATTGTTGTTTTTGAATCTGTTTTCCAACATTGTGATGCCACGACCAAATGATGTATGTATCTAATTATGCTGATTTTGGAGCATTTGATTCACAGAGTCCTAATCTCTACAGAAATCACCCTTACTATCTCCCAACCAATTCTTGAGTGTAGCATGGGCAGACTTAACTTGGATAGTTGTTGAATTTTCAAGGTGTCTAACCTGATTGGTCAAAACACAAACAATCTTCTCCTTTACCTAGTCTAAAATAGTACTTTCAACATATTTCAACAAATCTGAATATTTTTCACAAACTTTCTTGAAATGTATAACAACATTAACATATAACTTTTTTGTAGAAAAATTTATTATAACATTTCATACATCCATTATTCTTTCCACTATCACGCTAGCTTTGACAATTATTCCTTCTTCACCCTTAATTTGTTTCGTCCCTATCGCGGGTTTAACACAACTTCTCACATTCTTTGTTATATGATACCTACAAAGTAATGTGTAAGAAGTAGAAAATACATTTGTAACTGAATTCATCAAAGCGGAATCGCGGTCGGTGACAATACTTTCGATGCGTCTTCTTTGCCATTCAACATTACCTAACACACCACTAAAGTCCAACTCCAGGTAACATTTACCTCTTTTTCGCTCTCTAGAAATGTAAAGCCGATAGAATAAGTCTTCTTAGTAGAGGTAACACCAACAATTTCCAATAATGGAAGTTTGTACTTGTTGGTCTTATATGTTGAATCAATGATGAGCACAGTAGTAAACGTGTTGAACAACTTGATGGAATCAGGATGAGTCCAAAATATATCTCGAACGGTTACTTCATCCTCGCACGTTTGGTACCTAGATAGATAATTGTCATCATCCAGAAGTTTCAACAGTTGTTGCATGTTAATTTTATCCCCCCTTAACGTCTTGTTATTAAAGACTCAAATATTGTACACTTGCTTGATATTTTAGATATTCCTGGGTCTTTTGCGTTTCAAAGTTGCAAGTATGTTTTTCTATTGTACCATATTCAATGTCATGTGTGAAACGATTTCCTTCTCTTTCGACATGAAGCGACATGCAATTTGATGACCGAATAACTTTTCACACATGTCATGGTTATGTAAACCACATATCACACTAAATCTCCATTTGTTATTTGACAAAAGATAACCACACAACTTAAAGGGACACTCACATTTTCTTGAACTGATGTCATCCCGTTTGAATTTCCGTAGAGGAGTTCTATATTTCTCACTTCTTTCGCATCTCAATATCACAAAAGCAATTCTTTTATCTGAACCATTATCGAATCTTCCAATTACAACACCAACTCTCAATTTGGATGCCTCCATGCGAATCCATTAAAGCATATGATCACAAAATTCAAACTCTTCTCCATTTTTAAATTGGTTGCCAACATCTTCCTTCTTCACTTCAACACGTTTGACATCCGTAGACACAATAGATTTTGAAAAAACATCGGAGTGCATCATATCTAATGCAAACAATAACGTAAATTATTCAAAGACGATTGAAAACAAAAACAGACAACCTCCAGAAATACACTTCCGAAGGAGTTCATACAAAATCCAAAAGTACATTTCCGAAACCAACATAACTTTTATCAATTATACAACAAGATTAATGTGAGCAATGAGGATTGAAATAAAAGATCTTTATCTTAAATGATGTAATGAAACTCAAGTTTGAAGCTTTAAGGTGAAAACCTAGATAGAAAATTGAAGAGTTTTTTGAAAGGGTCTTCTGTAAAAATGGTTATGGAGTCTAATCATGCTGGGTGATGTTTTATTAAAAATCACGTTTGATATTTCCAAAAGTGCATCTCCAAAAATAACTGACATACAAAGGTGACATGTTTTCAAATTCCCGATTCACAAATCCCAGAAATGGCCTTCCAAAAAAGTCAGTGGTTTGTAAAATTAGAAATAAATTCATAGAGTTTGCCCAGAGATTTATCTCCAAAATTAATTTTTAAAAAGATATAGAATAATGCTCAATTGAAGTGTGTTTCAGTGACGACCAGAGTGTGTCTGAAAATGCATCTCCAAAATTAAAGAGACATTTTTAAATTTTTAATAGGACGCTTTTCTCCCACTTAGGGTGGACTAGCAATTCCTCATCAAAAACCACAAGCTCAAATGTTTTCTCAGACCCATCCGTGATCATGGCTATATGGTTGGAGACTTGGAAGGCCTTTTTTGCAATCAAACTGGGCAATTTTGTAGTCTTACAATTATGATATTCAAACTCCCAGCTAAAATAATTATAAACAATTGAATAGTGAGAAGAAAATCTAATAGAAACTTTGACTAAAAAATCTAACGGAAACTATTCATGAATCCCCACTTACTCATAACCACCATAAATGATACCAAATATGCAGTCATAATTACACTCAAATCAGTATTCTCACGAAAAAAAAAGGTATTCAAATCAGTATAAACTATGAATTTGATAACTAAAAAATGAGTGACAGATTGAATTTGATACAAGATCTTATGTCTGAGGATCCATAAAAACAGGTTATGAGCATCATAACATTTAAAGAAAAAATATCAAGCAGATACTTAGCCAAAAACTAGGAATGCAAAAACAATAAACAAAGACACCCACCATTGACGGCTATCTTACACATTCACATATCTTGAGTCAAAATTACAATTTAAGGAGGACTTTATGCTCCTTGCATATATAATGCGAGTCTAACACGCTTAACACGAGAGATATCCAGAGAGAACCTAATCTTGTCTTTTGGAAATCAATTCTTTATTGAAATTTTACAAACTTCACCAACATGCTGACATAACTGAATATTCAGACCTACAGCAACAATACACTTGGTAGAAGATAACAGAAAGCAATAACACATTGCGAACAACAAGAAGCTTGTACTTGAAGTTGAAAACTCATAAATACAATTGAGATATAATATACAATTGTAAAATACCTATGGGGCAAAACAATCTATTAAAAATTCCTTATTTGGATACCTGGAAGAACACAATGTCAATGAAGTTGCTTTTCGAAAAAAATAATAAGGAATATCAAATGTGCGGAGCTATAGTGGGTTTATTTAGAAAGAGAAATTAACCACACAGTTGATAAGGTTCAAGAGTAATTTAACAACTCTTTGAAAAAAAAACTAATAATAACCACACAAAGTGGTTGAATCAGCTGAGATGTATGTAACTCCGACTATACAAATGCATCAAACTGAAAAAACGTTTTATTTACTATTATAATGTAATGAATCAGCTGAGATGTGTGTAAATTAATACTGGGAAACCAATTAGAATCCAGAGTCTAAACAAAAACAATCCACCATTAGTGGTTGAATTGTGAGAATCAGAAACACCTATTTTAAGTTAGGTCATATCTAGTATTCGGAATTTGCCTCAATTCGCTCTTCCAGCTAGCATGTACAACTTCTCTGTAAGTCAAAGACAGGTATGGTTTAATCACACCAAGAATCATACCTGAAACAATGCCTTGGCAACTGAACCACATACTTGACTCCCATCAGCCATGTATCTGTCATCATCTGAACCAATTGACTGTGGGCTTGACCGTGTGTTTTTTGTCATTGGTGTCTCACATACAGTATCATAACATGCCCTTGATCTGTCTTTCCTTTTTGGAATCTTAAAAAGGTGATCTGTCTTGGATTTCATAGCCTTCTGTTTTGGGGCCCAAACTCGCAGAGCAGGCATTCGACTTTTTATGTATGAAAATCTGTGTGCCCTCTCTCTCCTCTCCACAGCTTCAAATAGCTTTTTATCACAACCCCCATCTGTATTCCTTTGGGATTTTCCTTTGACATTCTTCTGCAAATGAAAAACCTCGTTTTCTGCTGAAAAGGGTCCGTTTATAACATCATTTTCACCCATCTCGTCCCCGTATACTTTTAGATTCAACGATTTGCTGCTGTCCTCACTATTAAATAAAAAATCCGGGGCTTCATCCTGATTTGAAAACAGAAGCAGGTCCATTTTGTTGTAGATTTTATGAACAATATCTTCAAGGGTGTGAGAATACCTAAAATTCGGCAGGTTTAACAAACATAAGTGTGCATGCTTTCTTTACTTTATACAGTTATCAACTAAAGTTCATTGTTTCCATGGAAAAAAGAGAATCAAACAAAAAGAACCTCATACAAACTCTAGTAAAACAAGAAGCAAGCACTAAAAATGTCATATATTGTCATGATTGTAGCCAACTGAATAAATTGAGTCATTGACTGCTCTTTAAACAGAATCTAAGAATTCTCTAAGGCTTTGTTTGCAAGTTTGGAGAGGAGGGGAGGGGAAGGCTTCCGAAAACGAAATTTTAAAAAAATATAAGATAATATTTGACATTTTTGAAAAAAATAATTTTGTTTAGAATGATAAAAGAGTCCTTATCATTACTATATTTTTAATTTTCAGAATACTATAACAACCTAAAAGATATTTGGAAAATTTATGTAAACCCTCCAAAACCCTCTGAAACTCTCCTTCAATACAATTTTTGAGTTCCCCCATTTTATGAGATTTTTGGTGTTATGAATAAAATCAAACCCTCCTACCCAAAATACTTCTAGGAAAAAGCTAACATGTGCAGGGCACAAATTAATAAGCTATTTATAGAAATATTTTCTTGAAACACGTGCATTCAATGTGTTGAAACTTTAAATATGACTTTATTACATTTAATTACATTAAACTTTTTCTAACTATAGTATCCTTAACATGTGCCTAAGGGCACATGTTAGCATGACCCATCTTTTTATTCTTTTCACCAAATTCTTCCTATTTTTCAAAACCCTCCCCTTCTTTCCCCTCCAAACTCAAAAACAAAGCCTAAATTTCCACAGTTCATGCTAAAGCATAATATAACTTTTCAGATGAAGTATCAATCAACATATCTCAATCGAGTTATACAAGTGTGTACCTGCTTTTTATGATCTTTGCCGCATAATTTTCAAGGTTCCAATCACCAAAGAATCCCCCTTCCATGTGGCACTGAATGTTCTCTAAGAGTAGACATATTTGTTTGACAAACTTTTGTTTAGTGGAATCTTCGATTCCACACCCAATCTCTGATTGTAAAATTTCCATTCGAAATAAAATCTGTAGTTCATATCTAATTCTCACTTAAGGAAAAACATGAAGCTAAAATTCACAAATTATAAAACTGATTAGAACTAGAAAACAAAATATACATAAAAAATTTAGATTACTGAAACTAAATAAAAGGATACTCTCTAACTGCATGTTCTGTGATTATTGTAGTTGGTCCTGCTGCATCAGATAACTGAGAGGATGAATTTCTGCTTTTATGCTTTGCAGCTAACTCCTTGGGATCCTTCAACAGTAGCTTTACTAGTTCAGACACAATCACACTACCACAAGCCTTATTATCATTCATATGAGAATCTATCTGAGGAATTGTTTCCCTGTCAACCTTCTTACATAGCCAGTATATAGATGAATTCACAAGTCGCTCTGACAAAGCTAGGAGGTCTATGGTATCAGATTCAATTCCTTGTTGAATTCTGCTGGAAAGATTACTAAAAAATGCTTGAGATGTTTCAGACTCACAATCAAGCACAGCATCATCTTGTTTCATAGCAACCCCAGCATTAATTCCATCTGACTCAACCACCAGTGACATTGGCTGTTCACCATTTTGAGGTAACTCATTCAATTTACTGTCAGACCCTTCGGCAATTTTCTGATTTGGCTTGGGATTTTCTGACAAACTCAGATCACAACAACTAGATTTCTTCACCTGTTTCATCCAGCATTTCAAAAACTTCAACTTCTTTGACTTGTTACATTCCATTGCATAATAAACCTCAAGCAGGTCCATCTCAAACTGATCATACACTAAATCACAAAAAGAGCTCCACGTGAGGTTTTGAAGTACATTTAAATCCGTCATCTTCTTTTTCTGCTTACCCTTAATTCCCACAGCACTCTTGACCTGAGAATCCAGCATACCCTTGTTCTTGTCATATTTGCGATCCGATTCCCTAATACCTGTCCTGATAGAAGAATCCATATTTGCTGCACCAAAATCAGAAGCCAATTGTGGATCCTCCAAGATAGATAAAAGAGCCGAAGAAACAGTAAAAGGCCTAAGAATACCAACACAAGAACCACCACCTTTGCCACTGTCAACCGACACCAAAGCCCAACAATCTTCTTTATAAAGATAACACAACAATATCTCCCAAACAGGAATAGATTTCCGCCGCCCCTGAAAGCCAAATTCACTTGCAAGCAGTTCAAGTACCCTATCAGCGAAAAACTCACTTGAATCCCCTTTCTTAGATTCCCCTAAAACCTCACGCACCAGAACCGAATCAGAGAGACAACCATTCAATTTAACAAACGCGTCACACTTGCGCACAGCCATAACTTTCAATTTCGGCGTCCCGTCCGAACACACACTCCACAGCCTCTCCTTCCTTCGTCCACAACCACCACCACCTTGCAAATTCACATCCTCACCTCTACCCAAAACCCTAAAATCCAAAACTTCAAGATCACAACAATTGTAGTCAATAGGACTCCCATTAACATCCAAAATCCTAAGATTCAATTGAACCTTAACTTCCCTAGAACAACAACGAACAGAAAACCACGAAACCCCGATTTTGGGATATATCAAACCAAACGGAACAAGAGCAGAACCAAGCAAAATTGAATCCAAAGAACAAAAACCCCAACCTAATTTCCTAGCCCCAATCTCAAACAGCCCACGTATCACTCCAACCTCATTATCATCATCACCACTCTCGCTGAATCTATTACTATCACTATTAACACCAATCCAACTACAATGAACACCCTTAGAGCCAAACCGACGGCTCACATTCCCGAAAAACCCTAAAAATTTATCACAGAAAGAGCTCTCAATTCGCAACAATTCCTCGCCGGATTCAAAGAATTCCGCGAGTGAATTGAATGAATTGAGCAACGGAGTAAACAATAGAATTAAATTAGGAGGAATGAGAGGTGTGGTTAAGTCGGAATCAGGCTCCCAGGGGTAATCATGGAGAAGCTGTGTGATGGAATCGATGAGGTGTACGGCTTTGGGGTGATATGGGAGAGGAAAATTTGGGAGTGAAGAGAGGATTTGAGAGAGGAGGGTGAAAGTGGGGGAAGGGTGATCGAAGGAGAAAGAGTGTTTGGGGAGAAAAGGGTGGAGTTTGGAGAAGGAGATGTGGGGTGGAATGGAAGAGAAGAAGAATTTGAAGGCGAAGAGAGATGAAGAAAGGGGAGGGAAAGAGAGTAGGGTTTTGGAAGTGGAGAGAATGGTTTTGATGTAACGGCTGCTGTTGTTGGTTTGGAGGAGTGGGTCGAGATCTATGAGGAGGACGATGCGGTGAGTGTGGGAGTAGGATGTGATTGGATCTGAGATTGAAGAAGACATTGGTGGTGTTGTGCGGTGGTGAGAGTGAAAGTGTGTTGATGTTTATTGTCTCTTTTGATTTGATGAAATGATGGAGGAAGGAAGATGATCCCAGGACTAAACTCCCGCCAAAATGTATTCTCTCCAATTTTTTACTCCTTGCCGCCTAGGTCGTCACTCGTCAGTCGGTTAATGTTGACCAATAATACTTGAGAATTTTTTTGAAAAAGGTTATATGTGCACTTTTTAGACATAGCTTTGGCTTAGCAACATTAATTTTTTTAACTTACACTATAATTTTTTGACCTAGGCAGAAGTAGCATTTGGATAGGGATTAAGCGAGAAGTTGTAAATTGAGACTATTTAGGCTTTGAATTAGTACTACTAAAAGGAGATTTTCTTCCTGACTTGGTAGCTTTAGATTAGGTGTTGTTGCACTGAACTGGGTTAACAATTCATTGTGTTATTTATCATTCTGCAATTTTTTTCCAGTTTTGGTAAGTGTGTTGTAAGTCAGCAGATGTTATAACATCTATCTTGACATTGTGTGTTGTTGGGACATCTGTCTTGACATCTGTTGGAAGTTCCAGAATTTCAATACCACACTGTGTTAACTGCCTCAACCCAGAAGTGTTTAGCCATGTTTGTTTCATTGATAATTGTTCTGGCAATTTCTTTCAAAGTCTTATTCTTCCTCTCTACAACTCCATTTTGCTGCGGAGTTTTAGGATAGGAGAAATATGGGAGATGCCATTTTCAACAAAAAGTTTTTCAAAAAACTTATTTTCAAGTTCGCTACTCTGACTTTAAGAATTTTAAAATCCTTCTCGTTTTGCACTTGTGAGGAAAAGGTACAGAATATATAGAATGTGACTATTTTTGTGTCTTAAAAACTTAATCCATGTCTAAAATGATAATAAAGAAAAGCTTTCTCTAGCTAGTTCTCCAAAGACAAACACAAGATAAAAGATGACAAACAATCCATACTCTTGAAAAAATCGAGACTTTAGTAGCTTTCGCTAGTAGAGTTACAAAGGTGTACTTCATTTCAACTAAATCAAAATCAGTCTAAGAGGTTACTAGGTTTAAAATAAACTTTATAATAAAGCCTTTTAATAAAAAAAAATAAAAAAGCTTGTTAAAAAAAGTTTTATTCATCACAAAGTTTGAACATGCATGGATCAAGGAGGGTATGACTAATGATTAAACAAACATTTATTACTTTATATATTTATGACTAAATTTCTTTAAATCAATAAAACAAAAACGATTTAAATCACAATTTAGCAATAAATAAATGTAAATGAGCTATGCATTTCTAAACCTTATGGGACCAAACTTTGATGCTTGCTTATCTTCTTGATATGTTGTCACACTGCAGTTTATACATTATATATCTATCACCTTCACAAAACAACTTGAAATTTAACATTCTGTCTCAACACATCATGTGAAACTAAGGAAGTTTACTGCTTGAAGAAAAATCATCTTTACTTTGAAGAGATATGGAGGTGGGAACCCATGGACCATTTGATGATCCATGTCTTCTATCGATGCTTTCGGGTAAAAATGTAGAAGAATCAAGAGGTTGACTATCTTCTGCCAGCAACTCAGAGGCTTTGAGTCTTGCATGGCGGCCACTCTCACCGCGGTTGATTACGGGCGCTAGGATTGGAGTTTTACCTTCAAGCATGCATACTACCAATGACATGGGTGGTCTATGAGTGGGAGATGTGTTAGTGCATAACAATGCCAAGTTCAGCATTCTCATGGCCTCCTTTGAGGAGTACCTTGAACCAAGATTTGGATCCACCAGCTCCATAAGGCGTCCTTGCTCTTGGAGATCATAGGCCTTCAACGACGCGTGCAAATATGAAGTAGAAAATTAGACAAACCATAAATATAACAGAAACAAGAAAGAAAGAGGAAGAGTTTAGTGTTACGAGCTCATAGTAGAAATCTTCTCAATTTCTCATAAGAAATGAAGAGTTTGCGACATAAAAAATTATAGTAATGGAGTTATCGATTTCTTTTAAGAAATTGAGATGATCTCTACTTTGATAGTAAATGGTTATCATAAACTCAAAAAATCAAAAAGGAAGTTCAATCATACCCAATCCATAAGATATACAAACTCCTCCATTGGGTTGAAATTTGTGTTGCTTTTTCCGCTAACAATCTCTAAAGCTACAACTCCAAAGCTATATACATCTGCTTTATCAGTCAAGTAACCCCGCATAGCATATTCTGGAGCCATGTATCCGCTATTAGAAAACGTAGCACCCTAGAGTCAGTTATGATTTCCCAAAAAGAGACATATAATATCAACTAAGTTTGAACAAAAACTTGGATTCGAACTAATAGATATTGCAAGTACTAACATTGTTCCAGCTACCCGTGTACTGATATGGGTGTTCCCTTCATCATCAAGCTTGGCTAAACCGAAGTCAGAGATCTTGGCATTCAGATCCTTGTCAAGTAATACATTTGTTGCTTTAATGTCTCTATGTACTATTTTCAATGCCGATTCTTCATGAAGATAAGCTAATCCCTTAGCTATACCAAGACATATCTTCATTCTTGTAGGCCAATCCAAGTGCAGCTTCTGTTCCTGATGACCTGTCGAAATACCGGGGGAGGGGAAAAATTTTCAGTTACATCTTGGTTTTAAAGTAGAAAACACACCCACAACACCAAGGTATTATTGTTAATGAAGGACTCACCAAAAAGTGCACGGCCGAGACAGTTGTTCTCCATGTATTCATATATCAGTAGCAACTGCTTTCCTTCAATGCAACAGCCATAGAGCTTAACAAGATTTGGATGCTGCAAAGCAGATATCATTCCAATTTCGTTAACAAATTCGCGGTTCCCTTGCCTTGATTTGGAGGAGAGCTGCTTAACAGCAATGACATCACCATCTGGCAGCACACCCTGCATTATAAGCCATTGCTTCAATATAATTCGTAAAGATACTATGCGCGATTGAACGGACGTGGGGAAAATGGCAGAAAATAGAGGTATGACTTTCTGTCATGTCATGCCATTAGCAAAAGACTTATGGATAGTTAGTTACCTTGAATACCGGCCCAAATCCCCCTTCACCAATCTTATTTGCAGGGTCAAAGTCATTAGTAGCTGCTTTAATTTGTCTCAAGCTGAAATAACCTGTTTTAAGGTCAAGAAGGTCTGCAACATGAAAGATTTGCAAATCAGCATTTTCTTTTAAATTTCTTCTCATTTTTGTATCCATACATTAATTTTTATGCCTCCGACGAATATGGATGCATAAAAGTCATGTTTATACCGAATTATGTATGATAAACTAATGTTCTTTTGGACTGAAAATCTTACCTTTGTCTCTTATATCTTTTCCACAAAGGAAACCCATCTTCCAAAGGGCAACCACTACGAGTATGACAAGCACACATGATGCAGCCACAACTCCAATAATAATTCCAGCAGACAACCCTTCTGAATGATTTTTAAAGTCTACAACAATGTTGAAATGCTTATAGAACACGGTGTAGCATGGTAATCGAAAGAAAGATTATTAAAAAAAAAGACTTACTTGGTGTTACTGTGATAGCTGATATAAGAGGTCCATATACACCTCTGTCAGGAATGGCAGTGGTTCCTTTTCCTGCCCAATATAAGTGAATTTCCAACGTGTTGTCATTGACTTCAACATCGAATTCCTTAGTGATTCCCTTTCCAACTCCACCAGCTTCTTCCATAATGTTAAAATCTTTCAAATATTTAAAACCCTGTGAAGATATAGTATTTTAAATTTATCCCTCAGTTTGCGACGTGTGGTTTCTTCAAATACCAGATACAACCGAACTCATGTACATTTTTTCTTATATTTAACCCGGATAGAGTACAAAATAGGATGGAAATATAAGATTCAACCAAAATAATGTAACGAAATTATTTTGATTCGGCACTTACTTGAATTGAAACATCAAATATGCGTCTTCCAAGACTTTTAAAGGTCTGGTCATCAGAAAACATTATCTCGGCAAAGTGGAGATTCACTTTATAATTCCCGTTCTTCATACAAAGGCCATAGTAACTAAGAGACAGAGGGGAAAGCCGAGCAGTTTTATAGTAGTCCGGGCCATTAATATTCAAAGAATATGTATTTGATGCTGTATAGTCTGCATGAACATTTCCCATATACACTCCTGTGCTGCTATAAGCCCATTGTCCTGCATTTCTAAGAACGAAATTCGAAATTCCATTTTCCTGCAGGTCACCTACATAGTGATTTCCATCAAAATCTTCTTCTGGTCCTCCACAGTTTATGAACAATGAATCATCTGCAAAGACAGAATGAAATCTAATCACAATTCGCTCCAGATAAAATGTTGTATGGAACTTGTTCGATCTAGTAAATAAGCTCAACACTCACATTGAGGTTTTCCTGCACAAGGAAGGTTCCTTTTCAAACAAAATGTTCTACAAAATGAACGTAGTTAGTTTCAATTGATTATTCAATTCAATGGTGATTGATAGCCAAGTTTGGAAATAATAAAAGAACTTACGAAGGTGAAGTGACTGCTGAAGACGAATAGCTCGAAGCCAAGTTCCTTTTCCAAAACAATAAGTTGTTAGCATAATAACATTGACACAAATGAAATGCTTATATATTGCTAGACAAAGGGAACCTTACAGATTTAGCTGCTGGCAGCTAGTTGCAGAAGACTTTGTAAAATTGTTGTAAGATAAATCTCTGAAAGAAAGCATATAGATAGATTGAAATTTTAATTCTCCATAGCTCAATTACGACTTGAGATTAATAACAATAAAGTGTTTAAATTATGCGATTGGAAAAAGCATGATGGTAAATGAAATAGGCTAACATGTTAATTTTGAAGTCCAGTATCCAGTCTTGAATCGGTCCACTCAAAGAATTATTAGTCATAAACCTACATCCAAACAGAAAAGTTAAATCAAAATTTTCTAGATATCAAAATATAGATAGGTATTATTTTGGTTAATCTTATGGTCGGTCGGTAAATGAATGTTCACTTACATGTAATTTAGCCTTTTCAATCCCTGAACTGAATTTGGGATTGAACCAGTAAACATATTGAAGCTTAGATCTCTGCAAGAAGTATATATTTTACTTAATGTTGAAGTAATGGTCTTGTGAATTATTACACATTACAGATATTTCAAATTCCAAAAACAAGAAATTTTGGAATGTTGAATGATTGGCAAAAAGAAAAGAAATAATATTGAGCTGAATAGAGTATCGATTTGACTCACAAAGTAACTAAGTTTGTCATTTCACCAATGTAATTGGGAATAGGACCTGTGATTAAGCAATTTCTCAGCTCCCTGAGTCACAGAAATGTAACAATACATTAAAAGCGGAAATAAATCATTTAGTTCTTCACAAAATGGCTGAAAATATTTCAACTCACAGTAGTTGCAAGTTTTTCAAATCCTTCAGATTAGGAAATGTCATAGTCGGTCCATTCAAATCACTTATTCTCCTGATACAAAAAAATTTTCGTCAGTGAAAAGAGTTTAGTTTTGATACCTTGTCAACAAATTTTAACCAATCCCACGAAGCATTTTTAGCGATGTAACGATTACAATTGATTGTTAGTCTACACGCAATTTATTGTTAAATCCTATTCAGAAAGGGCGTAGATACTCACAACTCAGTCAAAAGTTTCAACCCCGATATGGTAGGGGGAATTGGACCTTGCATAGATGTTCCCTGCATATCCCTTCCAAAACATAAAATTTCATCAGAAAATCGTAAACATATTAAGCATGATATAACATATAAAATCTGTTTTTCTCTCCAACAACAAAAAATGTCAGTGATAGATTTAAATGTATACTAACAATCTCCCAAGCTTGGTCCAGTTCCCGATAAAACTAGGTATCTGTCCAGATAAACTGCTTCCATCTATCCGACTGCAGAAAATGCACACATTGATTTCAGAATCTAATAGACACATATATTTCTATAAAACCCACGGTTTCAGGTCATATCACTCACAAATCAGTGAGATTCTTTAGTTCGCTAAATGATTCTGGAATCGTGCCAGTAAAATTATTCGAAGAAAGAAGCCTGCAAATTCATTTGAAATCATTCGAAACAATTAGCCATGCACAGAAAAAGCACGGAAAAAATTCAAAATGAAAATGAGTAGAAGAAAGAAACATTCTTACAGTCTCTTCAAGTTGCTCAAATTTCCAAGACTAGAAGGAAGTGGTCCTCCAAGTTGATTATTTTCTAAGACCCTATGAACATGTAAACCAACATAATCATTCAAGTATTCAACTTCCAAAAACCCTATCATTTTTTAACATAACATTAAAATTCTTTGCAACACTTACAAATCCTCCAAGCTAGCAATATCACCAATTTCGGCGGGAATCGGACCACTTAATCGGTTTCCCAAAAGGGACCTGAATCAAATACCAGTAGTACATTGATCATTAGCTTTGTATTGATCAAAAGAAATCTTCTACCATTAAAATACAATGAGACTTATATAGACTAAGAGTCAAACTAACTGTAACCAATTTGTAACTAACTTACAACCAATAACTAACTCTCATCTAGTGTAACTAATTTCTAACTAATGTTAATATCTCCAACAACAATGATTTAAAAAGAGGCTGAATTTCGCACCGGTGAGACAAATGAACTACAAAAATAAAGATGACTTACAAAACGACTAGAGATATGTTAGCAAAACTCGTCGGAATGGAGCCGTTGAGATAGTTCCGTGTAAGATCACTGCAAACAAACACAAAATAGAAGTTCCAATTACTCTTTAACAGATTCAAATTTCACTAGTTTTAGTAATTTCCATAAAACAGAATTTAAATTTACAACCACTCACAGTATTTTCAATTGAGTAAGATCTCCAAATTCACTAGGCATGACTCCAGCTATATTCTGCCCCTTTAGAAAGCTGCCATAGCCAAATTGGTATCAGCTAACATTGAAACCATAACACTGACACATCGACGTAGATAATAATTTGAAAAAAATGAATAAAGAAAATGACACTAACATGTTCATCCAAGTAATAATTTGAAAAAATAATTAAGTTAAATGTAATTATAACTGTCTGTGTCGATTTCGGACACTAGGTATCAGTATTCCATAAAATTGTAAAAATTTAAATACAGAAAAGAAAAAAAAACTTACATGCTAGTAACATGGCAAAGAGTTTTATTTTGGAAAGTGCAATCACATGTGACATTCCTCACTGTATCATCATCTATATTATCATTACCAAAGCCACTACCATCAATGCAAGAACGTTGTGTTACTTTCCAATTCACATTCTTTAGTTTATCTGATATTGCTTGTAGTGATTTCACTGTAAAAATACACAAATCAAGTGATTTAATTGGTTACGCAAATGATACAATTATCTTTAACAATTAATACACATGGAATAAGATTAAGTTGATTTAAGAAAATTGGGATTGTGAAAATTGAGTTGTACAATTTATCAAGGTATATTTTTTTTTAGGTAGAATGCCTACATAGATTAATCCCTCAAATGGGGAGGAACACTATGGAACGACAAAACTTTTCTTTTAATTTTTTTTTATCACTGTTGCGTATCCATAACTGAGAACTTTGGTTACGTTGAAGTTATCCATCTATATTTGAATTATTGGAAATTCTAACCGGTGCTCTTAGGGCAATGGTTAAACATTCCTAAATAGTAATTTTATCTCGATAATCTGCGTATTGAATGTCTTGAAAATTAAAATATTAAAATTTCTATAAAATATTTTCTTTTTTAGAAATGCTTAACCATTGTCCTGAAGGCACTGGTTAGGAAGACCCTGAATTATTTATTTAGTTATCCTTTTACTTCAAATAAAAAAGCTATCCTTTTACTTTTGGGTAGTCAAAGTCGTTTTTGCACAACAACTTAATATTTAGTTATTCACATATAAAAATGTGGTCAATAGATTAGGTATTTAATTTGATTTATGGCTGACATTATAGTTAACTTAATTAGATGATTTAAAAACTGGATCGGACCGGTCGAACCAAGAACCGGTCAGGTAACCAGTTTGATTCAATAGTTGAATCGAGAATGTTATTGAACCGGTGTGAACCGGTCAAAACCGATATAAACCGCTAAAATCGAGAAAACCGACGATTTAAATACATTTTTTAATTTTTTTAATTTTAAAAAATTAAAATAACATCGTTTTGACTATTTTATTTAAAAATTAAAATTAAGAAATTAAAAAATTGTTGCAGATGTAGTTAATTTTGTTACCGATGATTTTGATATTGAAGAAGGAGATCCCAACATTGAAACAAATTTTCTTTTATTGAAATTAAATTTAGTAGACAATGAAATTATTTTGTTATACATTATTCAATTAATTTATGTTGCGATTAAACTTTTATTCATAATTATATTTTATAATTCTTCTATCTGATTAGTTTATTGGTGAGATTAATCTTTTTGCGTCTTTTGCAAGATCAGATATGAGTTTTGAAAATAAATTAAAAATATAAAATAGATTTACACAATTTGATTCGCTTATTTTTTATAAAAATATGATAAAATGGTTGATGTGCTGGGAGTGTAAAAAAGTTTTACACTGTCAATCAATCACAACCATGAATCATGATAAATCAGACTTTAATTTTTAAAAATTTTATATGATATGACAAAACGATTTATTTTACGGTGTAAAAAAATATCCACCCTAAAAATTTTCCGGGGTGTAATACATTACCTTTAACCTCTAAAAATATCCACCCTAAAGGAGATGTATGCAAAAGAGAAAGTAAAATATGTGATGAAAAAACAATTGTATAGTATAGAATTTTGAAAGAAGAGAAGTAGGAAAAAAAATCATTTTTTAAAAATAAAATATTTTATATAAAGTAATAAATAAATGTTTATCTATTTTGTCATCATATTGATATTGTGCACTCGTCTCTTTTTTTCTTTTTACTGTTTCTTTTTTTTTCTGCTGTGCTTCCTTGTCTCTTAAATACTTGATATATTAGTGGGCTCATTTTCCTCATAGATCATTAGAGGAAATTGTACCTTCCACTTCAACTATTTACTTGACTAATATTATTTTATTTTGCTATATATATATATATATATATATATATATATATATATATATATATATATATATATATATATATATATATATATATATATATATATATATATATATATATATATAATTCCATTCTATCTACTTTTGTGTTTGAACAAAGAATTTGTATTATATATCGACAAAATACCATACTTTTAAACTTACAAAGATTTTATAGATTGGTAAGTGTTACTATCTTGTAACTAAAGATAAAGATAGTTAATTAAATTGAAGTGCACCCAAATTCAACATCTCTGTAGCTATTGCAGAAGATGAGGTTGTTTTCCTTGATATAGGGAAAAATAAAAGCTGAAAATAGGTCCAAATCCAATGATAGTAATTGGTTTTGGTTGAAGTGACCATTACCAAATTGTTAATTATTGACAATACTAAGACATATTCAGTGCAATAAAAGAGTCAAAACCCATAAAGAAAAATGATAGCATCTTTGATTTTGACATCAGCCATGCAGTATAGCATCTCGAAATTTGACTTTTAATCCTCTCAAATTAGCCATCATTTATGAAACATTATTTTCAACGATCAATAATTATCTTAGTTTCTATAGTACTACTATTTCTTATCTTATCATATCATGGTCCTACCCTAAAATAAATAAGTTATGGTTGTTCCAGTCGGTAAAGGAGACCATCTCACATGTGATGATGGCATTACTATTATTATTATTATAATAATTTATCATCAAATTCACACACCAGTTATTAAGTACTTAATTAGGTTATTAGAGTTGTTAATTACTACAGTATAGTACTGTAGAAGTGGGAGCGGTTAGAACTTAGAAAAGGGTGGTTAAAGTTAAAGACTCAAAGGCAGTTTCATTACAAATCAATAATTAAACAAACAAGCATTGATCATAATTCATAACAAATGGAAGCGTACCTTCATCTTGTGGAATGAGTTGAGCGTTGGAATCAAACTCTTGAAGAGATAAATTCAAAGCAAGAAAAAAACACAGGATCATATATTTGGATTTCGAACCTGACATCGAATATCTCTCATATATGTTTGGTTTCTCTCAAAGCTTTATTGTTTTTGGCTTTCACTTCTGAAACAACAAGTACCGAACAAATTAAGAAAACAAGACTAGTCTTGGTTCTGTTAATTTGTTAAAGGAAATGAAGCTTTTTAGAATAAAAAGGGAATTTGAAAACAATTGTCAGAGACGGAAAGAAGAAAAAGAGAGTATGTGAAAAAAGATGTTATGACAAAAATGAGAAAGATTAATAAAGATAATGAAGATATATACTGTCATATATAAGGGGTGAAAATTTATTAATAATTATTTTATTATTTTATTAGTTGACATGTGCTAAATGATGAATCTTTATTAGTTGACATGTGTATTTTTAAATTATTTTATGTGACATAAAAGAGGTGAACTGTGATCTGCCAAAAGCTTTGGTAAAATGTCAGTCAACAGTGTATGAGTGGAGACATGGATCGATTGAATGATTCCTTTAGCAATCTCATCTCGTATAAAGTGACAGTCAACTTCAATGTGCTTAGTACGCTCATGAAAAACCGGGTTCTTGGCAACGTGAAGAGCCGTTTGACTATCACAATAGATCTGTATGGATTGAGGGTGATCAATACGAAGACAAGATAAAATGCCCATAAGCCATTTCAGTTCACAAGTGGTGGTTTCCATGGAACAGTACTCAGCTTCTACAGAGGAACGCGACCCAATATGTTGTTTCTTGGTTTTCCAAGAAATTAGTGACCGCCCTAAAAGCACAAACCATCTAGTGAAAGTTTGTCGTGTTAATGGGCATCCATCCTGTAACACCCCAAATCTATCCGGTAAATTATAAGACAAAAATTAGAGTATTTAAAAACTTTTCAACATATTCAGGGTATCACATTTCAACATAAACTTCAACTTGTATTACACTCAACATATTCAACATAAACTTCAACTTGTATTACACTCAACATAGATACATAGAATTCAAAAGACAATTGACAACTCACTTTATTGTTATAACCACAAAACAACTTCTTTTAATAAACGTAGCGAAATTCACAACTTTTAACTTAGAAATCATTTAACAATATTTATTCAACTAACACCAAATTCAAATTATAATTATTAAACAACTACAGTAATAACAACATAGGAACCACAACATAAACATCCCCCCGAGTGCTACGTATCAGAGCGACACACCAACTTGGACTCGATGAAGCTACTAAATCTTCATCAATGCGTATCACCTGCACGTTACTAGCATAGGGGTAAGATTCAAACAGAAGGGGTGAGATATCTTACAATATAAAGGAATGCATAATAAATAATATAGGAGATATAGATCATACATAATTTCAACACTTCATACCACAATTATACAACAAGTAACAGACAACTTTAAATCAGCACAACTTGTTAACAACAACAACATTAAATCAACCATCAACATAAAAACCACAACAACAACTTGATTACAACAACATATTAACACCAACAACAAGTTAATAATAACAACAGCTTCTTAATAGCAACAACTTAATATATACAACATCAAAATATCACAACTTAATAGCAACCTCAAACAACATGCAACTTCAGATGTGACTCAACTATGCATATGCATGTGGTACCGTTGGAGCAGAACTCCCAACTTAAATATTCGCCAGGTTATCGAGGCGTCAACAAGGCATAAGCCTTCAACTTATTTTGCCAATCCATGCCAACATGGTGAGCAGTAGCTCCAACTTAAAATTGTCAATCCAGGCCAACGTGGTGAGCATTAGCTCCAACTTAAAATTGTCAATCTAGGCCAACTTAATAATGTTATGCTATACATGCGACAACAACCACAACGCCAACTTAATAAACACCACACAACAACGACAAAATACAACAACTTAATCAACATTGGTCACAAGACCGGCAATTGCAAAACAACTTAACAACATTGGTCATAGGACCTGCAACTTAATTAACGCATCAACAACAACTTATAACAACAGCAACTCAATTCAATCAACATTGGCCATAGGTGTAACACCCTTCTAAAACCCCGCGGAAATATAACATAATCAGAGTAAAATAAACAGCAAGGATGCTACAATTATTAGATGAATAAAAACATCAAGTCGATTGTCATGCTTTATTAGAAATTAACCAATATCAAACATGTGTTTAGCACATCGGAACTTAATTCAACAGTATTAGGAAACAACTCCACACAATACTCAATACATAATCCTTAGCCAAAATGGCAACAAAGTATAACAAGTAATGCTAGACTAGTCGATCCCAGTGTTACAATCAGAGCATGACTCGACACGAACTACGGGCTAGCCTACAGGCTATCTTCACCCAATCAAGACGCCGCTACATCCTTAATCTGAAATCATCAAAGTAAGGGTGAGTTTCATTCGAATTAATAACCATTATACAATCATAAGCAATAAGATCTCATAGCAATTAACATCCATTCAACATACATATAATCGGAAATTATTATAACAAGCAAACATCAGCACATAAGCATCATCTATCACACCACACAATCATCCAATTATATCAAGCTATAATGCAATGAATGGACTGACACTCATGCATGTGGTACCAAGATTCGTGAATCACATCACAGGACTTCTCTCTTTGATACTGCCCTCTAGTCGCTCACACCCCACATGGGCACACGACTACTGCCTCATCGCTCACACCCCACATGGGCACATGATGACTTCCCGCTAATCTCCGCACAGTGGGAATTAGCCTTCCAATGCAAATGATTT
Organism: Vicia villosa; assembly: GCF_029867415.1. Taxonomy (NCBI): domain Eukaryota; kingdom Viridiplantae; phylum Streptophyta; class Magnoliopsida; order Fabales; family Fabaceae; genus Vicia; species Vicia villosa. Next base: position 26,639,431 of record NC_081186.1, on the reverse strand, counting down.
ATGAATAATGCACACATGACACATACTTACATCGTCATACATCATCATCATTCCGATGCTTAACATCGCTTATCACCTCTTACCAATAACATCATAACAAGTATGTACATGTATAAGCATCATTCAATCATTCACAAACATACACCACATCATCACAATAACATACACATCACATTAATGTTAATTGCTACCATAATCCAATTCATCAATAATTTAATTAAATAAATAAATAAGTCGGCCACTGCCCGTATTATTACTTCATCAGATAAAGCATCTCCTTATCTTCACAACGCCCAAAACGGCACATAAATCGGATACTCGGATCAAAAGTTATGGGTTTTTGAAAGTAAAACATTTTTATAAAATATGCTGCAAAACCCGGTTCGTCCCACATGGGAACCGGTTCCTGGCTGCTTCCAAAAACACGCCTCTGATTTTTACTATGGGGAACCGGGTTGTCCCTATCTGGGAACTGGTTCCCAGCAACCCAGAATTCATACCTCTCTGTTTTTATAAGGGGGAACCGGTTCGTCCCACATGGGAACCGGTTCCTACGTACCTGCACAGCCAAATTCACCATTTTGACAGCATTTACCCTATCCCATTTTCCCAATTTCAGGTACATACGAACATAGCACACAAATACCATCAATTTTCACATCATCACACATTTCAGACAAGTTTTATCCAAATATTAACAGCATATATCATGAGTATTAACAGAATCATGTAATTCATACAAATTCATCAAAACCTAATAAAATTCCCAACCCGACACGTACGATTGAACTAGACAACAATCCTAATCAATCATACTACCTACAATCGCATAAGGATTACTAACCCGAAGAATCCCCCCTTACCTCAGAGTCGAATCTTCGAAGTTCTTCTTCCCCTTTGGCTCTTCTCTCTTTCACGTGTTCTTCCTTTCTCAGAGTCTGTCTCCTTCTCCTCTCTTCCTCTTTTCCCAATTCCTTTTATTTTATGAAAAATAAAATAAAATATTATAATGGGCTTGCTTAGTTAACACTCCCCCTTCTGCTAATCACCACCCTAGCCCAAACCAATATTTCATCATTTTCCAAATAATTCCCAAAAATTATTAATTCTTATAATTTAATTAAAGGAAAATAATTAAATTAATAACAAGAATTAACGGGGTGTTACAACTCTCCCCCACTAAAAGAGTTTTCGTCCTCGAAAACATACCTCAAACGAAGAGTTCGGGATAGGAGTCCTTCATCTGACTCTCCAGTTCCCACGTAACATTTCCACCTTCAGCTCCTCCCCAAGCTACTCGGACTAGAGCTATCTCTTTACCACGTAGTTGCTTTAACTTCCGATCTTCAATCCTCATTGGCAACGCCTCAATCGTCATATTATCTCTCACTTGCACATCATCCACCTGGATTACATGAGACGGATCCGCAATATATTTCCTCAATTGAGATATATGGAATACGTCGTGTAGGTTTGCAAGTGTTGTTGGTAAAGCAATACGATAAGCCACCTCTCCTACTCTTTCCGTAATCTGAAACGGCCCGATAAAACGCGGCGTCAACTTCTTTGACTTCAGTGCTCGACCAACACCCGTCGTAGGAGTTACTCTCAGAAACACATGATCTCCCTCTTGAAATTCAAGTGTTCTTCTCCTCTTGTCATGATAGCTCTTCTGACGACTTTGAGAAGCCTTCATCTTCTCTTGAATTATCATAATCTTTTCCGTCGTCTCTTGAACCATTTCTGGTCCAATTACTGCACTTTCACCAGATTCATACCAACACAGTGGTGTCCTACACCTCCTACCATACAAGGCTTCAAATGGAGCCATACCAATACTCGAATGGTAGCTGTTGTTGTAAGTAAACTCAATCAACGGCAAATAACTATCCCATGCCCCACCCTTTTCCAATACACAAGCACGCAATAGGTCTTCTAATGATTGGATCGTCCTTTCAGTTTGACCATCAGTCTGTGGATGATAAGCAGAACTCAACCTCAATTTAGTACCCAAGGCCTTCTGTAATCCTTCCCAAAATCTGGATGTAAATCTTGGATCTCTATCTGATACGATACTCGAAGGAATACCATGCAAACTTACTATTTTCTCAATGTACAACTGTGCCAACCTTTCCATCGAATAATCCATCCTCATCGGTATGAAGTGAGCAGACTTCGTCAGTCTATCCACAATAACCCAAATGGCTTCATAGTTCTTAGCTGTTCTTGGCAATCCAGATACAAAGTCCATGGATATGCTATCCCACTTCCATTCAGGAATAAATAAAGGCTGCATAGTCCCATATGGCTTCTGATGTTCGATCTTTGACTTCTGACAAGTCAAGCAAGAATAAATAAATTCAGCTATTTCCTTTTTCATTCCCGGCCACCATAATAACTTCTTCAAATCATGGTACATCTTAGTAGCACCAGGGTGAATACTCAATCCACTACGATGTCCTTCTTCCAAGATACTCTTCTTTAGTTCAGTAACGTCAGGAATACAAACACGGTCGCCAAATCTCATTATGCCATTCTCATCAATTCTGAACTCACCTCCTTTTCCTTGGTTAATCAAAGTCAATCTGTCAACTAGTCCCACATCTTCCTTCTGCCTTTCTCTGATTTCATCAAGAATTCCACTTGTCAGCTTTAACATACCTAACTTGATACTATTCGAAGTGCCTTCACATACCAAACTTAAATCCCGGAATTGTTCAATCAAATCTAGTTCTCGCACCATCAACATCGACATATGCAAGGACTTCCTACTCAAAGCGTCAGCAACAACATTCGCCTTACCCGGATGGTAATTCAGCTCAAAATCATAATCTTTAAGGAACTCTAACCACCTCCTCTGTCTCATATTAAGCTCCTTCTGGTCGAATAGGTACTTCAGACTCTTATGATCACTAAATACCTCGAATCGTGAACCATAAAGGTAATGTCTCCATAATTTCAACACAAACACCACTGCTGCCAACTCTAAGTCATGAGTCGGGTAATTCTTCTCATGCACTTTAAGTTGTCTCGACGCATAAGCGACTACCTGTTGGTTCTGCATTAGTACACCTCCAAGTCCCATCAATGAAGCATCACAATACACAACAAAATATTCTGCCGGATTCGGCAAAATTAAAATAGGAGCACTAGTCAGCCTCTTCTTTAATTCTTGGAATCCTTCTTCGCATTTCGAGTCCCAAACGAACGCTTGACCCTTCCTAGTCAACTTCGTCAATGGTAGAGCTAACTTTGAAAATCCTTCTATAAACTTCCGATAGTAACCTGCAAGACCCAGAAAGCTACGAATTTCAGTCACGGACTTCGGAGCTTCCCACTGAGACACAGCTTCTACCTTTGTTGGATCTACGGCAATACCGTTCTTTGAAATTACATGACCCAGGAAACTCACTTCACTTAACCAGAAATCACATTTCGACAGTTTGGCATAAAGCTTCTTCTCTTTCAATACTCCTAGTACAATTCTGAGATGCTCTGCATGTTCTTCTTCACTTTTGGAATATATCAGAATGTCGTCAATGAACACCACGACGAACTTATCAAGATAAGGATGAAAAATTCTATTCATATATTCCATGAAAACACCAGGAGCGTTAGTAACTCCAAACGGCATCACAGTGTATTCATAATGACCATACCTCGTTCTGAACGCAGTCTTCTGAATATCGTCCGCCTTCACACGAATCTGATGATACCCAGACCTCAAATCAATTTTACTGAATATACTAGCTCCGACCAACTGATCCATCAAATCATCAATCCTCGGCAATGGATACCGATTCTTGATAGTAACTTTATTCAGTTGTCTGTAGTCTACACACAACCTCATAGATCCTTCCTTCTTCTTTACCAATAACACCGGTGCACCCCACGGTGACACGCTCGGACGAATGAACTCCTTCTCCAACAATTCTTCTAATTGACTCTTCAATTCGGTCAATTCAGATGCTGACATTCTATAAGGTGCCATCGATATAGGACTGGTTCCAGGAACTAACTCAATGGCAAACTCTACTTCCCTTTCAGGTGGTAGCTCTCTAACATCTTCTGGAAAAACTTCTGGAAATTCTCGTACCACTGGTAATTCATTACTCACTACTCTTCCTTTCACTTCCACCGACGCAAAAAGCATAAACACGGCTGCCCCGTCTTGAATTGCTTCACCCACTTGTCATGCAGTCATTGCCAACTCATCGACATTAACTTCTTCAGGAAAGATGACCGTCTTCGTAAAACAGTTGATATGAACTCGGTTAAATTGCAACCAGTTCATCCCCAAAATAACGTCAAGTTGTTTGAGTGGAAGGCACACTAAGTCCATTCCAAACTTCCTACCAAATATATCCACAGGACAGTTCAAACATGCAGATGAAGTGGTCACTGAACCCGACGCAGGAGTGTCAATAACCATACTTCCACTAATCTTTGATATCTCTAAATTTAGCCTCTTAGCACAATTCAATGAAATAAACGAGTGAGTCGCACCAGTATCAATAATCGCAATTAAAGGTGTGTTATGTATGAAACACGTACCTTTAATCAGTCTATCCTCCGGAGTAGTTTCTGATCCGGACAAAGCAAAGACTTTCCCTCCAGCTTGGTCCTTCTTTGGTTTGGTGCACTGCGGACTGATATGACCCTCTTCTCCACAGTTATAGCAAGTTACGGTTCTCATTTTGCAGTCAGCAGCAATATGACCCATTCTGTTACACTTGAAGCACTTCTTCTCTTCTTTCTTGCACTCATTCCTCTTATGTCCTGTTTCACCACAGTTGAAGCACCTAACGGAAGCACCAGAATCTCCCCCACTAGGCCTTTTCCAATTACCAGCTCTTGGGTTTCCCCTACCATATGGTGTACCTCTGTCCATAGGCTTCTTACCCTTCTTATCAACTAACTCGCGAGAGTGAGATGATTTCAGCTTAAGACTGTCTTCCTCAAAGATTCTGCTACAGTCCACTAAATCAGCAAATCGGCGAATTCTTTGATACCTGATACCCTGCTTGATCTCATCACGAAGACCATTCTCAAACTTGATACACTTAGAGAATTCTCCAGGTGCATCGTTGGTGTAGTGTATGTAGTGCTTAGCCAATTCCACAAATTTGGAAGCATATTCCGGCACTGTCATACTACCCTGTTTCAGCTCCAAGAACTCAATTTCCTTCCTTCCCCGCACATCTTCAGGAAAGTACTTCCTCAGAAATTCTCTCTTGAATATGGCCCAAGTAATCGCAATCCCATCTGAATCCAACTCAGTCCTAGTAGTAACCCACAAGTCATCAGCTTCTTCTGATAGTATGTGAGTATCGTACCTCACCTTCAGATTTTCTGCACAATCGATCACTCGGAAGATCCTCTCGATCTCTTTCAACCATTTCTGAGCACCATCAGGGTCATGAGTGCCTTTGAACAGTGGAGGATTGTTCCTCTGAAAGCTGTTCAACTGCCTGTCAGCACCAATCGTAGCTCCATTAGCATTCCCTCCCAGTACACCAGCAATCATGCCTAAAGCCTCTGCGATAGCGTCATCGTTCCTTCCACCTCTTCCAGCCATTGTTCTGCTAAATCACAAAACAATCTCATCAGAATAAAAGTATCGACAGTGTTTACCTTACACTAGTCGCATACAAGGGAACACTGACACTAAGACTCCGACTCTAACGACCGACTAGGCTCTGATACCACTATTGTAACACCCTTCTAAAACCCCGCGGAAATATAACATAATCAGAGTAAAATAAACAGCAAGGATGCTACAATTATTAGATGAATAAAAACATCAAGTCAATTGTCATGCTTTATTAGAAATTAACCAATATCAAACATGTGTTTAGCACAGCGGAACTTAATTCAACAGTATTAGGAAACAACTCCACACAATACTCAATACATAATCCTTAGCCAAAATGGCAACAAAGTATAACAAGTAACGCTAGACTAGTCGATCCCAGTGTTACAATCAAAGCATGACTCGACACGAACTACGGGCTAGCCTACAAGCTATCTTCACCCAATCAAGACGCCGCTACATCCTTAATCTGAAATCATCAAAGTAAGGGTGAGTTTCATTCGAATTAATAACCATTATACAATCATAAGCAATAAGATCTCATAGCAATTAACATCCATTCAACATACATATAATCGGAAATTATTATAACAAGCAAACATCAGCACATAAGCATCATCTATCACACCACACAATCATCCAATTATATCAAGCTATAATGCAATGAATGGACTGACACTCATGCATGTGGTACCAAGATTCGTGAATCACATCACAAGACTTCTCTCTTTGATACTGCCCTCTAGTCGCTCACACCCCACATGGACACACGACTACTGCCTCATCGCTCACACCCCACATGGGCACACGATGACTTCCCGCTAATCTCAGCACAATGGGAATTAGCCTTCCAATGCAAATGATTTATGAATAATGCACACATGACACATACTTACATCGTCATACATCATCATCATTCCGATGCTTAACATCGCTTATCACCTCTTACAAATAACATCATAACAAGTATGTACATGTATAAGCATCATTCAATCATTCACAAACATACACCACATCATCACAATAACATACACATCACATTAATGTTAATTGCTACCATAATCCAATTCATCAATAATTTAATTAAATAAATAAATAAGTCGGCCACTGCCCGTATTATTTCTTCATCAGATAAAGCATCTCCTTAGCTTCGCAACGCCTAAAACGGCACATAAATCGGATACTCGGATCAAAAGTTATGGGTTTTTGAAAGTAAAACATTTTTATAAAATATGCTGCAGAACCCGGTTCGTCCCACATGGGAACCGGTTCCTGGCTGCTTCCAAAAACACGCCTCTGATTTTTACTATGGGGAACCGGGTTGTCCCTATCTGGGAACCGGTTCCCAGCAACCCAGAATTCATACCTCTCTGTTTTTATAAGGGGGAACCGGTTCCTACGTACCTGCACAGCCAAATTCACCATTTTGACAGCATTTACCCTATCCCATTTTCCCAATTTCAGGTACATACGAACATAGCACACAAATACCATCAATTTTCACATCATCACACATTTCAGACAAGTTTTATCCAAGTATTAACAGCATATATCATGAGTATTAACAGAATCATGTAATTCATACAAATTCATCAAAACCTAATAAAATTCCCAACCCGACACGTACGATTGAACTAGACAACAATCCTAATCAATCATACTACCTACAATCGCATAAGGATTACTAACCCGAAGAATCCCCCCTTACCTCAGAGTCGAATCTTCGAAGTTCTTCTTCCCCTTTGGCTCTTCTCTCTTTCACGTGTTCTTCCTTTCTCAGAGTCTGTCTCCTTCTCCTCTCTTCCTCTTTTCCCAATTCCTTTTATTTTATGAAAAATAAAATAAAATATTATAATGGGCTTGCTTAGTTAACACTCCCCCTTCTGCTAATCACCACCCTAGCCCAAACCAATATTTCATCATTTTCCAAATAATTCCCAAAAATTATTAATTCTTATAATTTAATTAAAGGAAAATAATTAAATTAATAACAAGAATTAACAGGGTGTTACAATAGGGCCTGCAACAACAACAATAAATTCAACAGCAACATACAACTTATCAACATTGGCCATAAAGCCTACAACAACAACAATAAATTCAACAACAACATACAGCTTATCAGCATTGGCCATAAGGCCTACAACAACAACAAAAAATTCAACAACAACATACAACTTATCAACATTGGCCATAGGGCCTACAACGTTATCTCGCCAACAATTGGAGGCAATTCAACTAAATTCATCATATTAATCAGCAAACATCATAGTACACAAGACAAGTAACGACATGACACAGTTAATTCAACTTCTTAATAAAAGCATATTTATTGTTAACTCATCACAAGGCATCATTATCAGCTCATACAGATCGAATTCGTACAACCAATTGCATTAAGCATACAACATCCTTATCAACTCATACAGATCGAATACGTACCACAAGTGTAATTTATATTAAATATTTTTATACTGGTTCCCAATTCATTTTCATAAGATAGAAATTTATTTTAGCTTTCCAACGGTCCAAACGGCGCGTCAAACGGACACCCGTGTCAAAAGTTATGGCTTTTTGAAGTTTTTAAGAAAATTCAGTCCGACTCAGTGGAACCCGGTTCCCCCAAACTAGGAACCGGTTCCCCTATTCAAAAAAAGAATTTTTACGCAACAGAAGGTTTGGGAACCCGGTTCCTCCAAACTGGAAACCAGTTCCTGCTGTAGCAGTTTCAAAAAAATTCTGTTTTTGGCTGCTACGAGTTTAACCCTTCAAAACCCCAAAATCTCTATTTCCCATATCAAAACATCGTTTTAAATTATAATTTTTCAGGTCCGACATCATTATCATGTATCTATTCCAAAAAACACACCAATTTCATCGATGGCACAACAAATCATACATCAATTTCAACATTCATCAACACATCAAACTTCAACTTCTTCACAAATTCATGGATATACAATTATGAAATATAACCTCTACCATACTCATCATCATGCCAATCCTTAGAGAGTAAGAACTCCACCCTTACCTTAGCAATTTTCTTCAAAAGTTGCTCTACCAATGGGGGTTCTCCCTTAGCCCTAGCTGAGATCTTCTCTTGTTTCTTCCTTCTTTCACAAAAAAGAATGTAAATTACAAATGTAACACCTCTTTTCTAAACCCCAATTATAACAAACATTCATAGAGTATTTACATGCATAAAATAAAAGGGCGTCACATGTCGCTTTCACCGTAATGAAAACCCATAACAATCATATGCACTGATCATTCCATAGCATAATTTGAATCTTCATGTTTTCATAAATATGCATATCGCACGCGGAATAAAGGTAACTTAAGAAGTTTTAATGAATATCTCCCATACTATACTCATCTACCAATTCATATAACATAATCAACTCAAAATATAGACATGTCATATGAAATTAACATTTGGCAGCATAGCCATCAACACATCATATCCAAAATATTACGTTAAATACTGATAAGATAACCATATCCAAAATATTAAAACATGAGTTCAAAGAAAACCCCCTAGTGTTACATGACCAGAGCATTTGACTCACTACCTAATCAAAATGATAAACCAAAATCTCCTCGGCTAAATCCTCGGACAAGCCCAGTACTCGTCGGAACCTGCACGATGTCACAATGAACATCATTCAAACAGAAGGGTAATAATTCACATCATAATGAATACATACAATATGTACACTGAATATAGCATACAATATCATTATCATATTTTCACACTTCATAATTTGAATAAGCTCCACATTTATTACACAAAACACAATTTCCAATTATCAAAAAGGCAATTCACACCGATTCAAGCAATCACACTACACATAATGAGACTCGAATGCAATTAATGTAACTCAATGCATGTGATTGTCGCTACCGCGAAAAATGGAATCAGAGTCGCCACTAATATATTCATCCCATCGCGGGAAAGGAATATCAGAAAACCTAACTCAGAACAAGAACAAGGTCTTTCGACCAGAGAACAGGGCACGGGAGTCGGTTACGCAAGGGGAAGGTGCTAGCACCCCTCACGCCCATCGTACTCGATGGTATCCACCTATGTTTGTTTCTATCTAAAGGGTGTCTAATGTCTAAAACCTAAATGCGAATGCATGCAAAAGAAATACGGGGAAAAGAAGGAATTATTTACAAGTGTGCTCGCTTAGGCCCCGCGACCCAATGCCTACGTATCCCTTTAAAGGAATCAGAGCGACCGTAGTTCGGCTACATAGTTTCCATTTGTTTTGCATTTTTTAGTTGAACAGCGGTTAAGGTCACAATCCACGATGCTCGACCTTTGGAGACTTATACGCCTACTTTGGAAAGGACTTAACTTGTTCTTAAGCGCCTAACAAGGCAAAAGAATGAACTTGGGTTTGTGTTTTTTATGTAACTACATGATGAACAAAACCCAATACAAGGTTTCGCACCACTTCGTCACTTTGTTTTAATTTGAGCCTTTATTAAGTGTTTTGAATGTTTTTGGTTGGGTATTTTTTAAGGGGATTTACTTTGCGATTAGAATCACATAAAATGTATAATGATCGAGAAGCAGATTAGGGAATGGATCCCACTCACTTCTATCCCATTATATAATGTTCAAGAAACAGATTAGGGAATGAATCCCACTCATTTCTATCCCATTAACTAATGTTTGAGAAACAGATTAGGGAATGAATCCCACTCATTTCTCTCCCATTAAGTAGTGACCGAGAAACAGATTAGGGAATGAATCCCACTCATTTCTATGCCACTAAGTGATTGAGAAACAGATTAGGGAATGAATCCCACTCATTTCTCTATCACTTTCTTAATGTGATTCGCCTCTTTATTTATTAATGTTTTAAAGTTGAAAAGAAAAAAGAATGAAAGAGGGGAGACTAACCTATTTTCTAGCCTAATTGTTATTCTATGTCTAATTCTAAAGTTAACATGGTGACTAAATTCTAAAAGGAGCATACAAATGGTATTAACAAAGTAGGCCAAAAATATGGCAAAAAACAAGTAACAAAAATCACATGACAATTACACAAAAATGACATGGAAATAGTACAAAAGCAATTCAAGCATTAGTGCGAAATTAAACTAAAAAACACTACTATTTTTATGGGTTTTTGTGAAGGAATTTAAATGTCAAAATTAACCTAAAAAATCTACTATTTTTATGAGTTTTTTAGTGTGTTAAGGGAATTATACTAAAAGACCTAAATTTTAACAAGACTAAACTAGTATTTCTATTGTTTTCTATGTCAATTTATTACCTAAAAGAAGTAGCAAAAAAACTAAGTAAAACCTAAAAAAAACTATCAATTAAATGTGAATCAGGGGGAGTGCGAACTGAATATAGGTGTGTGAGCAGAATAAATGGCGCAGGGCCCAGAAGGTAGGCCCAAGATTGTTTTTTGACACAGTTTTTTGTTATCAACTCAAAACACTGGTGTGATTGGGCTCAGTGTGGGGTAGAGTGGATTTCGGCCCAATGGCTTTGACTAAGGTTCTTCTAAATTCTAATTAAACTGATGCTAATTATCTAATCAGATCAATTTACTCAATTAAACTTAATTAAAAAAAACAATTAATCAATTAATTAAAATCAATTAACAACAAAAGAAAAAAGGGGAATAGGGTTCATTGAGCGACGTTTCAACTCCCCCAAGCTCTCTCACTCTCGTTCACGCTCGTCTCCCTCTCTCACTTTTCTCTCTCGCCGGAAATCGCTTCCGCCGCGCCGGAGGCGGCGGAGCATGACCTTACACCTAATAATCCAAAATCACAACCCTTGCTTCAACCTGAACCCTATCCTGACCTCAATTTCACAAAGAGAAAACTCTAATGTCGTAGATCGACAAAGGGGAAATGCGAGCCCTAAATTCCGATCATCAACGATTTGCAAAAAAAAACGAACGTGATTCTGGAGATTGAAGAAAGGCGACGGACGGACCAGCATCAAACAATGATAAAGCATCAAGAACACGCAAGAAGGAGGATGGTGAAGACTTACCTGAATCGTTGATCGTTGAATGAGTTGACCGAGAATACCAGAGGTGAGGATCCAGTGCTCGGGTGCGAAATAAACGCAGGAACACGTCGAGTTCTTCAGGTGAATTCTCTTGTTATTCTCTCGATATCTGCTTCTTCTTCTATCTTTTTGTTCAATTCTGAAATTTTTGCGTATCGTTGTTGTTGTGCCGATGTTGATGATCAAGAGGTTGAAGCTTTGGAATTGTTGCTCAAAGATTGAAGGTTGCTTGCGATTCGTTTTGCTGAGAGAGAAAGAGTTGCAGAAGTGGTGAAGGTTGGGATGAAGATGATGAGAGTGAAGCGATGGTGTATGTACAATGGTGGAGATGATGAAGATGTGAAGTTTGAGAAATGGTGAATCGTTTTTCTGCGAGGCTTTTTCTGAGTTTTTGTGTACCAATTGCAGAGAAACAAGATGAAGTGAAGGAGAAGATGCAGATTGAAGAACAAAGAGAGGTTCAGAGGAGTTTGAAGGTGATGAAGATGAGTTCAGAGAGAGAAGGTTGAAGATTGAGAGAGAGTAAAGAACTGAGAGTGAAGATTGGTGATGATTGAAGAGTGAAGGTGGAGGAGAATGGTGGAGAGTGAAGAATGAGAGAATGGAGAGGAGGTTCTGAATGATGATGTTTCTGATTTATAGAAGCTGAAGGTTAGTTAACTTCTGATTTTCTTATCTGTTATTTTCAATTATAGAATCTGTTAGAGTTTTGTAACTGACTTGGAAGGTTAGTTATCTGATTCTAGGTTGTTAGAATGGTTAACAGTTAGGAAGAGGTTCAGAAATAGGTTGGTTAATTCTGTTTTGGTTGTTAGTGGGATTCTGTTATGGTTGTTACTTGTTAGTTACAATTCAGTTAGGATGGTTATGAAACTGTTATAACAGTTAGTTAAATGGTTATTGACAGTTAGAGTTTTTTCTGTTTAGAGTTTTTGAATGGAATTTTAAAGTTTGTTATGGAGTGATAGAATTTTTGTTGAGAGTTTAGAAGTGAGGTTTATGTATGTGTTTTATGTAGGGTTGGATATGTCATGCTGTGGGTGGTAATTAAGCCGAATTATATATGAACATGCAGGGTCAATTTGGTATGTATAATGTGGCTGAATATTGCTGTTGATGAAGCTGAGGCTGAGTTCTTTCTTTTTCTTGTTTGAATGTGCAGGTTGGTGGATTGGTGAGAGAGGATTGGAGACTGAAGAGAAGGATCGGCAAGAGATAACAACTGATACAGTAGAAGCTTCAATCACAGGAAGCAAGCCAGTATGGGAGCTAGCTACAGGAGATGAAACGAAGAAATCCGCCATTGCAACTGAACCATTGGCCCCTTTCATACAGTAAACATCATGTTCCATGAATTTCTCAGATAATACGATGCCAAGTTCACCTTCAGCTCCATATGCATCACTTAGTAATACAATGGACTGTATCTCGGGTTCAAGTTCGTCAAGACTGCCAGCTTTCATTGCATTTACATGGGATCCGATTTCATCCTCCATCATGTCGAGGAATTTCCTAAAATCAAAGCTGTAATTAAGATCATTCTCTTGACATAAAAGAATATCAAACCGGTCTGTAAAGCGGTCTTTTTTTCATGATTTCTCCTTTGATTTTCTATTGCAATTTGTTATTTCTCCGTGTAATTTTGTACAGAACTTTGAATGATAGATTAAATCATGGATTTTTGTGATGGAACTTTAACAGACTTGGATGAAATTTGCCGGTGTATCACCTCTCCATATTCCATATACAAATGCCCTTGTTGCTATCCCACTTTCAATTAGATTAGCCTTCCATGATTAGAAATCGATAGCATGCCTTTAATGAATATCAAGTGTTATTTCGGTCAACAAGTCAAGCTTAGCAAAATTAATTTCAACCAAAACCAAAACCTTTATCCACGTAACTACATGAATCGATACAACTTTATATACCACACTTGGGCGAGAATATGAATTAAAATTGTGTATGCCATGTCTGTTCCTCCCTGAAACCCTAGTGGAATTGATTCATCCAAAAACTTGATCATCACCATTATTAGAGAAATAAACCCTCAAGTTTGACCCATGTATAATCAAAAACCAACTGAATCAGACTCAAGTCCCAGCTAGCCTGACTTCTTGATCCCATACCATATCATTGATGAATGTATGACTTTGTTGATGACCTAATGGATGGTATGCAGATGAAATGAGAAACTTAAGCCAGTTAGAAATAAATATGGGCAAATTTTGGGGTGCAACAGCTGCCCCTATTTAATCGTCTTAAACCTGAAGGTGAGATTGGCGTTAGCCTTTCGAACATTCGAGGTAGAAGAAGATTAAATACCAAAGTACCAGAAAATTTGCGCTCCAGGTGACAAATGTTTGTATCATTTCTTTTTTTCCTTTTGGATGCCTCCACTTAACAAGCTTCAGCAAGTAACTGTAATATTCCCGTAGGATTTCCTCGAAGGAAAGAAAAAGCCTTGTAATGCCTATAATAGGCAGGTGCAAAAGATTAGTTTGCCAGAACACTTTTTGGGGAGTATACGACAAACGTCCACAACTCGAAGGTTAGGACAACCACGACTCGAAGTCGGAAACTCAGAACTCACAACTCAAAGTTTGAAAGACTCACGACTCGAGGTCGGAAACCCCAAAACTCACAACTCAACGGTTGGAATCTCAGAACTCTCAAATCAACGGTTGGACAACAAAGGACTCACAACTCGACGGTTGGAATCTTCACGACAAAAAGTCGGAAACTCACGACTCGAGGTCGGAAAACAAAGGACTCACAACCCGATGGTTGGAATCTTCACGACAAAAAGTCGGAAACTCACGACTCTAGGTCGGAAAACAAGGGACTCACAACTCGATGGTTGGAATCTTCACGACAAAAGGTCGGAAACTCACGACTCGAGGTCGGAAAACAAAGGACTCACAACCCGATGGTTGGAATCTTTACTGGATCTGAAGGGGTATGCCGATAACCACCGGACTTGAGCGGGGAGGACTAAACAATATTAGACCTGACCGAAGGATGCCCATAACCACGGGACTTGAAAGGGATGCCAATAATCATTGGACTTGACTGCAAGAAGACTAGTAATGACCAGACTCTTATTGGAGATGTTGTCAAACACTGTATTTGCAAGGAAACATTGACGCTTGCGAAGCATAAGAATTACATGGATCCCTCAGGCCAAAGGCGGGTGTAATTCTACAAAAGTGACAATCACTTGAATTGCCACACACAAAGTATGGTTTATCCAAATGATTGATCTCTGCAAATGGGAAATAACCAATGAAACAATGATCTTGATGAAGAAAGACTTTGTATTCAATCCACACTGGAGAGAGAAAATGAGACTTCTTCTGGGGATATATTATATTGTGCCCTTGGAGCGTACACAAACTGGCTTATGCATTGATGCATGTTTGAATTTTTCTTTAGCGTAATGCTCCATTTTCATGGAAATGCTACGCATTTTTGTAGATGCAATGTGAATGCAATGATTACTATATGCAAGGCGCCAAATAAAGGCAATAGTGTGATAGAGAAGCAAAATCATTGGGGTCCCTTCGGGGAGTATTCCATTGAATTTCATCTTTGACCTCGGGAGAGGTAAACACCAGGGAGAATCCCCTTAGTGTTAAGAATTCTGTGGGGGTGCCAATAAACATTGGACTTTGACTTGCGGGATACACTTCTGATTGTTGACTTGAAGAAAATTTTGACTTCTCACCATGTGCCATAGCTCGAAGAATTTTTAGCTTGAGGAGATTCCCTCAATTCACCATGTTGAGAAATATTGATGAGGAACCCTTGTTGGGAGGATTGGGACAACTCGAGGAGAAATAAACTCCTATGCTTGAAAAATGGAACAAAATCTGAGGAGAAATAAACTCCTATGCTTGGGGAGGAATAAAGTCTCAGGAGAAATAAACTCCTATGCTTGGGGGAGAGTAACTTGCTGGGGAATCATTATGATACTTCTTCATTATGTGATGGTCACATTACAAGTGAATGATGATTCCCAAAAGATTGTGCCCCAGGTTGACTGGATTTTGAGAGAGATTCCTCGATTGGATTGCCCCAGATTAAGTGGATTGGAGAGATCACACTTCGACTTGATTGCCCCTGATTGGTTGAATTTGAGAGGTTAAACCTCGAATTAATTGCCCCAGGTAGGCTGAACTCACGAGAGAGATTCCTCGTCGTGATTGCCCCTGATTATATTCATCGTATCAGACTCCTTAAGTTTACTTCCCTTAAGATCCCATAAATCATGGAAGTAACTTTACCGTACTCAGAAGAGTATTCAAAACTTTTAGGGTAATCAAACAAATAGAGTATCCACTGCTCCTGCTCAATGGAGTATTCAAACAACTTGCTTTGATCTCTGAAGTGATAGCTTTTTACTTTACGGAATTCTCAAGTCTCTCTTACTTTGACATGATCAAACTCTTTATGGATTCTCATCATGGAAACTTCCTTGATGTTTAAGCAAATGTTTTGTATGCAAAAGAATGTTAATTCTAAGAATGACAATTCTAATACAAAGCCTATGATAGTCTTGAAGTTTAAAACTTTTTATGAAATGAGGTTACAACCTCTTGTGAATGGAATGCAAAGCGGGCATACAATACCAACATACATGTGTTACGCTTCATTGAGAGTCAGTAAACACTATCTCATTGGAGTGCGTTTTCGAAATAAACCCTACTTCAATTAGGACTTTTAAGGGTTGTAACTTGGCCGGGTTCATGGTTTTTTGAAACAAAGGATTTTTAGGCTCAAAAATATTTAGTGCCCACCCCCTTCGTGATGTTCTCCACTCCTAAGTTCCGTCAACTCAACATGAGTGCTCGTCCCTCACCAAGAATTCTGGAATGGTCGAGGAATCAATGAATTTTTTCGGACATGGCAATCGCTCACCTTTTATTCTTTTGATTCATTGTCACACGACCTTGTTCTTTCTTTATTTTCACCATCATTTTTCTTTCTATCGCTATATTCTTTCATCATTTCTTTTTTCTATTTTCTATTTCCTTTTTCTTTTTCTTTTTTTTTGGACAAGTCGTGTGACCTCGTATTGTCTTTGATTCGTTAGAAGTGATTGCGACTGCCTCATTCCATGATTGATGAAGAATTACCATTGTGGTATCGTCATCTTTTAACCTCTTGGTAGGTGAAGGATGACCATCACGATTTTTGATTTTCCTCAACCTTTGGAAGGATAACCATTGTTGTATCCTTGAATGTATATCATTTGGTGAGTTTTGAACACTCGATCAAGTTAAATGAACACTACCCTGCCCCAGGGTTAAAAATACGGGTTTTTTCTGATCAGAAAAGAAACTCCTACTTCAAGGCTCAAAGGGGTTGACGAGGGTCTATCTCCCTTATATCTCCGGTGTTTGGGGATTTGAAACAATGCCTGTACATCATCAGTAGGGTTTTATTCAAAAACACACAATTAGGGATTTTGCATTTTTTCTTTCATCATTCTCCCTCCGCTCGTTGCCTAAGCAAGATATAAGTAAAGTTGGTATCGTAATGCCAAAAACTTCTTCTTTTTTTTTTGAGTGAAAACGAATGGATTACTTCAAGACAAACATAACAATGTATTATGATTTTCATTCAAAAATTAACAAAATTTTACATGCTAGCAATTCTTAAACAAACAATGAAATATTACCAATGAGAATGCAATAAAGATCTTAAATGAATGCCATTGTTGAGGAGACTTGACTCCGTATGGACTTATTGCTCTTGAATATTTTCTGCAGTTCCTTCCAAAAACTTCAGATTACTTCAAAAGGAAACTTCAACGAAGTCACCCAAGAGTTGTAATTATTATTTTCTTTTTACTCTTTTTTTTTTTACTTTAGGGATTTGAGCAATGCGAGTGAGGCAATGCTCAAGATAAGAGTACGTCTTGCTTATCCCTCGTGCGGGAGCCCCAAGCATATTCGTTGAAGAAATATTTGCCATCAAACATGGAGGAACCTTGCGTGGTTACCAAATTTAGAGAGACTACTTGTTGCAAAGAGAGCTCAAACACCAACTAAAACACCAATCTCCACGGATACAACTGAGCATAAGAACCTTGAGAGTGAGAGATGCTTCTACAAAACATTCTTGATTTCCCTTTTTTTGAAAAGATTCTGACAAAGTTGCTCGAGAATTTGGGGTGCTTTTATTATTATCATACCAACCGGTTCAAACAAGGAAATAGCCGTTCACAAAATAGGAAGTACTGAAATGAGAATACGGAAATGAAATGATGATTGCCATAGTTGAGGAGACTTGACTTTGTATGGCCTTATTGCTTCAGAAGACCCACTGAGTCAACAGAGAACTTCAATCTTGGCCCTCGGGTATGAAAGTGATAGCCTTGGAATCAATCAGGTCTTGAACCTTATCTTTGAATGGTTGGCAATCTTCGATCGAATGGCCAGGTGCCCCAGCATGGTAGCCACAACTAACATTAGGGTCAAATCCCACATGATACGGGAAATGAACAGGCTTTGGTTGCTTGGGTTGCTTTGGTTCTACCAAGGAAAGATTGATCAAGTGAGAAAGCAGCTTATCACGAGTCATAGGAATGGGATCGTACACTCTTTTTGGCCTTCTATGCCTCTGTCTACCTTGTGGGTGACGATTGTGTTGATAATTCCGCCTTTGTGGCACATACTGACCTGATTGATCCTTTGGGATAAGCTTCTGTTGAACAAATTGAGTGAGAGGCTCATTGAGAATTGCAGCACAAACTGGTGAGTTATTCTGAACAGAAGTAGCTACCACTGCTTCATGACGAGAGATATGATCAGGAAAATGGTCGGGAGATTCCTCTTCATAATCAGAGACTGCATTGGTCTCTTCATTCACTTGCTTAGGGAATTCAGAAAGAGTACCAAAAACTTGGACATTACCATTCTTAATACCATGCTCCATTCGTTCTCCAACGAGAACCAATTCTGCAAAATCAGAGGCTTTACATGCAGCCAAACATTGGTAGTACGGACTTTCCATCACATCCTTAAACATATCCATGAGCTCTTTCTCTAAGAGTGGAGGTTGAACTCTAGCAGCTAATTCTCTCCATCTTCGGGCATATTCTCTGAATGATTCGTCAGTTTTCTGAGTCAAAGCTTGGAGTTGCATTCTGGTCGGAGCCATGTTACTGTTGTGCTTGTAACGCTTGACAAAGGCTTCTGCTAGTTCTTTCCAAGTTCGGACATTGGTTCTTTCGAGTTGATTATACCACTCAAGAGATGTGCCACTGAGGCTATCTTGAAAGAAATGCATTAACAGCTTGTCATTCTCAGCATAAGGAGCCATTTTGTTGCAAAATGCCTTAACATGAGCTA
Organism: Vicia villosa; assembly: GCF_029867415.1. Classification (NCBI taxonomy): domain Eukaryota; kingdom Viridiplantae; phylum Streptophyta; class Magnoliopsida; order Fabales; family Fabaceae; genus Vicia; species Vicia villosa. The sequence continues at coordinate 26,620,434 of NC_081186.1, read as the reverse complement.
TTGGACACGTGGTACACTTGTACTTCTCGAAGTTGGGGACTTTGAACTTAGCAGGAATCTTAATACCAGGCACTAGGCACAAACTAGCAGCATCTAGGTCAATGGAGTCACGACCTTCCATGGCTTTCAACCTTTCATCCAGGATGTGGAACCTTTTGTCAAACTCGTCAATCGGGAACCTGAAGGCTTCAAGTTCTGAATTATTCTCATGATGCGAAGTCTCCTTAACAGGAATTGGAATCTCAACAGTATTTCTGACATTCTGATTCACAAGACCTTCTTCTGTGTTGAGATTAACATTTGCATCCGGTCTCTGAAGAACCTGTCTCAACTCTTCGTGTCTAGCAGCAAGGGCTTGAATAGCCTCCATACAATGATTCAGGTTAATCCCCATTTCTGTTCTCATTTGAATTAAGTCCTCACGGAGTTGTTCCATTGTTAATCTTTGAGCACGTAGCGGTGAGAAGTCAATTTGTTGTTGAAATCAAAATCTGAGTAGAAAGGGCCCCCATAAGCTTCTGATAGAACCATGAAATGCATGATGTTATGAATGCATGCTTCATTTATGGAGAATCCTAAAGTCTTTTCACACACTTTTATTTCTCTTTTATTCTTTTTTTTTTTGCATATAGTATCTTTTCTCTCTTTTTTTTTTCTTTTCCATCTTTTCTGTTTTTCTACTTTTTTTTTCTCTTTTTATTTGAAAATAGACTTTAGAATCCCTCACAAATGAAATGGATAAAGTAATGATGCTATGCAATGCAAAAGCATGGGATCAAGGTCCATATAATCCAAGTAACCACTATACAATCCTCTGAATAACTGTTATAGGTCAGATGTCATGAGATCAAAGTTCCGACACCTTTTTGAATACCAGGAGAACCAATAGTCACCAACAGAATAAAATAGTCACCAACGGTACCTGTCATGTATATCCCTCCCCACTCACAGGTGAATCTAGGTCAAGGTAGGTCAAAAAGGTCTCCAGCGTTAACAACTCTCCTGAAACACCATCATTGTTGCAAATACATGCCAACAACGATATCCCATTCGAGTCTCGGCTGGTCGTGGGTCTCATGATCGCAATCAATAGAACCTGACATTCTGTTGGCGTCATGACTATCCACTCTATCCTAGGTATCCTATGTGTCAACTCTGGCCTGGGTATTGGGCCTTTTACCTCATAGAACAACCCACCCAACCTGCAAAACAGAACAGAAGACCCCAAGGAACATAGAATATAATCCATATGCATGATGTGCAAACAGAAATAAACATGATATGCAAGCAGAAAAGTAAACATGTAAACATATATACAAGGTATAGACATAAAAACAAATAAACACCCAGTAAATAAACAAACAAACGCAGGCTAGGATCGACTCACTAAGGATGGACCAGCAACAGGTCTATCAACATCCCCAGCAGAGTCGCCAGCTGTCGCTACCGCGAAAAATGGAATCAGAGTCGCCACTAATATATTCATCCCATCGCGGGAAAGGAATATCAGAAAACCTAACTCAGAACAAGAACAAGGTCTTTCGACCAGAGAACAGGGCACGGGAGTCGGTTACGCAAGGGGAAGGTGCTAGCACCCCTCACGCCCATCGTACTCGATGGTATCCACCTATGTTTGTTTCTATCTAAAGGGTGTCTAATGTCTAAAACCTAAATGCGAATGCATGCAAAAGAAATACGGGGAAAAGAAGGAATTATTTACAAGTGTGCTCGCTTAGGCCCCGCGACCCAATGCCTACGTATCCCTTTAAAGGAATCAGAGCGACCGTAGTTCGGCTACATAGTTTCCATTTGTTTTGTATTTTTTAGTTGAACAGCGGTTAAGGTCACAATCCACGATGCTCGACCTTTGGAGACTTATACGCCTACTTTGGAAAGGACTTAACTTGTTCTTAAGCGCCTAACAAGGCAAAAGAATGAACTTGGGTTTGTGTTTTTTATGTAACTACATGATGAACAAAACCCAATACAAGGTTTCGCACCACTTCGTCACTTTGTTTTAATTTGAGCCTTTATTAAGTGTTTTGAATGTTTTTGGTTGGGTATTTTTTAAGGGGATTTACTTTGCGATTAGAATCACATAAAATGTATAATGATCGAGAAGCAGATTAGGGAATGGATCCCACTCACTTCTATCCCATTATATAATGTTCAAGAAACAGATTAGGGAATGAATCCCACTCATTTCTATCCCATTAACTAATGTTTGAGAAACAGATTAGGGAATGAATCCCACTCATTTCTCTCCCATTAAGTAGTGACCGAGAAACAGATTAGGGAATGAATCCCACTCATTTCTATGCCACTAAGTGATTGAGAAACAGATTAGGGAATGAATCCCACTCATTTCTCTATCACTTTCTTAATGTGATTCGCCTCTTTATTTATTAATGTTTTAAAGTTGAAAAGAAAAAAGAATGAAAGAGGGGAGACTAACCTATTTTCTAGCCTAATTGTTATTCTATGTCTAATTCTAAAGTTAACATGGTGACTAAATTCTAAAAGGAGCATACAAATGGTATTAACAAAGTAGGCCAAAAATATGGCAAAAAACAAGTAACAAAAATCACATGACAATTACACAAAAATGACATGGAAATAGTACAAAAGCAATTCAAGCATTAGTGCGAAATTAAACTAAAAAACACTACTATTTTTATGGGTTTTTGTGAAGGAATTTAAATGTCAAAATTAACCTAAAAAATCTACTATTTTTATGAGTTTTTTAGTGTGTTAAGGGAATTATACTAAAAGACCTAAATTTTAACAAGACTAAACTAGTATTTCTATTGTTTTCTATGTCAATTTATTACCTAAAAGAAGTAGCAAAAAAACTAAGTAAAACCTAAAAAAAACTATCAATTAAATGTGAATCAGGGGGAGTGCGAACTGAATATAGGTGTGTGAGCAGAATAAATGGCGCAGGGCCCAGAAGGTAGGCCCAAGATTGTTTTTTGACACAGTTTTTTGTTATCAACTCAAAACACTGGTGTGATTGGGCTCAGTGTGGGGTAGAGTGGATTTCGGCCCAATGGCTTTGACTAAGGTTCTTCTAAATTCTAATTAAACTGATGCTAATTATCTAATCAGATCAATTTACTCAATTAAACTTAATTAAAAAAAACAATTAATCAATTAATTAAAATCAATTAACAACAAAAGAAAAAAGGGGAATAGGGTTCATTGAGCGACGTTTCAACTCCCCCAAGCTCTCTCACTCTCGTTCACGCTCGTCTCCCTCTCTCACTTTTCTCTCTCGCCGGAAATCGCTTCCGCCGCGCCGGAGGCGGCGGAGCATGACCTTACACCTAATAATCCAAAATCACAACCCTTGCTTCAACCTGAACCCTATCCTGACCTCAATTTCACAAAGAGAAAACTCTAATGTCGTAGATCGACAAAGGGGAAATGCGAGCCCTAAATTCCGATCATCAACGATTTGCAAAAAAAAACGAACGTGATTCTGGAGATTGAAGAAAGGCGACGGACGGACCAGCATCAAACAATGATAAAGCATCAAGAACATGCAAGAAGGAGGATGGTGAAGACTTACCTGAATCGTTGATCGTTGAATGAGTTGACCGAGAATACCAGAGGTGAGGATCCAGTGCTCGGGTGCGAAATAAACGCAGGAACACGTCGAGTTCTTCAGGTGAATTCTCTTGTTATTCTCTCGATATCTGCTTCTTCTTCTATCTTTTTGTTCAATTCTGAAATTTTTGCGTATCGTTGTTGTTGTGCCGATGTTGATGATCAAGAGGTTGAAGCTTTGGAATTGTTGCTCAAAGATTGAAGGTTGCTTGCGATTCGTTTTGCTGAGAGAGAAAGAGTTGCAGAAGTGGTGAAGGTTGGGATGAAGATGATGAGAGTGAAGCGATGGTGTATGTACAATGGTGGAGATGATGAAGATGTGAAGTTTGAGAAATGGTGAATCGTTTTTCTGCGAGGCTTTTTCTGAGTTTTTGTGTACCAATTGCAGAGAAACAAGATGAAGTGAAGGAGAAGATGCAGATTGAAGAACAAAGAGAGGTTCAGAGGAGTTTGAAGGTGATGAAGATGAGTTCAGAGAGAGAAGGTTGAAGATTGAGAGAGAGTAAAGAACTGAGAGTGAAGATTGGTGATGATTGAAGAGTGAAGGTGGAGGAGAATGGTGGAGAGTGAAGAATGAGAGAATGGAGAGGAGGTTCTGAATGATGATGTTTCTGATTTATAGAAGCTGAAGGTTAGTTAACTTCTGATTTTCTTATCTGTTATTTTCAGTTATAGAATCTGTTAGAGTTTTGTAACTGACTTGGAAGGTTAGTTATCTGATTCTAGGTTGTTAGAATGGTTAACAGTTAGGAAGAGGTTCAGAAATAGGTTGGTTAATTCTGTTTTGGTTGTTAGTGGGATTCTGTTATGGTTGTTACTTGTTAGTTACAATTCAGTTAGGATGGTTATGAAACTGTTATAACAGTTAGTTAAATGGTTATTGACAGTTAGAGTTTTTTCTGTTTAGAGTTTTTGAATGGAATTTTAAAGTTTGTTATGGAGTGATAGAATTTTTGTTGAGAGTTTAGAAGTGAGGTTTATGTATGTGTTTTATGTAGGGTTGGATATGTCATGCTGTGGGTGGTAATTAAGCCGAATTATATATGAACATGCAGGGTCAATTTGGTATGTATAATGTGGCTGAATATTGCTGTTGATGAAGCTGAGGCTGAGTTCTTTCTTTTTCTTGTTTGAATGTGCAGGTTGGTGGATTGGTGAGAGAGGATTGGAGACTGAAGAGAAGGATCGGCAAGAGATAACAACTGATACAGTAGAAGCTTCAATCACAGGAAGCAAGCCAGTATGGGAGCTAGCTACAGGAGATGAAACGAAGAAATCCGCCATTGCAACTGAACCATTGGCCCCTTTCATACAGTAAACATCATGTTCCATGAATTTCTCAGATAATACGATGCCAAGTTCACCTTCAGCTCCATATGCATCACTTAGTAATACAATGGACTGTATCTCGGGTTCAAGTTCGTCAAGACTGCCAGCTTTCATTGCATTTACATGGGATCCGATTTCATCCTCCATCATGTCGAGGAATTTCCTAAAATCAAAGCTGTAATTAAGATCATTCTCTTGACATAAAAGAATATCAAACCGGTCTGTAAAGCGGTCTTTTTTTCATGATTTCTCCTTTGATTTTCTATTGCAATTTGTTATTTCTCCGTGTAATTTTGTACAGAACTTTGAATGATAGATTAAATCATGGATTTTTGTGATGGAACTTTAACAGACTTGGATGAAATTTGTCGGTGTATCACCTCTCCATATTCCATATACAAATGCCCTTGTTGCTATCCCACTTTCAATTAGATTAGCCTTCCATGATTAGAAATCGATAGCATGCCTTTAATGAATATCAAGTGTTATTTCGGTCAACAAGTCAAGCTTAGCAAAATTAATTTCAACCAAAACCAAAACCTTTATCCACGTAACTACATGAATCGATACAACTTTATATACCACACTTGGGCGAGAATATGAATTAAAATTGTGTATGCCATGTCTGTTCCTCCCTGAAACCCTAGTGGAATTGATTCATCCAAAAACTTGATCATCACCATTATTAGAGAAATAAACCCTCAAGTTTGACCCATGTATAATCAAAAACCAACTGAATCAGACTCAAGTCCCAGCTAGCCTGACTTCTTGATCCCATACCATATCATTGATGAATGTATGACTTTGTTGATGACCTAATGGATGGTATGCAGATGAAATGAGAAACTTAAGCCAGTTAGAAATAAATATGGGCAAATTTTGGGGTGCAACAGTGATACCATGCGAGTATCAAGCTCACAACTTCCGATTATAAATCAGAGCCACGCTTCCGATTCAGACAAGATCAAAGCTCTCCAAAAATTATGATCCGGTAGTTCACCGCTTCCGAACCACAAAGGAACAAGGCCATGCCTATGTTTCCACACAAGGATCAAAGCCACCATGTGAACCTGAAGTTTCACCGCTTATGTTTCAAAGCCTTCATGAATGCATGTACAATTATCACCAAAACATATGCAATTAAGATTATCCATATAATATTAACATACCGCATACCACAATAATTCACACGTTGAATTATCCACCAGTTGTACAAAATATGCCAAGTAATCATTCACAACAAATGCATCTAAACAACATATGTTCATTCACACAATTTCATGAATATCATATCACATACATATCAACAAATGTCATCCACGATTCACTAATTCATAACTCACATACACATAATTACATGTTATTCGCACAACAACATCATGATTAATCCATCAAATACTAACCATTAAAATCCTATTATATAGATAATCACGTTAGCTTTCTAACACTTTGAACGGTGCATAAAACGGAGTTACAGATCAAAAGTTATGACATTTAGTAGTTTCAAAAAAGAATATTTCATTTTCCCTCAGTAGGAACCAGTTCCTAAATTATGGAACTCGGGTTCCCTAACCCTCTATTGCAATCCTGCACATTTTTGGTGGATGGGAACCGGTTCCCCCATTCTGGAACCCGGTTTCCGAAACCCTCTGATGCAGTTTTACACAATTTTTATGGATGGGAACCAATTCCCCCATTCTGGAACCTGGTTCCCACTAAAGGGGAGAACTAAAGGGGATCATGTTATTGTCTTCAAGATATGCTAAACTTAACCCTAAGGTGATTACACAAGTTTGATTAATTTATTTGGTGAAGAAATCATTTGAAAATCTTTGATAAAAAGCTTTTAAAAGACATTAAAAAAAAACTATTTTGATTTAATTAAAAGATGATTAAACAATAATATTTTTGAGATTTTAAAATATATTATAAAAATATATCATATAAATAAGATGTGTACAAAAAATCAAGTTAAAATGATTAATTTTGCTAGGTTAAATAAATATGTGAAATTATGAAGAAAAAATAAGAGAAAAATAGTGATAAAAAATATAGGAAAAATACTCTTTTTGGTCACGTATGTTAACCTCAGGGTTCATTTTGGTCCTTTAACTTTAAAAAGTTCCATATTGGTCTTTTAACTCTTTAAAAGGTGTCATTTTAGTCCTTTTTGTCATATTAGCGACGGAAAAACTCAAATATTGGTCGCTAAATCAGTCGCTAATATGACAAAAAGGACTAAAATGACACCATTTGAAGAGTTAAAGGACCAATATGGAACTTTTTGAAATTAAGGGACCAAAATGAACCCAGGGGTTAACATACAAGACCAAAAAGGCTATTTTGCCAAAAATATATCTTGGTAGCCAAAGGGTGTTGAACCCATGCCCTTCACTTTACATGTCAAAACATTGACCAATCGGCCACACGCTTGTGGTGATCATAATGTGGCTTCAGTTCAACAAATATCAAAATAAGTGAAAAATTCTTTTAAAATCAAAATAAAAAAAATGGTTTGAAGGGGGGGGGAGTTCGAACCCACGCACTCAAGGAAACAAGGCAACAACAAGCGCGCGCTCTACCACTGGGGTGGCCATACATCCAATTTCTAAAACACAAAACAATAAATATATTATAAACCAAGCAGAGAATTTCAAATGATGAACTTCATCTTCAACCTTGGACTTCCAAATTTAGAAAAACGCAACTCTCCTGTTTCTCAACCAATTGCAGAAATGTAAACATAAAACTTGTGTAGAATTTAATCACAAATTCAAAAATGGTTTGAGGGGGGTTCGAACCCAGGCAACAACAAGCGCGCGTTCCACCACTGGGGTGGCCATACATCCAATTACTAAAACACAAAATAATAAATATATTATAAACCAAGCCGAGAATTTCAAATGATAAACTTCATCTTCAACCTTGAACTTCCAATTTCAGAAAAACTCAACTATCTTGTTTCTCAATCAATTGTAGAAATGTAAACATGAAACTTATGTAGAATTTATTCACGAATTCAAAAATGTAACATTCATCAATTTATTTAAATTGTAACTCTTGAATTTTGCAGAAAATCTTAAGAACCCTAATTCTTAAAAAAATTATATGATGTATAGAAACAATAAATAACAACTAGTTGAGGGTTAATGATCCTCACATCATGTTGAACAAGATAGAATCGATCTTTACTAAAATTGGTACCTTAAACATAAAGTTTGAAATTAGAGAAACTTAACTTTGCAGTGAATATCGAGCATGGAGTTTGATCACTTCTAGAAATGATTGGATGATATGGATAACTTCCTGGGACCTTGGTGAAGCTATTAGAATGCTTAAATTTCCTTGAGGTGATCTTAATTGCTCTACTCGAACCAAGTTGCAAATGGAAAAAGTGAAAATGAGTGATGATGATATGGCTGTTACTGATGCAATGTAAAGGTTTTGATAGCTTCTATATGATATAAGGAACTTGTTTGAGTGTTTAGGTTGCAAAGAACTTGGCTGGAATTCAAGATTCCCAAGTTTATGCAAAGTAGAATTTTGGAGCTTTTGAATGAAAGAGTGATCTTGAGAATTTATGTGTCTTTGGATTCAGAATCAAAGGCCTCTATTTATAGGGATGATTTATGATTTGTTGGGGGGGGGGATCTGATCAAAAGGTTGTCTCAAACTCAAGTTGACTTGGTTGGGTTCTTGGTGAAGAAATGTGAAAGTTATAGTTCCCATGAATTTGGCAAGCTTTAATCTAGACAATAGGGAGGATTTTATGATCTTTAGATGGTTGCTTGTTGGTTTTTTGACACTTTTGTGTTCAGAAGCAACAAGGTATGGGCTTAAGGTTAAAGTTTTGTGATTAAAGCTTCTTTATGAAAATGGAAGTCATGACTTTATGCTCAAAATGGAATGAATCAATCGATAATGATCAAATTAGTTGGATAATGCTTGTTGGACCTGTGTAATCTTTTGATTAAAGGTAGATTTGCAAGTTATAGGACCCGTAATCAAGTATTTTGCAGGTTTGAGTGCTAAGGCTCCAAGGATTCTTCATGGAAAATGACCTCTAATTCAAGGGTTGGACCTCAACTCAATCTCTTCGAATATTGCAGCTCAAGTATGCTATGAATGAGTTCTTGCACTTTTTAGAAAACCCTTAACATCCTCTACAACTTTCATGTTTGGTGCTTTCTTGAATTCACAAGAGATCATTGTTGAAAATGGCCTCAAAGTCATGTACTTTTTAGGAACAAATCTACCTTGAAATTTTCTCTAAGTGTGGGTAATTGAGACACCAACTTCATGGTTCCATAACTCAAAATTCTTGCATATTTTGGGAATTCATCCTCAAGGACAAAATTATGAGATTTCAATCTGATCTTTAGAGGACAAAAATGGTGGTTTGGTGAAGAAGTTATAAGCTTTCAAAGTTGAGTACTTGAACATGTAATTTTGTGGACTTAGTGAATTTTCCAACCTTTTCACTTTTACCCCTTTTACAAGTAACCTCAAATTTCTTATTTTTATTGATCAAATTTTTCCATCAAACATGTTTTCATGATCCCTGACCTCAAAAGTCCATAGTTGACCAAAATTCCCAAAAGTTAAAGTTGATCATTGCACAATTGACTTTTGCCAATTAAATTGCATTCTTCCAAATATCAATTAAATCAAGTTCTTCTAGCCAAATATATGATCTAAATGGGCTATAATGAAGTACTTGAGATCCTTAAATCATGTTTTGAGCCATAACATCATACTTTGACCTAAAGTCAACTTCCTCAGATAAATAGGTCAAAACCCTAATTGGTGTACCAGATGAAATGGAAGTTTTTGATCTTGATTTGAAGCATTATTGGGCTTGAATATGGATTATGGGAATCACTTGAGCACATGAAAAGCTTGAATCTCTTTGTGAGCAAGAAAACCCTAATTTTTCTTGAGCTCCTTGGCCAATACCTATCTTGTGAAATAAGCAACAAACAAACATATTTTTGTATATTTTGGGATAACAAATGATGCATGAATAATTTTTATATGAAATGAATGATGGTAATGAAGTGGGATATTTTGGTCAAAAAATGGATTATGATAGATGAGTAAAATAGGCTTAAGCATAACAACGTGATACAAATTGGTTTGTATAGGAAAGAGACTTATGCCCATAAAATGCGGAATGTGTTATTACGTTACCCTTGTTTTTGTGAACTTGTACCTATTGACATAACCTTGTTTAAAGAAAAGTCTTTACGCCCAGAGTAGATGTTTCCCTGTTTATTTTCATTTTGCTTGAGGACAAGCAATGGTTCAAGTGTGGGAGAGTTTGATAACACCGAACCACACTGTATATTTGACTCGATTTTCATAAGTTTTATTATTGATTTATTTACATTTTTGTATTATGTTGGTATTTTTCTGGATTTTAGGTATTTGATCAAATGGGAGTCATTCACGAAGAAACGAAGCAATTCGAACGAAAAACCGAGAAGAAAAGACATTTTACACTCAAGGCAACCCCATGGTGTTTATCATAGAGGTGGCCATGAGTGGTCCACGTGCTAATGGTATCAAGACCAAGTCTCGCCTATTTTTTAGGCATGGTGTTCTCCATGAAGGGTGTGGCGGTCGCTACACTGAGGAAACACACATCACTTACATTTTGGGCTTGGTGGTCACCCACTCTTCCCATTCTTTCCTAAATTCTCTCCCACAATTTCACCAACCTCCCACTAGATATTTTAGGTCTTGGAAAATTATAAACAGACTTTTAGTTTCACTTTTTGAACCATCCAAGCTTAGTACAAACTTAAGCCATATTTTGTTGAATTTGCAAGCCTTAGTCTTTTGACATCGAAGAGCTATCGTGTCGTTGATTGAGTCTGTATCGAGTTTGGAGCAACCTTTAATCTTGCCACAATTTATTTCTCGCATTCAAGTATTTTCGTTAATTAACCTTTTGTACCAGTATGTTTAATTTCGTCTTCCAAACAAAACCTTTTTCTTTTACTATAATCATGTCCAGCTAAATTATTAGTGCTGGAATGTGAGGACTGTTGATTCGACGGTACTCTGTTTGTTATTTCTTAGGATTGATACCATGGGCTGTTTTGGTTTTTATACAATTTTTCTAAATATAATTTGGCCGACTATTATGAAAGTAAAGCCGTGAATACATCGAATAAGATCGAAAGCCTTCCGATACTTAAGATTAAAATTGATTTGTTTTTGGTTAACAAATACCGCGAAAGCACTTTGTTGATTAATTAGGAAAATTTGATATTTCTAAAAAAGATTTTAAAACTATTTAGGGACGCATTTATAGGCTTAGAATCTAGTTATTCGAGCAAAAGCCGAAAACCCTTTTAAATTAACATTTTAAACCAAAATCACTTTTCAACTGAGTAAAAGATTTAATTTCTTAAAAAATGGATTTACTACTTAAACGCAAATGCAACTTGGGAATGTGACAATCCTGGTAAAAATTAGAGAGTAAAATTCAGTTTTGAATATGCGAGCGACAATTCCTATTCATTAATTCCTTTTCAAAGTAGAAAATATTGCCCCGTAAGTAATCCTATTTATAAATAATAAAAGTATTGTTTGGTCAATGAGAATTACATTCTAGCATTATCATTCCATATCTATTAAAAGTTTATTACTTTATTTTTCTGTCCATTAACAACCTTTTAGCGATCGCTCTAGATAAACACCATAGCAATAGTAACGATAGATTAACCGTTTGGTCTCTGTGAGTTCGACAATCTTTTATATTTCTCTGATACATTCTGTATACTTGCGGATAACCACCCGTCAACAACAATACTTGTATACAACTCTAGCACACCTTTTTTATTTAAACCCCGTTCACTTTGTGAGTGATGCTCATTTTGACACACCCTTTTGATACACACCCTGTCATACGCACTTGCTATAAGATGACCCATTTCAAGGAAGCATATCCACTTTTCATGTGGTGCGGAACCGGTAACACATGGAACAAGAGCATTGTGAATTTTATCGAATCCTTCCTTATTCCAATATAGTCTCCTGTAAGCTACCTTATGCATCGTCAACTCCGAAATAAGTGTTTGTCGCACAAGAGTGTGGTTCTTCTCTCCTTTACCAAGTAAACTGGACACAGCCCGAAACCCACAATTACAATCACCCCACATCTACGATCCTTTCAATGTGCCTGGGCATAAAAAACGACATCTCATCTGTGTGAATAATCAGTGGTGGAATTGGTGGTTTTCACCTTTTTGGGGCACCTTTAGTTTTTACCGGTTGCGAAGGAGGTTTCAAATCAGTGGTTTCTGGATAGGCAATTTTTCAGAGCTATTCTTTAATGTGCAATCTCATAGTATTACCTACCTGCTTTAGAAAATCTATCCATGATCACCTCCAACTCGATTGTGATGGTTATACTCGACGTACCTTCCTTCGTCAGACCATATTCATCAAATCAGAGTCTTTTCCAATGAGTGCATACCTCGTCCATGCGTATAGGGGTATTTAGCTTCATTTTTATAGACAAGAGACAAGCACATGGAAGCCTGTAAGTTTTCATAATTGTACATCCACACTTCAAACTATCCGGCCCCGTTGTCTCCGCACGCTTCATGAAAAATAAAATTCAATCCCGCTCGGGATATGTTAAGAACCAACTGTGCATATAGAATTTTATCTTTGAATCGTAATTCTACCACGGTTGTGCTCCGACAAAAATTTGTTTGAATTTCATTATGTTGGTTTTGAAGCATTTGGTTCACCGTGTCACATTCTCTACACAAATATCCCTTCATATCACCCAACCATTTCTTCAATGGCACATGTGCATATTCGATTCTATTAGTTGTTGTGTTTCTCAAATGTCTAACCCGGTTCGTCCAAGCACATACAACTTTCTCTTTCACCTGATCAAGAATAGTAGATTCCACATATTTTAGAAAATTTGGATACTTGACACACAAGCTCCTGAAATGTGTAACATTCTCAACATACCACTCTTTTAAAGAAGAATTTAAAATATTTGTCCGCGCATCACATTGAAGAAAAGTATGATAAAGTTTCTTATCAACCATCAAATGGCATCTCTCTAACAAACACTGGTGAGAAGTTTGATGAGGAAACAAACCCTTGGAGATTTTCTCTTTATCTGAGATATCGTCCAAAATTATAACTGAGACCAGTTTTGCGATCAGACATCCAAAACGAGGGGAGGTTATCACAACTAAGACCATTTTCGTGATCAGACATCTGAAACGAGGGGACGTTGTTTACATCATTATAACTGAGACCAGTTTCGCGACCAGACATCCGAAACGAGGGGAGGTTATCACAACTGAGACCAGTTTCGCGATCAGACATCCGAAATGAGGGGAGGTTGTTTACATCATTATAACTGAGACCACTTTCGCGATCAGACATCCGGAACGAGGGGAGTTTATCACAAACTGAGACCAGTTTCGCGATCCAACATCCGAAACGAGGGGAGGTTGTTTACCTTTTTCTAAGTATCAACACTTAGTCAAAGTAGATGGATCGTGCATTCTACATTGCCGTCCATTCACCGGAATCCGCATAAGCACATTTCTACAGGAGTTTGTTTCCCTATCCCCCGCCGAGTGCGACAACGGGATCAAGTAATGCATGAACATTTCATTATCACTGCAACATCTCAGGAACGCCCAAAATTCGGACATTCTTTGGTATTTAAGTCTCTTTCGCTCAGAGGAGATCAAGATGTTAATCTTTCTCCCTCCAGATGAAAGAAAATTAAATAGGGGCATCTGTCATACCCTAATTTTGACCCACCCCTGAGATGTCACACCTCCAGATATTTCATCAAACTCAAGACAGGTACTCATAGCAGTCACCTGTTTATCTAGTACTCAATCGAGGATGTTCAAGGATAAAGGAGCTCAGGCAAAGGATCAATCAATAAGAGAATAACATATAATACAATCAAAAGACTCAAATTATTCATTCATTCACCTATGATTGATTGGACACGAGTCATCAGGACTCAAGTTTGCTCAGGTCACCAGACTAGGGTTTTGAGCCCACCCAGGACTAAAATCAGGGACCACATTTGGGAAACCCTAAAAAGCTCCAAGACATCACTCATAGGGTTTAATCTTCTTCAAATGATCCATATTACAATATCCACTGGGCATTGTACCTCAATTCAAGGTCTACAGTCATCAATTTCATTTGGTTTACAATTAGGGTTTTTGACCTAATTCATCTGGACAGTTGACTTTTAATCAGGACATGGATTCACAACTCAAAACATGGCTCAATAACCTCTATTACCTCAATATGTTCCATTCATACCTTTCACTTGAGGAGGAGAGCTTGATTCATCACAAAGGTCCAAGATTTCACTTCATCTGAAAAAGTCAACTGTACAAGATCACCTTTGACTTTTAGGGTTTTGGGTCAAGACATGACTTTTAAGGATCAATATCATCAATATATGATTATTGAAGTCATTTGACCAAGAAAAATCAAGAAAATCAATCAAGGATAAAAAAGTCAAAGATTGACTTTTCATACTTTTTGGCCAAGTTGCAAGAATTCAATGCCATGTGATTAAGTAATCATTACAAAATTGGAATCTTGATGAATCACCAAAGAATCTTCTCCTAAGCCAATTAGAGTTCACTTCTGCAACAGAATTGTCCCCTAAGATCACACAAAATAGATGGCTAGGGGATTGATCAAGTGGAATCAAAATTGCCATAATTGCATTTTGGATATTTTTGAAATTCCTTCATAACCAAGAAACCAAGTTAACCTCATTAAGCAAAGCTCACTCTCTTCCTATACACTGACCTCTTTGCCTATAAATAGAAGAGCATACCTCAGTAATTAGACACACCAAAGCAACAGAAATCTTGCTTTCTCTCTTCCTCCCTCATACTTAGGTTTTTCAAAGGCTCTTTGGCAAGAAGACTCGGATTCTTCAAACCAGAGCTCTTCCTTTGAAAGTAAGTATTCAAACACATCAAGGGAGGTACTTAGAAGTGATCCAAACATATGGAACACTTCTGTACGTGGAGAATCATTATCTTCACCTCTCACTTGGAGCTACATCAGTTGAGGTCGAGCAAGAGATTCTGGGGAGTTCTAACCCAAGCTAAGCATCTCAACACCTTCTTGGGGGATCACTGAAGCTATTTGGATTGCTGCAACAACTCTGTAACACACTTTGATCAGAGCTCGATCTCCATTTTAGAGGTAAGTTTCATAAGCTTCAAACTCTATGATTCATTCTTCATAAATCAAAACTTGTTATACCAACAAGTTTCTGCCCCTGAGAGGATCATTAACCCTCAATCAATTGCATCATATCATGCATATAGAGTATTTCATGTTGATTTTCAGTTTTAGGGTTCTTAGTGTTCATGCGTGCAAATTTTGAATTACACTGAAAATAAATAAAATCAAAGGACACCATCATGATCCTTGTTCAAAAACGAGCAAAATCCATGTTTACATCTTTAAGTTTGGTTGAGAAACGAAGGAGATAGCAAATTCAAATTTTTGAAGCTTGAGGTTGAAGATGAAGATGGTGGCGCCATTTTTCAAATTTCCCAGGAATGAGTTTATTTCATTTTGAATGATAGGCGTGTCACTTACGAATTCATCGTAGTGTCACAATGGTTACAACGCGCGTCTAAAGTCTCTCTTGCCCAAGGTCTGGGGTTCGACCCCCCCCCCCCCGTTAGACCTTTTATTTTGTTCATTTTATTTTTTTGCTCCTTTATGCACTTGTTTTCAAATATAATGAACTGAAGGTGTTTGTCTAACAAGCTACGCGCGTGGTCCAGATGGTAAGTGTTTTGAGTGGTGACCTAGAGGGCGTGAGTTCAAGCCCTTTGGGAGACAAAACCTTATTTTTTATCACTTTTCCCTTTCAATTTCTTCACAACTTCAACTAATTAATTCACCTATCAAATTAAATCATTTTCACTTGATTTTTCACACACTTCTCATTTAATATATCTATTTTGAGAATATCTAAAAAAATCACAAAAAAATATATTATTTTTATATTTTTTAATTAGGTTTAAAATCATATGTTTTAAGTATGTTTTAATACTTTAAAAATATAGTTTTCTCTTGATTTTCAAAACTTAATCTCTTGTATATATTTTTGTGATAAAACCCTAATCATTTAGGTCTTAATTAGATATAGGCTTTGTCTTTATCATAATTAAGTTGACTTTTGTCAATTTTCAAAACTGTTTTCAATCTCCGATTAAACAAACGATTAAGGTTTTCAGACAACAAAACCTTGTATATTTCAAATCATCTTCAACTGTTTTTCATAAACAGTGAATCAATTTCAATGGGCCTCTAATAGAGTGTAAGACCCAACACCTTCTTTCTTTTCATAGTTTGTTTTCAAAACTGTATTTCTTTACAAAATCTCCTCATCTGTTTTCAAAACATTCTTCTGGTATTTGAAGGGCATTATTCCCGGTGAAACTCTTCAGATACCTATGTGACCTAGTGTCCATCTTCACTTCTTCTGTTTTCAAAACCAAAACATTAAACTGTTTACAATAAACATTCAACTGTTTCCAATAAACAACCAAGCTACTGGTAAGGCTTTGTACATACATCTTCAAAGGCCTCCACTCCATCCAGGTTAGGCTTTATAGCTTTCCATTTATAAGCTTTCATTTAAATTACTGTCAAATACAAATTATATATATATATATATATATATATATATATATATATATATATATTGTTTAGAACTACGTCTGAGTACAATCTTAGGACAGATAAACTATATATATTATAGGACTATGGCCTAGGATTGAGAATGTCTTCCCGATGAAGGCTCTTTCCTAATTAGATTTCCTTAGTTCAAACCTCAAGATGAATTATTCCCGGTAAAACATCTTGAAAAAACCCTTAGAACCAAAAATAGGACACATCCACCCAAGAGAAATTATTCCCGGTGAAACCTCTTACCCATTTGCTTAGAGCCAAAATAAGTTCAAAACCACATAGCTTTCTCTTGTGCTATAACAAGGACCCTCGATTAGCCTCCTCTTGGGCTTACAATACAAGGACCCACAGGATTCTTAAAAGCATTCCCAGCTTCCTCTTGAGCTTGTATATAAGGACCCATCAAGTTTCTTATAAACATAGGAACAGGTCTTTAGTCACCTTTTAGCCTACCCTGGTGAGATTCTTCTACTTTTTAAACCAAACGTTAAACAAGCTAAGAATGTCTCAATCTCAGTATTGAGTTCACCTTTTGGAATGAGAGACATGGACAGTCTCTGTCACCTTTATCTTCAAATCTCCAATAATTTTCCTCCTTAGCAGAGTCTAGGCTCCACATCTGTCTATCCTAAGTCAGAGTCAACCTTAATCTTGGGCTTTAAACAAGAAGTATAAAACACTTAATCCAAATTCCATGGAAAGGGTTAGTCTCCAACAATCCTCCATTTCTTAATCCAAATTCCCTGGAAAGGGTTAGCCTCCCTTAATTCCTTCATTTTTAACAAAATCCCCTGGAAAGGGTTAGCTTCCAAAAATTTAACTTTCAAAAGATAAAATCTCCAGCAGAGTAAACCCCTAGAAAGGGTTAGCCTCCAACAATCACTCCTTTAAAAAATCCAAATTCCCTGGAAAGGGTTAGCTTCCAAATCATCTTTCAAACCTTCAAAAACTCCTCAATAGAGTCTAGGTCAATCACTCAAACAAATTCCCCAGTATAGTCAATCTTCAAACCTGGGTCTTTCATTCATCAATCCCTGCTTAACAAGAGTCCAATCCCCAGAAGGGTCAACCTTTAGTCTCTAAACAATAGAGTAATCCTCAATAGAGTCAAAAATCCCCTTTGAGTCTAAAGATCCCACACTGGTAGATCTTTCCCCATTTAAGAGTCAGCCTCAACCTTGGGCTTTGTACAAGGCACATATTCCCCTTAGAGTCAAACCCTACTCATAGGTATTCCCCTATCCAGAGTCAGCCCCAACCTTGGGCTTTGTACAAGGTAGATAATAGAGTCTCCCCAGTGAGTCCTTCCCCATCAAGTAGCCACAACCTTGAGGTTTGTACAAGGCAGATAAACATCATTTCCTATGTCAAAAGATTCCTAACCTTCAGGATCTTTTCCCTAGAGAGTCAGCCACAACCTTGGGCTTTGTATAAGGCACACAAAATATAGTCATCCATACTCAGTTTCCTCAACAGTCAGCCACAACCTTGGGCTTCATACAAGGCACAAAATAGAGTCTTCTCTAGCTAGAGTCAGCCACAACCTTGGGCTTTGTACAAGGCACAAAAATAGAGTCTCCCTAGGTAGAGTCAGCCACAATTCTGGGCTTTGTACAAAACACTAAATAAACCTTTTCAATAAAACAAAAATAAACACTCTCCAACTAAAGTCAGCCTCAATTATGGGCTTCATACATAACACAAATCATTCAATCAAAAGTCAATTCCCAGTGGAGTCATCTCCCAGAGTCAATAAAAACCTTTTAAGCCTCAAGCTTGGGCCTCATACAAGCCAGCTAAAAATCAAATCTTTCAAACAGTAGATAGACATAGCTTATCTCTTTAGAGAGATATTTCTCCTATCTCACCACATCCAAATAAACAAACAAACAAACAAACAATCATTTCAAACATTCTCCCATTTAGGACTCTTGAAAGGCATGCTCTGGCACATCCCCAGACTTGTACAACTTTCCCTAATTTGGTCGAGAATCTTTCATTCAAGAGACACGTGACTGGCATACTTGTACACAACCAAGTAAGGCCCCTCTCTTAATGAAACAAACTCAGCTTTTCTGTCACTTTAAATGTTTGTGGTGGAATAGTAGAAATGCCTCTCTGAAAAGATGACTTCATGTCTCTTTACTGTAAACAGAGATTTAATTTCAAAGCTTCAACCTTGAGCTTCAAGCAAGGCACCCAAAAACAATTAATTTCCCTAATTAGTTCCCCGAACTACAAAAAGCTATGACTTCCATTGGGGATATGTAGGCATGAAATTCACAAGTGTAAGTGCAAGCATACACCCATCAAGAGTTTTCGATCCATGGAAAACATCTTCGTTGAAATTGTCTCAGATAGGTCGACCCACTATACCTCTAGGTCGACGTAAACTGAAGAGAATAGAGAGGTTTCACCTCTGCTCCATTTAGGTCGACTCAACCATATGCCCAGGTCGACCTAAACTAAAGAAAAGCCACAAGAGCCTAATCAAACTGCTTTTAGGTCGACCCAGAGCCCCAACAGGTCGACCCAACTGAAGACAAATATTAAGTTGATTGAATCTGTTCCATTTAGGTTAACCCAATCAATGAAGTAGGTCGACCTATCACCTCAAAAACTGCCACATTATGCGTTTGCCCTGAGTCAACCATACTAGCACCTATATATATATATATATATATATATATATATATATATATATATATATATATATATATATATCTTTTTCTGTTAATTATTGAAGTTCTCAACACCAACAACTGAAAGATACACAAAGTCTTCTCATCTTCTTTCTTCTTCTCAACTCTAACACAATTACACACAACAATTCTTGTGGTGAGGGTTTGTGATCAAGATCGATAACGTCCATGGAAAGTAATTGAAGGTTCCTAGTGGGTGAAGATTTGTGGGGTTATTGGTGAATAAAATCTGCGGATTTTGTCCTCCAAGATTGGTGAATTTTGGGGGTTTTTGTCAAGAGACTTTATCAACAATTCAGCTGAGTGTAGAAGTTGAAGAACAAGGGTTCGAGCAATTCACGACACTGCAGAAAGGGAATCATAGATAAGCTCTTGGAAGATACTTGATCTAGCTCAAGATCAAGGGGAAGAAGATACAAAGAATCAACATATTCGGTTTATCGTTATTGCTTTGTTATCTTCTTTGTATACACTCTTTTCAATCATAATGAAAGACATCCCAATTCCCGTTTGGAATTGGGGGCAGATGTAGTCGTAGCGAGGACGATCGACGAACTGCCTGAACAAATATCGTGTTCTTATTGCTTTTATCTTTTCGTTTACGTTGTGCTTATCTCTGGTCATAATTGCAAATTGATTAACGTATCAAGTGTTAAACTTGTGTGATAAGATTCTGCATAAACATCACAAGTCACTACACAGTGATTCATAATTCAATTTGGAAATTATCACCAACTGTTTGATATATTGCTTTCCTCATAAATCAAAGTCATTGAAAAAAAGTTTTATCAAGCAAACACTTAAACGATTTATAGCATTATAATGTGTTGATCCTCTAATAGTTTTCATCATCACATCATAATCAGTTTGTGGTTTAAATACATATCTGATCCTTCCCGTAGCGGTTCGGAATAGACGCGAGTCGATCCCTAAACGCTTTCGCCATAATTTTTTAAGGAAATCCGAATAAATTCTGAAGTATCTATTCACCCCCTCTAGATACGTAAGGCTAGCGTCTAACAACAAGGAATCTCAGCGAGCTAATCAAAAAACCAAAAACAGTCAGTTCATATGTCTTTCAATTCAATTCTCTCTCCTAACACAAAGGAGAAACTTTCCCAGTTAAGCAACAAACACAAACACATAGACACAGAGAATGTTCCCGTAAAGTACTACGAATATGTAGGGTGCTTAAAACCTTCCCTATGTATAACCGACCTCCCGGACTCCAGAATTTCTAGTCTAGGTGAATCCCCACACTTAGCAAACTCCTAGGGTTTATTTGAGGTCTTTTTCCCCTTCCTCCTTGTAGGATAATTAAAAAGTTCGTGTGCTATCGTAGGAAGAACTGAAACAAAATTCATCCCACAAGGGCGCTTCTCTCCTTCCAAATTTCGCGTGAAGGGTTTAGCGTGCCGTCCTCCCAAGTGAAATGGGGAGGTAAAAAAAATGACACCACAGCTATCTCAGTTAGTTACAATGACACTAGTGTAGCAACCTGCTTAAAATTTACGTTCAAACGGAGTCGCCACCCACTTTATTTGGGCAAGTGAGAAACCCTTAAAAAAGAGAGATTTTGGGTAAGTAGGTTAATTAGGCAGAGGGAAGGTGTTAGGCACCCTTTGCCTCCCTTGTACTCAAGGGGACCCATTTAGCCTTTAGGTTTTAGGTTTTTATAATTGTCAATTAATAAAGTTAAAAAGTTAGCCTTTGCCCAAAAGGGTAAATCTCAGTTTTGATAAAGCCATTGTCAGATCGAGACAACAACAGCCGAATGCCAAAAGGCACATAAACAAAATTGTAATAAAAATAATAGGCCTCAATGCATCATCATTGGCCAAAACAAGGTTTTTTTAAAAGAGGTTTTTAAAAGAGGAGCCTCATAGAAATCATTGGCCAAAATAAACATTTTTAAAAAAAAGAAGCAAGTCTCATAGAAATCATTGGCCATAATGAATATTTTTTAGAGCATTCGAAATCATTAGCTAAAACATGTATTAAACAACATTTTTTTAAAAAAAGGGGAGGCCTTAGTTATCATCATTGGCCAAAGAGGTAAACCCAAGGGACAAAGTCATTGTCAGATCGAGACAACAATGACCAAAGGCCAAAAGCCATGTATAGTGAAAATTGACCAAAGGCCAAAAGCCATGTATAGTGAAGATAGGCCATTGTCAGATCGAGACAACAATGGCCAAAAAACCCTTTTTTTGGGGGGCATCATAAGTAATCATCGGCCGTAAAGGTTTGAATTTGAGATTGAGTTTGAAAAGGGGAAAGAGTTTGTCGGCTCTTGTCAGTTAACCGACAATTGCGGATTAGGGATGTTCGAGACAAACCCTAAGACAAACCCTCAAAGGGAGAAGAGAAAAAAGTGTAGAAGACAAGTACGTGAAATTGAAAAAAACCGTCCCCTTTCAGGGTTGCCAAGACTCCTTTTTATAGAGTTAGAGAATTAGGCTAAAATCCATAAGAGGAAATAACCCATGTCCAAAAACCCAATTTGACATTTTAGAAATTAGTAATAATAAAATAATAACAATTATCTAAATAAAATATAAATAATGTTTAATCCAAATGACCAAAATAGGTTAGAAATATTTAATTGATGATTAAATAAATTGTAAAAGTTGACAAAAAACCCTAAGATAAAATAGATGGGCCAAACATTTCAAGATTCAGCCTAATGAATTTCAATCACACCCCTTTTCCTTTGTATGCACCCCTTAGTCAATAATAATAACCATTTATATTTAAAATAGGTTGTGAGAATTAATAAAACCCAAAATAAAATATGCGGGCCAAATGTTTGGGGCCCCAGTATCTACTAACCACACCTCTATTTTAATTCTAACCAATTTATAAGAGAATGGGTTTAACAATAGAGATGTTAAACCCCATGGCTCCTATTTTTTTGGTATATCCTTAAGGAATTAATTTTAACCAGACGTAAAACAATAGGGTAAATTTTGGGGTATGACAACTAGGTATATTTTGTGGATCCTTCAACAAGCTGTTGCGCATGTGCCACGCCCATGTAACGTTGTCTTCTTTCTCATATCCGAGAAATGCAAATCCAACATGAAAATTCTAGTAACACACGATGGATGTCGTATCGAATGTTATGACATCCACTTCAGAACTGATTATAGAATTTTGTAGAGAGTAAACAAAAACAGTAAAGAACACAGATGATTGTTTACCCAGTTCGGTGTACAATAACAGCTACTCTGGGGGCTACTAAGCCAAGTAGGAAATCCACTATAAGCAGTATTAATTCAATTTCAATCTAGTGCTAGACCTGAGTCCCTACTCACTCCCCCTCAATCATAGTAGTGATAACAAACAAAAACTATGAAAAACAAATTGAAGACACACTTCAAACAAATCTTGATCTTGCTTAAAAGCTCAATCAAGAGACACAACACTCATGCTTAAAAGCTTAGAGTGACACACAAAATTACAACTCAAAACACCCTATTCCAATACAATCATCAAAGTGACAATTGCTCAGATTACAAGTAAACACTAACACAAATACACGTGAAAATAAACATAATGCACATAATTCTTCACGCCAAAAACTCTGCCTCTGAAAGTAGGATTAGCAATCTTTCTATAGGCAGCACTTAGGCCTTCCAATCATAAATTAGGGTTAACCAAGTTAACCTAATTTCCACATCATCAAGGTGTTCAAACATATGCTATAGACGAGATATTTTAGCGCAAACCATACAGCATAAAATATATAGTTTCCTAAATTGTAGCCTGAGATAAATAAAGAAACATAACAACCACTGCTGTTAATTACTGATGTCATGACATCGAGCATGACATCCAACAAAAACATGTATTAGCTCAACCATACAATCCTGCACAACACTACACATAACATGTCATGACATTAGTCAAGACATCACACACACAGGAATGTTTTACCATAAAATGTAGCCAATATAAAAGCGTCTACAAACTCCCCCTTTGGCAAATTTTTTGCTAAAACAACCTGTCACCACATCATCAGAGAATCTTTGCAGCAGAAAAACACATAGCACACAACCAAACAACCACACCTGCAGGAATAGCTAATACAAGTACACAGTTCCATCGAGCAATCATCAAGTATAGCTACCATTACAGCTAAACTACCTCATCAGTCAGCTTACATAGCTACATAACTATCATACTATCACACACACCATCATGCATATCTACACTACCATCATGCATACAATCTCACAAACAGATCAATACTTCCTCATGCAGCAACACTACTAACTACAAAAATAAACTGCAGTAGTAACCCTCCAATAAAACTTCATCCAGAATAAAACATTATTTAATAGACATCATTCAACAACACAATCAAAAAAATTATGGGGTGACACCATACACTACTACCCCTTTTTGCCAAAAATGTTGCCAAAGCAACCTTGATATTCAATTAAGTACAGGCCAGAATTAAAAAGAAACAAACGTCATCCAAAATTAAAAATACAAATCACTAGTAAAGATCAGAAAGACTCTAGTCATCAGACTCAAAGCTACTGGAGCCAACATCATCTTCTTCATTTGTGCCATCGCCTGACCTGGCATCTTCTTCTTCATCATCTGCCTTACGACCTGCTTCTTCATTCTCAGCAAACTCAGCACCTTCTTCCATTTCAAGAGAGCTGATCAATTTTTCAAGAGCCAGTTTTCTAGACTCCAGCTCCTTGCATGTTTCCCTGAGCATTGCAATCACAACAGCTTTACCTGTAGGTGTGTTGTCTTTGGATGCTCCAGCTGATGTTGTGACAATGTCAAGAACATGGGTTCCTTGAAATATTTTGTAGTGAAATGATAAAGCACTTTCTCTCTTGCAAACATAATCATTTTCACTTAGGATATTAGGATACTGATTCATAATTATACCACATATGATAGATGGGAAGGCAATAGGACCCTTCACACTATAACTCCCGGCATACTTCATTGTCTGACCAAATATGTAAGTACCATAGTCAAACTTTGTCTTGGTTCCAACAGCATATATAAACTTTCCCAGCACAGTAGCAACAGTTGACTTGTGATTAGTGGGCACCCAGTTAGCAGCTCCAATCTTGTGTAGCATTGCATACTTTATGCTGAGCTTGCTTGCAGAAAGTTTTCCTTTCAGGGGCCAGCCTTTCATCTACTTAGTAGTGATAACCTCACATATTTTGTTGTCAGACACTTCCAGCTCAGGTTGGGCTTCATCAGATCTTCCAAGAAAATTGTTGATAACAGTTGAGGAGAAGGTAACACACTTTCCTCTTACATACACTTTCCTAAAATCCTTTGATTTTCTGCCAGCACAGTCTTCTAACAGATTCACAATGAACTCTTTTACCAGCATTTCATAGCACTTGGGCAAGTGAACAATAGTTTTCATTAGACTAGCTTCATGAATCAGGTCCATGATTTCTTTATTCTCAAGGACATTCTGAGCCAACTCCCTTTCTAAGGCTAACCTCTTGTGGTGTACATATTTCCACCTATTGACACTAGAAGGATAATGAAAGGAGATATTATCAATGGGTACCTCAGGAACGCTAGCAGCAAGCTTGCTAGTTGTTGGCTTTTTCCTTAGTGGAATGTCTTGAACATCAACATCAACGTCAGAGTCAGAGTCAACAATGGCTTGAGCCTTCCTTTTCCTGGGGACCACTTTGCTCCAAGATTTGGTAGGACCAACAGAAACACTCTGAGATACAACTCTGCTCTTAATGGGACATGAAGAGGTACTTTTCTTCTTGATAGAGTCAGCAAAGGGACTTTTAGGAGAAACCTTTCTCTTGGGAGAGCTTTGAACAATAGCCTTCCCTTTCCTCCTAGCCATGAGCCTTTTGGCTATTCTAGGGTTCACAACAACTACCTGATCATTATCAGAATAGTCATCAAGGTCCACAACTTGTGTTCCTGGGTTAGTGGCAGTACCTGTACCAACATCAGCACCAGTATCCCCAATGTCATTGACATCCTCAGTGACATCTGCATCATCATTGTCTTTTTGAACATAATCATCATTCTCTTCCTCCTCAGTCATATATACACCACCATCAGGAGAGTGTATATCATCATCAACCATGTGGGCATCATCATTAGATGACTTCCCTATGATGTTTGCCCTAGGTGCAACAGCGGTTTCAGGGATCACAGTTTGCAGAGGAACGGATATCCCATGGACCTGATGTTGTTCATCCAAGATACGAGTAACAATTTTAGTAATGGCTTCGTGAACATACTTTGATCCTTCCTTGGTTAAGTTCGCACAAGAAGTGGACAAAGAAGGATTAGCGTCCTTAGCTTGACCAGTTTCCTTGGGTCTTCTTGCATGTGGTGTACGAGATTTCTTGATCTTTAGATCATCAGCACTAACCATTCTTAACGGAGCAATATTAAGAACTTGATTAGGGTTAACCGGTTCAGTTCTTGGAACAAAGTCAGGAGTATCAGTGGGGGACAACTTCTTGGGAGAGGAAGAATCTGATTGTTGCGACTTCTTGAAGTATTTCAGAACAATTATTGAGACACGATAGTGGAGAGTGAGAGAACAGTTCAAGAGCAAGTTTGGGTTGTTGAAGATAATAGGGTAGAGAGCAGCCTTTTGGTGTGATGGAGAAATAAGAGAGAATTTTATATAGTAATCAATTGGGGGATATTTCAAATATTGAATAATGAAAACGCCCAAAATATATTCCCCAAATAGGATTAATTGCTATAATTCTTCATGAGGGAAAATGCCTAACTTACTCTTTAACTTTTCAAATTGATTTGCATCTAAGGCCTTTGTAAAAATATCAGCAATATGTAGATCAGTGGCCACATGCTTCAATGTAATATCTTTGTTCTCCACAAAATCTTTGATGAAGAGATGTCTAATGATGTTGCAGAATAATGTTACAACATCTTCTTTGACATTATACTTCAAAAGACTTTGTTGTATCCACTCTAGTTGAGACCAGTCATTGTTTGAAGTTATGTGATCAACTTCAGTAGAGGAGATAGATACACAATTTTGTACATTGCTCAGCCGAGGTGTCTGATAGTTTTCAACGGGAACACATCCATTTGAGATGTTTGTACCCTTCTTATGAATCACAATAATCATCAGATTTACAACCTCATTTGTGACAAGGAAGATCATGTTCTTATTGATTTCTTGATTTTCCAAGTTGATTTGTGAAGCATCTACTCTCACATTCTAGGCTTTTAAAGCTTGGTCTATTGTTAGTGGCTCCTCCTTTAGATGAAATCCATGATCAACAGATAGCCTGGTAAGTTCTGAGCCCACCATAAGATTAAAAAGGATCACTATCACAGAGACTTCTCATTTTGGAATCTTCATATCTAACAAGACTGACAGAGACACACCCCCTTGGTACCACGTTCTATGTTGTGCTTCCCTTGAACAGGTAGAATTCCTTTTTCATGAATGAGAACCACCATTATCTTCTTTAAGTCAAGGTTGCATATAGTCCAAGTAGTTGCAGATGTTTCACTTGATCCCCTGATAGCTTCTGGTAGTTGGTTCCCAACTATAATCTCCTTATGGAGAGCACTTTGAATACTGAAAGACGAGCCTTTACCAATTCTAGAGGAACCTTTTATCTCATTGCGCACACTTGATTCCTTAACATATTCAGATGTTAATACATCTGTTTTGACATTCCCACAAACTACTGAGATAGTTGTCTCAGCTTCTTCCAGAGCATCAATCTTCATTGTTGGGTTATTGCTTATAGCAGGGTTGATATTCTATTCTTTGGGACCTTCAGCTTGTTTAGGTCTCCTTCTTTTAGAACTTCTTGTTTGCCTCTAGAATTCTTTTCATTTAAGCCAAAACTTGAGTGTTCAATGTCAACACATAACTCATGCTGAGGTGGCTCTATTCTGGCCAGATTTTTCTGTTGAGAGATCTTCCTTTTGGTAGGTGCACGAGGTTCAAGACATGTGGACTTCAAGTGACCTATCTTGCCACATTGATGGCATCTCTTGACTGAGAGAGATGTACCCTTTTCTTGATGTTTTTCCAGATGTTGGATCCTTTGATTAGACATCTTTTGCTTCATCTTGTTAGGAATGACTCTTACCTCTGACTTGCTGATATTTATAGCTTGATTACTTCCCATTGTTTCCTGTTTGTTAGATCTTGTGTTTATCAACTTTCTCTCCAGGGCAGCAATGTTTGACAGGAGACATACTCTTTCTTCTTGTAGAAGTGCATGAGCATTCTTATACTCCACTAATCTTCTACAAAGTCTTTCATTCCTTAGGCAAGTCTTAGAGAACCCAGCAGCAAGTTCACTAATGGTGAGTTCTCTAACATAAGACTCATCATCATATTCATCCACTTCTTCAACAGGATTCTTTATCTTGGTAAAGGGAACCTCTGGTTTGACAAGTCTTTCTTGATGATTACCCTCAATTTCTTGTTTGGCCATAGAACATGCAGAGGAGTAATTTGAGGTTTTAGGCTCCCATGAGTAGAAATTATCCTTAGATCTAGATCCCTTCATGACTTACTCATTTTTTCCATTGGTGACAACACATCCTTCTTTAGTGAATCTGACATTGAACCCTTGATCACATAGTTGACTGATACTAATAAGATTTGCAGTCAGTCCTTTTACCAGCAAGACATTATCCAAATTAGGGACACCAGGACCTTCTAACTTTCCAACACCTATGATTTCCCTTTTTGCTCCATCACCAAGGGTCACATACTTAGTGGAATGAGGTTTGATATCCACTAAGAGGTTCTTCATTCCAGTCATATGCTTTGAATATCCACTGTCAAGATACCAGTCTTCTTTGGCTGATACTCTTAGAGAGGTGTGAGCTATTAGAGCAACACTTTTGGCCACCCATTGTTGATTCTTGACAGGAGTATCCTGTTTGGGTTCGGCTTGATGAGTATTGTTAGGATATCCAAATAGTCTGAAGAAAAATGGCTTTATGTGTCCAAATCTTCCACAATAGTGACACCTCCATCTTTGAAATTTCCTCTTTGTCTGGTTCATGCTTCTGTTTCCATGATGTTGTGACATTGGTCTTGACATCAGGTTTGACATGTGACCTTCAGGATTTGACCTTAAAATGGCGTCTGATTTACCCAAAAATCCTATTCCAGACATGTCTCCTGATCTCAGTCCAACATGCAGAATTTCTTTCAGGGTGTCAGTTCCAGTGTTCAGCATTCTGACAGTTTTAAACATCTGATCAAGCTTGGAGTTCAACATGCTAATTTCACCATTGAGTGAGTCTATGGTTGCAAGATGCTCTTTCTTCTCAGTTTCCAACTCCTCTATGAGTTTCTTTTGCTTCTCCACTTGTTTACAAACTTCAGCACTCCTGATAGATAGCTCTTTGTATGAGGCTGCAAGCTCATCAAAGGTCAGGTCATCTTCACTGGAATCATCATCAGATGCACATACACTCGTTAGTGCTATGATTGTGTTTTGCAGTTTCTTCTTCATACTCACTCTCAGAATCTCCCTCAGACCAAGTGACAAATAGCCCTTTCTTTTGCTCATTGAGGTAGGTGGGGAATTCAGTTCTAATGTGTCGATAGCCTTCACATCCATGGCACTTAATCCCTTTGCCTTGGTTGGGCTTCTCTTCAGATTTAGATCTTCTACTAGAGTCATAAGACTTGGTGTTGTTAGAGGGAGTGTTCTTGACATTTGGTCTGGATTTATGATCTATTCTTTTAATAAACTTGTTGAATTGTCTTCCAAGCATGGCTATGGCTTCTGATAGATTTCCATCACTTCCACCATTGCTTTCTTTTGAGTCCTTTTTCAGTGTTAGATACAAACGCTATGCTCTTGTTCTTCTTTTCAACATTCTCACATATACTCATCTCAAATGTTCGGAGGGAACCAATGATTTCATCTACCCTTATTTTGCTGATATCCTGAGCTTCTTCTATAGCAGTAACCTTCATAGCAAATCTCTTAGGCAGAGATCTGAGGATCTTTCTCACCAGCTTTTCTTCAGATAATTTTTCTCCTAAGGCTCCTGAGGCATTGGCAATTTCAAGAATATTCATGTAAAAATCATGAATGGTCTCATCCTCTTTCATCGTGAGATTTTCAAACTTAGTAGTTAACATCTGAAGTCTAGACATCTTCACTTTGGATGTGCCTTCATGAGTTGTTTTAAGAGTATCCCAAACATCTTTGGTCAGTTCACAGTGCTGTACAAGTCTGAATATATTCTTGTCTATTCCATTGAACAACGCATTTAGAGCCTTGGAGTTGCCCAAAGCTATCACTTCCTCATTTTTGCTCCATTCTTCTTCGGGTATTAACACAATTATTCCATCTTTATCTTTCTTCGTAGGATGTTTCCATCCTCTGTTCACAGCTCTCAAAGCCTTGCTGTCCACAAACTTCATAACGGCTACCATACGAGGTTTCCAGTAGTCATAGTTAGATCCATCCATAATGGGTGGTCTATTTCCAAATACTATTACATCCTTGTCCATAGTACCATAATTTATTGCCCCTAGATCTCACCCAGAAATAATTAGGCAGGGTGCCTGCTCTGATGCCAATTGAAAATTCTAGTAATACACGATGGATGTCATATCAGATGTTATGATATCCACTTCAGAACTGATTATAGAATTTTACAGAGAGTAAACAAAAACAGTAAAGAACACAGATGATTGTTTACCTAGTTCGGTGTACAACAACACCTACTCTAGGGGCTACCAAGCCAGGGAGAAAATCCACTATAAGCAGTATTAATTCAGAGCTAAACTACCTGTTTACAACTCTTCACTTAAGACCTACCCAATGCAATTTCAATCTAGTGCTAGACCTGAGTCCCTACTCACTCCCCCTCAATCACAGCAGTGATAACAAACAAAAACTATGAAAAGCAAATTGAAGACACACTTCAAACAAATCTTGATCTTGCTTAAAAGCTTCAATCAAGAGACACAACACTCATGCTTAAAAGCTTAGAGTGACACACGAAATTACAACTCAAAACACCCTATTCCAATACAATCATCAAAGTGACAATTGCTTGGATTACAAGTAAACATTAACACAAACACACGTGAAAATAAACACAATGCACAAAATTCTTCACGCCAAAAACTCTGCCTCTGAAAGTAAGATTAGCAATCTTCTTATAGGCAGCACTTGGGCTTTGGGCCTTCCAAACATAAATTAGGGTTAACCAATTTAACCTAATTTCCACATCATCAGGGTGTTCACACATATGCTGTAGACGAGATATTTTAGCGCAAATCATACAGCATAAAATATATAGTTTCCTAAATTGTAGCCTGAGATAAATAAAGAAACATAACGGCCAAACATAACAGTCATTGCTGTGAATTACTGATGTCATGACATCGAGCATGACATCCAACAAAAACATATATTAGCTCAACCATACAATCTTGCACAACACTACACATAGCATGTCATGACATTAGTCAAGACATCACACACACAGGAATGTTTTACCATAAAATGCAGTCAATATAAAAGCATCTACACAACAGAAAATGTCTTCTCCGTAGAAGTGACACCAACAATTTCTAGAAGCAGAAGTTTATACTTGTTGATCTTGTAAGTTGAATCAATTATAAAGACGATTAAAAATGTGTTGAACAACTTGATACTTTATGTGTTAGTCCAAACAATATCATAGAAATTGACTTTATCATCGCGCACTCTATACCTTGAAACATAGTGGTTATCGTCCAAAAGTTTCAAAAGTTGTTGAATTTCGGATCTTGGACCTCTGCTCGCAATGTTCTGTTTATAACGTTCATTGTATACCTGCTTGATATATGAAACATTTTGTGGTATTTTCCGTTTCGAATCTGCAAGTATGTTTCTCGGTGCAACTTTGATTATCGACATTTTCAAAATAATTTCTTTCTCCTCAGACTTAAGTCGACCTATAATTGGATGACCTTATAGCTTGGTGTAACAACCGTTTATTTAATTAACGATTTAATTAAATATTCTCGAATTATTTTCGATTTAAGTTGCCAAGTTGGTAGTTGATTTATTTAGTTGAATATTTATTGAATAGTCGGTCGATTAATATTAATAATAATACTAGTTGGTTATTAATAATAATAATATTAATAGTTTAATAATGTTGTTGGGCTTGTTTTGATGGTGGTGTGTAGTAAAGTGGGAGTGTGAGAATTAGGCCCATTAGTGTTACTAAGATTATTATTTGGTTTAATTAAAATAAAAAGAGAGAAACTAGGTTAGTTGGAAAATTGGTGAAAAGCTGTACGTGAGAGAAGTAGTAGTAAGAGGAAAAAGAGTTCTAGGAGAATTAGCCGTGGAGAAAATTGCAGAGGAGAAAAAGAGCAGAACGAGGCAGAACTAGGATTTCGATCGAAAAACCGTAGAGCGGCCTTTAATCGAAGGTAAGGGTGGGATTCTGACTTTATAATCAGGGATATGATGAATTGTATGCGGGGATTAATCGATAGAAAAATTGCTGTCTTTGTGTAATTGATGTTGTTATGTGATGGTGTTCCACTGTTAGTTGCTTCTAATAAATTGCAGAGATTAAACCGATGAATTTCGATGTTGTGAAATTATTCCATAGTTGATATAATTATTATGTTGTTGTATAGTTTGAGTAATTGTGACTGGAATTATAAATCGGTAAAATAACTTGAGGTTCTGCAATTGAAATGAAATATCTGCGTAAGAACAGGCGTGCTGAGGGGGCACACAAATTATGCCGAACGACACTGGAAAAACTTGGAAGCATGCCGAGGGGCATGGCATGGTGCCGAATAGAAGGTGTGCCGAGTGGCACACCATGTATGGTGAGAGGCACAAAGTGTGACGAGGGGCATACCCCCAAGTCCTATGTATTTAAATTATTTTATGTTCCATGTTACCTTTTGTTTTTGCTGTCACATCACCACTGTATTGTAATGGTAAACATGGCATATGTTTCAAGTTACTAAAATATAGTATTATATTAGTTATTAATAATAATAAATAATAGTAGAAAGTATAAATATAGCAATGCATTTAATTACTGTAGCAATCATATAATAAGTTGGTAGAGATAATGCAGGGAATATATTTAGCGGTGAATTGAGATCACTTTTCCATGTTTCTAAATGCGTGATAATTTCTTAGTATTAATAATATTAATAATAAATTACAGAGTTGTATATTTTTAACAGAGGTAAGTTGTTGGTTCCAAAGATCTAAGCAATGGTAAACTCCATTGATGAATATCTTGAACTACTAACAACTAGCATGAGAATGAAGAAGATCAAAAGAGAAGAAGAAGATTATGTTATTCATTGTAGAGAAGTTAGTAACATTAGTTACACAAGTCTATATATAGCAAACTATAAACTGTAACTATCCTAATTGAAAAGGTAACTAACAACTAAACTAAAACCAATCTAAAATGGACAACTGGCATTAGTCTAATTCTTCTTCTTCATTATTTGTCACCCCCACAAGCTTGGGGTTGGTATATATCTACCAAGGCAAACTTGGAAAAGCAGTTGAAGAAAGGTTTAGGTCCAAGGGCCTTTGTAAAGACGTCTGCAGCTTGTGCATGAGAAAGAACTGGCAAGAGTCACATGAAACCGGCCTGAAGTTTCTCACGGACAAGGTGACAATCAATGTCCAAATGCTTAGTACGCTCGTGAAAGACCGGATTGGCTGAAATATGTAGAGCGCTCTGATTATCGCAGTAGAGGACAGGAAGACGTGATGGTTGTTGTTTGAGATCTTGAAGAAGAAAACACATCCATTAAAGCTCACGGGTAGTAGAAGCTAGTGCCCGATATTCAGCCTCAGCGAATGAATAGCTTACAGACACTTGCTTCTTTGATTTCCAGGAAACTAATGACTTTCCTATGAAGAAACAATAGCCAGAAATAGATCTTCACATATCAATGCAACCACCCCAATCAGCATCACTAAATCCAAGGATTTGTAGCTCAGAAGAGTGGGAGATAAATATGCCACGAGCTGGAGACCTCTTGAGGTATCGAAGCACACGTAAAGCTGCTTTGTAATGTGTTTCAGTGGGAGCACTCATGTATTGGCTGAGTTGTTGTGTTGCAAAAGCAATGTCATGACGTGTCGTTGTCAAGTAGATTAATCTACCAACAAGTCTACGGTATGCAGTCACATCAGCAAAAGCTGAGCCATTGTCATGTGACAATCGTGTGGCAGTGTCTAAAGATGTTGATACAGGCTTAAAACCAATGAGACATGCGTCTTTTAAAAGATCTAAACAGTACTTGTGTTGACAAATAGTGATCCTAGAGGAGGATCTAGCTACTTCAAGGCCAATAAAAAATTTCAGTTGACCCAAATATTTTATACGAAAGGCTTTGTTCATAGCTATTTTCAGAGCATCAAAAAATTGTAAAGAGGTTCCTGCCAAGATAATATCGTCCACATACACAAGTGTTGTGAAAGATGTGGAATCAAACTTAATGAAGAGAGTATGATCAGCGTGTGCATGAACAAACCCCTAAGATTGAAGAAAATTGGTAAGTTTCTCAAACCATTGTCTACTTGCCTGTTTTAGCCCATATAGAGACTTGATGAGCTTGCATACTTGGCCTGGTTTAGAAGGAACAACTCCTTAAGGTATCTCCATGTAGAATGCCTCATGTAAATCTCCATGGAGGAAGGCATTATTAACATCAAGTTGATGTAAATGCCAGCCATGGATAGCAGCTAGAGCTAGTAATACCCTGACTGTAGAGAGCTTGGAAACTGGAGAAAAAGTTTCAAAATAATCAAGGCCTTCAGTTTGAGTGAACCCCTGAGCTACCAACCTGGCTTTGAATCGTTCTATGGAACCATCTGCTTTCCTTTTGATCTTGTAAACCCATTTACTTCCAATAGGATATGTATTTGGGGGAAGATTCACAAATTCCCAAGTATTGTTGCTATGAAGAGCATCAATTTCACTTTCCATAGCTTGAATCCACCTAGGATCTTTAGAAGCCATATAATAGTTGGTAGGTTCAGTTTCAGATGCCAAGGCTAAAATGTATACCTGATGAGATGGTGATATATTTGAACATGATAGGTAGTCTTGAATATGGTACTGACATGAAGAAGCAGTGATAGAACTGCAGATGTAATATTTCAAGTGTGCTGGATGAGCAACATTTCTACTAGACTTTCTAAGAGCAATATGGGCAGGATTGGTGAGTATGGTTTCCTCATTGGAATTCACAAGAGGTTGTATGGATCCACTATGCTCTATAATTTCAGATTCAACTGAATGATTATCACTGGACATATGAGAATCTACCTGGATGTCAGAGATGCTCATAACATCATCATGAATTTCAGGGACAGTGGGAGCCAGATTCTCAATTTGAGAATTAACATACATGTCATGAGGTGTATCTCTAGAAGAATTAGTATGACAAGGAAATTCCATCTCAAAGAATTTAACATTTCTAGAGACAATTATTTCATGATTAGAAAGGTCAAGGAGAACAAAGCCCTTCATACCTGACTTATAACCCAAGAAAGCATATTTCCTTGCTCGAGGATCAAATTTGTGTCTATTTGCTGGTAGAGTAGATGCATAACTAAGACATCCAAAAACTCTTAAAGAAGTGAGGTCAGGCAACTCATTATACATTAGCTCATATGAGGATTTATTTTGAAGTAGTTTTGTAGGAATTCTATTCATGAGAAACACTGAATGTAACACTGCATAGGACCAGTATTTCTTTGGCAATCCAGCCTGAAACATAAGAGCTCCACTTATATTCAAGACGTGTTGATGCCTTCTCTCCACTCTCCCATTCTGTTATGGAGTATAAACACAACTTTTCTGATGTACCATGCCCTTGGAAGCATAATATGATGACATTATAAACTCTAGACCATTATCACTTCTTATTATCTTTATTCTTTTCTCAAATTGATTTTCTGCCATTGAAACAAACTCTTTAATTCTTTGAGAAGTTTTTGATTTGGATTTCATCATGACAACCCAAACATGCCTACTATAATCATCCAAAATAGTCAGAAAATATCTAAAGCCATGCACAGAAGGAGTGTTAAAGGGACCCCAAATATCCAAATGTATGAGATCAAACACATGAGTTGTATTGTTATTACTAATAGGGAATGATAAAAAAATTTGTCTCGATAGATGACATACATCACAAGCACTATGTACATTATCAGAGATATAGCTATATATCTTTTTCATACATTTCATTCTGTCAAAAGATAAATGTCCTAGCCTTAACTGCCCTAAAACTCCACTTTCTTCCTTATTGCTATTGACTACAATACTTGAAACATGGCTTGCATAGTTGTTCTCTTTATGTGGCTCATTGGCTCCCAAGTAGTAAAGACCATCAATTTCTTTAGCCAAACCAATCCTCTTCAAATCCTTCTTTGCCTGTATCAGACATTGATTAGTTTCAAAAACAACTTGACAGTCCTGTTATGCACACAATTTTGAAACTGAAATCAAGTTCACTTCAAATTGAGGCAAGTAAAGAACATTTTCTATGATAAGCTGGCTAGACAGTTTCACACTACAATATATTTTTGATGTTATGGAATTCCTATTTGGTAGATTAACAATTATAGGTTTAATATCACCATACTTCACAAACCAATTGAGATCATGGCAAATGTGGTGTGTAGCCCCAGTATCCATAATCCAATTAGTCTTACTATTGCATCTAAAATTGGCAAGAAAAGATTTACCTCCTTTTGTTAAATTGACAGAGCTGGTGCTCTTCTCAAGTAAGCTCATCAGATTTTGATATTTCTCTTTTGTAAGAGTCATGTTGTCACTTGTTGAGGCTTCAGCGCACTTGTTATTTGGTTCTTCCAAAGCTACTTGATTTGCATAGGAATTGCTTCCACTTCCTCTTCCAAAGCTTGGTGGATATCCGTGCTTTTTATAGCAACGATCAATAATGTGGCATGTCTTTCCACAATAAGTACAAATTTTGACATTTCCTCTTCCTCTACCTGAACTATGACCTCCTCTTTGGCCACCTCCATTGAAATTCACTCCACCTCTTCCATTACCTATCTGCTTATTTGATTCAGCTGCATTCACCATTCTTGAGCTATCATCAACTAAGTTATTTCCAATGGAGATTCCTCCACAGATTTTCCTTTCTTGCTGCATCACCATTGAAAATACTTTGTTTATCTGAGGTAGGGGATCCATTAACAAGACTTGAGATACAACTTCATGATATTCTTCATTCAAACCAATCAGAAATTGAATGATTCTGTCTTCAGCTCTATAAGCACGACTATCCCTCATAGCTAAGCACATGCAAGCAACTCTGCAGGTACAATTTGGCATAGGCCTGTACTAATCAAATTCCTCCCATAAACTTCTCAAATCAATAAAATAATTTGAAACCTTGTTGGTTCCTTGTTTCAGATTTGAAATCTCTTGGTGCAACTGAGCAACCCGTATTCTATCACCTCTCATAAACCTATCTTTAAGATCATTCCACATGTCAATTGCATTGTCAATGAACACAACACTTTGTGTAATTGATGGATTAATGGCATTGATAATCCAAGTGTGTACCAGATTATTGCATCGTTGCCATGCTCTGAAGTTGAGATCATTAGCATCTGGAACTTCTATGGATCCGTCAAGAAATTGATACTTGTTTTTCATCGCTAATGCTCGCTTCATCTTCATAGACCAAGCATGATAATTTTCTCCCGATAGTACCGGTGTTACACACACAGTTGCAGAGTTTTCTAATGGATGAACATAGTATGGATCAAGCGTATCAACAACTTTAGCACTACCACCAGTGCCTCTCGTCATGGTTAGGGTTCAACCAAATGTGAATCTTCAACAAAAGATGATTCAACTACAATGAATAACAATGTATTTCGAGAAAGAATCGAAATAGGGAACTGAATCAAGACAATAGTTTCGAGAAAGAATCGAAACACAAAAATCTGATTCAATAAGAATCAATCACAGAAGAAAAGGACTCAAGAAGAAAGATAAGCAATTTCAACAATCGTATGCAGCGGAAGTAGAGCAGGTTGAACCTGCTCTGATACCATCTAAGCAATGGTAAACACCATTGATGAAGATCTTGAACTACTTATAACTAGCATGAGAATGAAGAAGATCAAAAGAGAAGAAGAAGATTCTATTATTCATTGTAGAGAAGTTAGTTACATTAGTTACACAAGTCTATATATAGCAAACTATAAACTGTAACTAACCTAACTGAAAAGGTAACTAACAACTCAACTAAAACCAATCTAAAATGGACAGCTGTCATTAGTCTAATTCTTCTTCTTCATTATTTGTTAAGAGAGATGAGTTACTTTAATAATAAGTTACAGAGTTAGTAAATGTAGCAGTGTTTCAGTAGCCGAAAAATAGCAGAGTATTCTGTGTAGTATACGAATGGCAGTATTAGTTGTCTTAGCATAAATAATTGAGCAGAGAATTATCAGTAGGAGTAATTGACTAGTAGTATTTAGCAGAAATAATACTATTTATTAAATAGCAGAATGTATTGAATATATAGCAGGTTAATTTTTACTGTTTTAGTTAAGTTAAAAGCATAAATGTTGGTAATTTTAGTAGACGATTAATTTAACAGAGTTAATAAGTACTTTAGCACAAAGTAGAAATAATAGAATTTTTGACCGATAATTAATTAACTGGAAATAGTCGAAATAGTCCGAATAATTATGTGGTTTGTTTGTAGCTTATTATGGTTGATTCAGTGTGTTATATACTTGTCTTAAATTGGGAATTTGCAGGTGATAAATTGTGTTGTGTTACTTCCGTTGAATTATGATTATTAAGTTGTAGGCTTATGCCAATGTTGTAGTATTTGTTGTTATTAATTTTTTGATAAGTTGTAGGCTTATGCCAACGTTGTATAATTGTTGTTAAGTTGCAGGCTTATGGGCAGTCTTGAATTCCTGTTAAGTTGCTATTGAATAGTCGCATACATAACATAACAAGTTGGCCTAGATTGGCAACCACGTTGAAGTTGAAGGCTTATGCCTTGTTGATGCCTTTATTAATTGACATATTAGTTTTGCTCCATTTTTACAATGGGAGTTCTGCTCCATTGGTACCTGTCATACCCCAGAATTTGCCCATCTCTTTCTCCTATTCAAGCTCATACCAAAGTTCAAGGCTCAAAGATACATCCTCCTAGACAAGGGCTTAATGAACTAGGGTTTTGAACTCTCTAAAGAAAATCAATGAATCAAAGTCTCCAATGGATTTCATATGACCTTTGATTTTTCAAACTATCTCTATGGCACATGTCAAGCCTTGACTCAAAGGATTGCTCGGTCAATGACCCAAATGATCAACAGTCGACTAGTTTGACCTAGAAGTCAACTGTGGTCAAAGTACAGTCAAAACTCTTGATTTTTGGTCAACATCAACATTTTAATGTTAGATTCATCATTTGATCAAAGGTTGATCATGATTCATCAAGGAGATCTCAGAAATCATAAAAAGGACAAGTTTCTAAATTAGGGTTTCTAGGAGAAAGTCAACCCAACTTTGACCAGCCATATCTCTCTCTCATACTTTTTCATAAATTCCTCAACCAAAGCTCATACTCAAGGAAATTTGAATCTCTACAACTTTGATGTTGGGCCCAAGGTCAAGAAATGCTTCCACATAAGAGATATGAGCCAAAACTTTATAGGTCCTTCTAGAAGCTCGCAAAAAGATGTTTTCTGTCAAGGGCCATATCATCAAAATAAAATCTCCTAATGCAAAAAAGCTTTCAAAGTGGCCTGTAGAGGACATCTTGGACTTTCCAAAAAGTCCTAAATCATCTCAATATGATACATATTGAAGGAGTTATGACTTGTTGAAGTTGGCTAAAATATGAGAAATACATAAGGGTTAACTTGAGTAAATTTGAGATTTTTGGACTAATGGGCCCATTATTTGGATTCTAAATATGCCCATGACCTTAAATAGGGCCTTTAAATTCATTCATACTTCATCATGATTTTATTTTCCTATTTATTAATTTATTGTTTTAATTTTTTATTCATAGAAAATCAAAGATAAATTAGATAAATCATGAAATAAAATATTTAAAACACATAGGCTTGAATTTGAGTGATATTTGATGTCCAAAATAATTTGCAAATTGTATGAAGCAGATTCTATAAAGAAATCTTGTTCAAAATTGGCAAGTTTCATGTGATTGGAAAATCAAATCTCTCCATGATAATTCCAAAGATTGATCTCAATTTTGTTAACCTAATCTGATGCCTTATATATTCACAAGGATTCCAAATGTTGAAAAGGGAGAGGGAGGCAGAAAAACTCTAACCGAACTCGTGAAAAGTGGAAAAAATCAAAATCATTTTCTGAGTTGCAGTCGGATTCAGGCCAAGCCAAACATCCAAATCGATTCTCTTGCATTTTCTGAGCATAACCTACCCTTCATCGATGACCAAGACACAGTGAAGATCATCCCATAAAGTCACGATTTGCCTCAAGTTTTTGCAGATTCGATTTCGTACATACGTACCCTTTTAACGTGATTAGACCATATATTTATGTTTGTGATGATGTATTGATGCTTTCTGGGCAGTTTAATTGCATTTTAAGTGCAGGTTTGGATTGATGCCATGGCTAGGGTTTCGAAGCTCTAATTTAGGGCTATACGATTAGAGACCCGATTAACCCAAATTGATTACATTTTCGTGCTCAGGGAATGATGTTCAACTAATGTGTATTATTGTTTGGTATTTCTTGGCCGTGATTTGTAGGTTTGATGAGCATGAGGTTATAGCCACGCATAAAAAACCGTGGCTAGAAATGTTTCATTTTTGCAGATTTTCACACGAAGAAGAAGGCTCGTCGCGCGCCTTTTGAATTTAAATTTTGAGCGTTTTGCTTTTTTATATAATGTTTATTGGTTAAATTGTTAACAGCGCATGAATAAAGGCTCAGTGGAAGGAGTACATTCCCAAAGGCTTTGGTGGGGACGGATGCATGCTCGAGCCCTCGCGTCTGCAAGTTTTTGTTGTTGTTTTGTTTAAGATTTAGGCTTAAATGCACTTTTGACCCCCCTATTTTCATTATTTTTAACTTTTGAACCCCCTTTTACAAAACTCAGCCTTTCAGTCCCCAAACTTACTTACTTTTGGCAATTTTTGAGCCCCCCACCAGAATTGCATATGTGGAGTGTTTTAGTGATGACATGGAAGGGTGACCAAGCTGCCACGTAATATAAATCATTTAACCCAATATTTTTAATTATATTATTCCAATTTAATAAATGATGAAGTTTGTTAAATGGAATTTGTGTTTTTTGAACCCTAAAATTGAAACGAGTTCCTCTTCTTCCCTTCTGCTTCTTCCCTTCGTCTTCTTACCTTCGTCTTCTTCCCTTCTTCTTCATTCATTGTTCTTCAGTTAGGGTTGGAATCGCAGCAAAGCTCCTTCTTCTCGTTCGACCATGTCCCGTTGTTCTGTAGCAAGTAATCGCAGCAAAGCTTCCTTTGTCCACGGAGAATGCAGATGTGGTCTGGATGCACCCTTGATGACTTCGTGGACAGATGCTAACCCAGGACGCCGTTTTTATGGGTGTGGGATGTACAAGGTTAGTTTATACCAAACTTCATCAGCTTTTCCCTTTTTTCTTCTAAACATTGAAACTCATACCGTATACTCTCGTCTGTAGATCCAAGGGTCCAAACGATGCAACCATTTTGTTTGGTACGATGAAGAGATGGGAGCAAGAGCAAAGGATATGATTTCTACACTAAATCAGAGACTGAATAGTGCAAAGGTGACTATTGAAGAAGGGAAGAAAGTAGAAGAAGAGATGAATAAGCAGATTAAGGATTTGAAAATAAAGATCAAGAATTTGAAGATTTTGATTGTTATTATTCTTGTGTGCAGTGTTGGTAGCATTAGTATTAGGTTGTTGTAATCTGTATGTTGCAAGACTATTGTAATGTGTCTGCAAGTTTGAATGTTAGATGTTATTTGTTAAGTCAATACCAAATTGGTGGTCAATACCATCTGTTATGCAATCTCAATGTTATATGTTATCTGTTAAATCAATATCAATGTTATCTGTTTATCATTGTTATCAGTCCATACCAAATATTGAACATACTTTGAACAAAATCTTCTTCATGTAATCTGTACTTTTGAACAAAATCTGGACCTGTAATATGTACATATCTGGACCTGTAATATGTACATATTTGGACCTGTAATATTACCATAATTGGACCTGTACAAAATGTAATCCATAGTTAACCATCACACTTCTACTAGTTTACCATAATTGGACTTGTACAAAATCTGTACATAATTGGACCTGTAATCCCTAGTTAACCATCACACTTCTACTAGTTAACCATAACTGTACAAAATCTATACATAATACCAAATGACAGAATTGCAATAATACCATTTGACAGTAATTGAAATATATACATAATACCATTTGACAGTAATTGAAATATATACCATATGACAGAATTGCAACTTCATTTAATTGGCATAATACTAGGTTATCCAAAATAGTAGGTTGTTCATTACAAGTACACCATAATACCAAATTCATGACAGAAGTAGGTTATCCAAAATACTAGATTACACCATAATACAACTTAACCAAAATACTAATTATCCAAAATACAAGTGATCCAAAATACAAGTAATCTTCTTGGCACTACTGTTGAGATGGTTGTGTAGCCATTGGTGCTTGGGATGAGTTTCCAATCTCCTCTTCATTTGGCTTTGTTTTCTTCTTCTGTCCACCAGCAATCTTCTTCTTGTTTCCCCCTTTTGGGATGGCTCTATCAGCAGCTGTCTTGCCTTTGCAGCTTCTCTTGTTATGTCCCATTCCTCCACATTTATGACAAGTAACTGTTGCAAGTTTCCTGGGCAGTACATGCTTTAGTCTTGGTTCATCATTAGCTTTGTTCCTCATTTTCTTGGGACGACCTATTGCCCTTCGCATAATGGGTGGATTCATGGTGGACTGATTATCTAAAGGCCACAATTGTGGACCATTAGTGGGGTAAATGATGTGTGAATAGATGTTCTTGAAATTGTCCTTCCTGTAAAAGTCAAACACATTTAGATTAACACATAGATTAAGATATATATTTACTAACTTAAATACATGTGATAGAATGGTGTACCTGTAATATTCAGAAACATAGTCTTCAGGTTTTTTCTTGTTTTGCCAAATACATGTGATAGAATGGCTACAAGGGATGCCAGTTAAATCCCATTTCCTACATGCACAAGTCTCTTGCTTGAGGTTAACAACATATGTATCAATTCCATTAGTGACACCATATATGGCCATGTCATCATCACCATGCCATGTGGGAGTCCAATGTGCTGCATTCCTCTTGTTTTTTTCTAGCACCATTTGTATTCTAGGACATATATCACCACTGTAGGTATTCACTAGCTCTTTCATCTTAGCTATCCTCTTAGTGATGTAATGCTTAATCCCCTCTAATAGAGTGATTATTGGCTTATCCCTATATTCTAAAATAGCCCTATTAAAAGCTTCACACATGTTATTTACCTGGAGGTCACATTTGGAATAGGTTTTGAAGTGGGACCGACTCCAATAAGTTGCAGGGACATCCACCATCTCCTTCCATGCAGTTTCTTTCATGCCTTTCATCTTTAACATTGCCCTTTCCCATGATGGTACAGTTGTAGCTCTTGCTGCACTCCACATAACCTCTTTGAATTCAAGACCAGGATTCTTCTTCTTCCAATTCCCATATAGATGCTTCACACATATGCGTTGCTCAACATGAGCACTCACACTTTGAATTGCTGGTATTAATCCCTGCCATATAATGAAAACAAGTTTGAATGATAAGTAATCTCAACATATACATGTTTGAATGATAAGTAATCTCAACACATCAAGATTCAAAAAATGGTAAATAATTACAAGTTTGAATGTACCTTTTGTTGGTCTGAGATAAAAGCATATGCTCTTTGGTTTATAGCTTCCAAGTCTTCCAATAGAAGTTTGATGAACCAATCCCAAGAATCTCTTGTCTCAGCCTCCACCACAGCATATGCAATAGGCATAATCTTATTATTTCCATCTCTCCCAACTGCTGCCATCAACTGACCTCCAAAATCACCTTTCAAAAAACAAGCATCCAACCCTATTAATGGCCTACAGAATTTTGCAAACCCATACTTGCAAGCCTCTAGACATACATAGATTCTTTCAAAAACAGGGCCTTCATTTGAGTCTGCACACCTAATCACAACAGTACTGTTAGGGTTGGATTTCAACAATTCTTGGGCATACCTCCTCAAATGTTGAAATTGTTCCATACCAGCCCCTTGCAACATATCCATGGCCCTCCTTTTAGCCCTATAAGCCTGATCATGTGATAACTTTACTCCCCATCTATCAAGAGCTTGGGCAACCAATCCTGCTGGTTTCATGTCAGGGTTGTGCCTCAGAATGTGGCCAAACTTCTTAGCCAACCAGTTAGTCTTTGCTTGTCTATTATAAGGAGTCCTAGCACAATTATGTTCATCTATTAAACTCACCACTTGCCAATACTGATTCCCCACCCTCTTACTAACTCTCATGTGAAAATTGCATCCTTCCATACATTTAATCACCATTCTCTTTGCCTCATTCTTCTTTATGACAACATTTTTGTTGTTCTCCATACCATAGTCTTTGACAGCATCCTTCACCATTTCTTTGTTACTGAACACCATACCAAGCTCAAACTTTGATGACTCACCTCTTTTATAAGAAGGAAACTTTTCAAGTTCCTCATCATCACCACTACCATTAGGAGTATGCAGCACATCAGAATCATCATCCTCATCACTTTTTCTAGCCTTATCATGATCCTCATCACATTGCATCACTGATGTCCAATCCAAATCCTCAGTTTCTTCCACATAGTCATCACTGCATTCTAAGTCTTCATCAGATAAACTGCCTATCTCAGTATCAGCCACATAGTCTTCATCTTCTTCATCATCTTCTATTCCAACATCAACATGTTCAGTCTCAACATGTTCAGTCTCAACATGTTCAGTCTCAACATGTTCAGTATCCACATCTCCTATGTCAGCTTCATTCACATCCATTTCATTGTCACTTGCAACAACATTCTTATTCTTAGGCATATCAGCATCCTTTACAACTTCAACATCACTATCAACCTCATCCTCAGCACAATTTGGGCCACCATCATCATCATAATGATCTACTATGTCTTCATCCCCTAACACTTCTACTGTATGCTCAACATAAATATCCACCAAGTCAAATCCTTTTAAGTCCTCAATTAACTTAAGAACATCACCATCACAGTTAAGAGGT
The DNA here is from genome assembly GCF_029867415.1 of Vicia villosa. Classification (NCBI taxonomy): domain Eukaryota; kingdom Viridiplantae; phylum Streptophyta; class Magnoliopsida; order Fabales; family Fabaceae; genus Vicia; species Vicia villosa. Next base: position 26,575,650 of record NC_081186.1, on the reverse strand, counting down.
CTAAGACCACGACTAAAACTATACTTAGGGTTCCAATACCACATGCATTTGATATTCCTATATCCCTCTTTTCTGATCAATTTTTCAAACTGCATATATGACATGTAATCTGTATCCCACAGCCAATCCATCTCAGACACTAATCCATTAACATACCATTTAACAGGATGATCTACTAACTCTCCCATATGATGAATTCTAAGCTTAATGGTTTGACTCTGAACTGGTCTGAAAGGACAATGCTAACAATCAGTCTATAACAAACAGACAATAGAAGAAGATTAAATTAGGGCAAAATAGATGGGAATCGTGACTAACCTCGAACAAAATCTGACATCTTCTTTGTTCTTCGATGAAAGAGGAATGGGTGGAATGTCGCCACTGTGGTTACCGGTCCCTGCGTCGTCGCTTTGTGCCATCTCTGCAACTGCCTTAGGTTTTGAAGGATACGAGTGTTTGAGTGTTCAGAGCGTTTGAAGGATATGTGAGAAGTAGGGTTCGAGAGGTAGGAGATGAAGTGGGTGGGTTTTCAGATAGATGAATTTGGGGTTGGTTCAACAATTTAGGGTTTTGTTTATTAACTTACCTTTTCAGCAAATGATTGGAATTAATGAATTTTCAGAAAAACTATTTTCAATTAAAAATAATAACATAAATGATTTATATTACGTGGCAGCTTGGTCACCCTTCCATGTCATCACTAAAACACTCCACATATGCAATTCTGGTGGGGGGCTCAAAAATTGCCAAAAGTAAGTAAGTTTGGGGACTGAAAGGCTGAGTTTTGTAAAAGGGGGTTCAAAAGTTAAAAATAATGAAAATAGGGGGGTCAAAAGTGCATTTAAGCCTAAGATTTATTTCTCTATTTACTTGCAGATCTAGCGCCCTTATTCTGGGGAGGAATATCATGCACCCTTAAGCATTAACCGTTGGATCAATTGCCAACACAATCTAACGCACTCGGATGCGCGTATCTACCATGGAACATTGGAACTTCACCACACTGGATCTCACCTTTCTGCAGCTTTGGGCCTATTGTCTTGCTCTTCACACATGCTGTTTCAGTTTTCACCCTAGCCCATGTATGTATTTTTTTATCACTAATTTCATTATTCACTAGCTTTTAGGTTAGATATTTAGATAATATATTTAGATAATTAATTTAAGGTTAAATAGTTTTAATTAATTCAATAAATATGTTTTTTAGATTAAACTAATTAGAAATTAGGGTATAATTATTTTAATTAGGTTAATTAATTAATTTGGTTCTTAATAATCAATTAGAGTTTAGGAAAATAATTTTAATAAATTTTAGGTTTAACTTTAATAAAAGAAACCATAAATAAACAAGAGGTAGGGTTTGTCCATTAACTGTAGGTTTGTTTCTCCCTTAGGTAAATGTTGTCCATTAACTTGATTGTTTTTACTAACCCTTTTTATCTCTTATTAAAATAGGATTTGATTTAAAATCAGGGTTCGCCCCTTTTCAAAAAAAACCTTTTCCTTTTAATTTTAACTTGTGTTTATTTGCCTTTAATTTTTGCCTTGCCTTTATTTATTCTATTAACATGGTTAACTTGTTCCCCATTTGGGTTCGCCTTATGCCAATTGCCTTGCCTAATTTAATTCTTGCAATATTATTGTAACTGCCCCAAAGCCTTGTAATAGCCTAGGGATGTTATTATTTTTGCCTCTTTTCATTTGTAGGTGTTTACGGTAATAGATTTTGGTTTTTACTTTCTGCCTTTATTTTTCTGCCTACAGGTGTTTATTGTAATAGCGTAGACTTTTATTTTCTGCCCTTTTAATTCCTGTATGATATTAACTGCGTGGTTAGTAATCCTAGGGAGTGCAAGATAATTAATCGAATGTAGCTAACATTATTTACAAGATAAAATATTTGAACTGAATCACGTGATTGTGCACCCACACACCTTTAGGGTAACCCTTCTTGGTGCCTTGTTGCCTGTTGCCTTACTAATTATGCCTTTAAAATAGTCAAGTCCCTCGATTCCGAGGATACCTAAAGCAAGGTTTGCCTTAAAGAATAAAAATCATCAGGTCCCTCGAAGTTGCCTCGGTAAAACATGATGATTGTCCCAATTGCTAAGGTATCCTCGCATGTTGCCTTAAAATGACTATTATATCCTTCCCTTAGACTACTTACCCTCTTTATGGCAGGGTCAGTCTTATGGCGAACGATAATCCTCGATGACCCTTCAACATCCAATGAAAGGACTTCCTACCCTCTTTATGGTATGGATAGCCCTTTCAAACTGAAAAGCTAAAAGAACGATTTTTCAAACTTAGGGTAGGTAACTTTTAATTGCTTGCTCAATTCAAATTCAAAATCTTTTTTCTCACTTATCCTCAAAATCAAATTCAAAAAGACTACGCTTATTTACAAGCTAAAGTTCTTCCTCAAAATCTTTTCTTATTCACATTACAAACATTTTTAAAAACAAGTGAGCCAAGCAATTAAGAGCCCATGGAAAACCATGGATGCAAAGGGTGCCTTAAACCTTCCCTTTGTATAACTTACCCCCCGAACTCAAAATCTTTTTAAAAGGTCTTTTTCTGTTCTTTTAGCCTTTCTATATATTGGATAAAATAAAAGTCGGTGGCGACTCTTGCTTACCGCGACATTTCTTTAAAGTCAGTTCACCGTATTACAGTACCACATGCATGTGCTTTATAATAAGTTGCATCTCATGTTGCATATTTGTGTTGTTCATAATGAATTTTATTGGTAGCTTGTGTTGATGATTGTGTGATAATAAACGTTGTTTGCAGTTTGTGAAGTGGTGATTTTACTTGATATGATTCTAGTATAGTATTTTTCATACGCTCAATTATATTGTAAGATATCTCACCCCTTCTGTTGTTATGTTGTCTCTATGTGGGTAACGTGCATGTAATCTAAAGTGAAGGTTGTCTACCTTGATTAGTTCGAGTCGGTGTCGTTGCTCTGATACGTAGCACTCGGGGGAATAAGCGCATGTTTTCTTTACTGTTGGTTTTTATTAAGTTTCTAGAATTTTAAGTTGTTTTATGTGGGAGAAAGATGCTATATTTGTTTGAAGTTAAAAATTTGTTACCTTAAAGTTGTAATGTGTAACATCCCGATATTTTCTATACATTAAATATATTCTTTTAATAAAATTTTACTGATTCATTATTTAATCAACAATAAGTCTTATAAGTATTGTTAAAATTTAATTATTTATTTCTATTGCTATATTTTAATTATTTTTTTAGCTATAATTAATTTAATAAATTAGTAATATCAATATTAAATGTGTTCGGTTAAATTTATAAATAAATTTATTATATTTTATAATTAGTGTTAAGAGTGATCATTATATTTGTGATTTTATTATTTTTATAATTATAAATATAAAAGTATTTTAATGTGGTATTTTTTTTAAATAAATAATCCTTTAAAGAATAATAAGAGTGATGAGGTGGTGGCTTAAAGAAGAAAAAAATAAGTAAATGGAAAAGGGGATATGACGTATATATGCTTTGTCATGGTTAGGTTTAGGTTTATAGCATGTGGAATAACAACAACAACAACAATAATAATAATAATAATAATAATAATAATAATAATAATAATTAAAAATAAAAGTAAAATTAGGAAATTAGAATCAGTCCAACTCTTTCTCTCTCTCTCTTCACTTATAAGTCTTAGACTAACTCAATATTCTCCTAATTTTTAGAACTACACGATCCTTCACTTTTCTCTTAACTTCCATTTTAAACTTTATTCTGGTATAAACTCTCTACAAGACTGAAATAAAAATCTCTCATTAAACAATTTCTACTCACCGTTCATTTTTCAACACCAGTAACTCTTCTATTTCGTTTCGATTTTGTTCTCTAAAGTATTCTTGAAAGTGTGGTTCGGGTGATCAAATGCTAGAGCCTTAAGAGTAATTCCAATACAAAGGGAAACACATTAAGGTAAGGGATTTTCTCCATGTAACTCTAAACTAAACTTGATTTAAGAATTAGGTAGATATTATATACATTTAACTGTTTAGAGATTTTAAATAATTGAAAACCTAAATTTAAAAAAATACGTGGAATTGTACGTTAATTTTCTTCTAGCAGATTCTCCCCCACTTCGCTCAACCCAACTCCTGCAACAAAACAAACAAGTACCGACATTGATTCACTCACATGTCGCGTACCAAGGGATAATACGCCGATATTATTCAACTGTCGTGCAACTCAACTGACTCGACAATTGGCCAGACGGACCGACCTGCTCTGATACCATTATTGTAACACCCTGCTAAACCCCGCGGCAATTAAATAAATGATCAGAGTAAAGCATTTTAAAAAGGGTGCCAAAATTAAATAAATCAATTAAACCAACTATAGTCTGAAGTCATGCTTCATTAGGAAACGATTTACCAAAACATAATCATGTTCATCACACCGGAATAAGGAAACATCGCCAATACAACCAATGGAAATATAATCCAACACTAAATAAAATAGAGTAATCTCATAAAACTCTAAAACTATCGTTCCCCAGTGTTACAAGATCAGAGCATGATCGACACGACTTAAAATAACGGATAAACTCTACGAGTCATCCTCACCGAGCACTAATGTCGCTACTCCTTACTCTGAAAAATGTCAACAACTAAGGGTGAGTCTCATTCACAATTAATTAATGTTATGCATTCATAAGCAACAAAACATCATAATATATCATTCACCCAATTTGTCATATATTCAGATTTCAATCATCATTCATCATTCATCAACCACAACAAATACACACCAAACATAACACTGAAATCATTTCAATCATGTTATGACAACAATGCATATAAGCAATTGACACTATGCTTGTGGTACCAATAAACCGTTGAAATAATTTACCTGAACGATCTAAACCTCATCGAGATACGGCCCTAGCGATACAAATTCCACACAATGGGAATTATGTCCACCATTGATCCAAACATCACCGGGATCCATCGCCGAAATGCGCATGAATGAATGCACACATATAACATACTTAAAACCATCATCGATCTGATGCACCACATCGTCTTATCATAACTCACCAATTTCATCACCGACAAAGTATGTACATGTTTGCACAATCATTTGATTATTTACACATTTATCATAATAACCATAACAATAACCACCATCCATCATCATACCGAAACATTGCCATATTCACACAATCATACGTATGCACAATATTTCATTTTACAAGAAATTAAATCAATTTTAAAAATATGTCAAGCCACTTACCATCCCACCAATTCATCATATATAATATTTAATTTGCTTTACAACACCCAAAACGGCACTAAGAAAGGATATACGGATCAAAAGTTATGATTTTTCAAAGTTCCAAAAATTTCTGCACAACAGGGTCCACTAAGCGACACACCTGCGGCTTATGGAAGAATCGAACTACGTTGGGACTTCCGCTTAGTGGACTAGCTTCGCTTAGCGAGCCCTTTTATTTTTTTTGAAAAACGAACGGCATCCGCTTAGCGAGCCAGGGGCCGCTTAGCGGACGTGCGATTCTGCAGATTCTCAAGTCTGTGACACACCCGCGATTTCACACATCCACCACTACAAACCGTTTCTAAACATCATTTAGAGGTAAGAAATCATCACAAACATCATCATACATCATCAAACATCAATAAAATACATTTATCAATCAACAATTCATGCAATCTCATCAATTTCCCTAAACCTACAATCCCAATCCCAATATACTCAATCGAATCGAATCATATCTTAATCCATTCTATAACCTATAATCGCATGATAAAAATTAACCGGAAGAGCCCCCCTTACCTTAGCCAAGAATCTAGACTTTTACCCTTCTTCTCTATCAAACCCGTAAGCCCTCTTTCTTCAAATTCAGCAAGAATCTCCAATCTTCAAACTCGCTTATCTCCCTCAAAAACTTCCTTGAAACAAATTAATATATCAAATCGAAGGAAATTTCTTGTAGAATCCGAATCTTCAAGAATGACCTGATTTGGAGCTACGAGCAGAATGTTATGACTCATTTTGTAAGGACTGCACCATGAATACGAAAATAGGTTTTGTCCATGAGTTCTTCTTCTCTCTCTCTCTCTCTCTCTCTCTCTCTCTCTCTCTTAGGTTTTTCTCCTCTATTTCTCAATTTCATCTTATTTCCTTGTTTTATGAAAACATAACATAATTTAGTAATGGGCTCAACAACTTTACACCCCTTGATTACTAAATACTACACTTGGCCTAAAGACCAATATTCCATAATTCCTCCAAATAGCTCAACGAAAATACTAAATAATTCTAAATAATAATTTAATTTCCGATTAAATTAAAATTAAAAAATATGGGGCATTACAACTCTCCCCCACAAAGAGAGTTTTCGTCCTCGAAAACATACTTTAAGTGAAAAGTTCCGGATATGAGTCCTTCATCTGACTCTCCAGTTCCCAGGTAACATTTCCCTAGTCGATCCTCAAATCATCTTACATAACCAACAGAAAGCATGTCTCATGCATTCAATCTCAGCTCTTACGTCGCATTCGACCACCCCAAAGGTGTACCACTCGCTATATCTCCAAAAGGTTAACGACAATGAAACGTCGAGGTGCGACCCATACAATACGCCCAATAATTGAATAATATAATTACACATTCCATGGTATGATCACACCTGAATAACACTGCAGTAATCCATTCCATCTACCGAACGTACCAACCTTAGACACACTTTTACATCTGAGCGATAAAATAATACTTACACTTTTCACCAACTGCTTCCCTCAAGAAACTCAATAATAATATTCCTATACCATTGAATTTAAACTATCTGACTCCTCTCAAGTCACACCAGCAATTATCCTACACGTTACATTCCGCTTTTGCTGCACTATTCTAATTACTCATTACAATCATCATCACCAATTAGATTTCTTAGTTTTACCTAATTCCGACTCTCTTTACTCATTCGTTTAAAATCCTCCTTTACCATACATGGTACTAATTTACCACTTAGCAATAGTTACACGCACTCAAAAACAGAATCCGGAGTTACTACATCTATTAAAACATTCCAACCATCGTAACGAGTACACACAAGTAGTTATAATCACACTCATCATCCTCAATATACCATTGCTAACAAAATAACTCAAACTGAGTCACACTCTTCTCTAAGAGTTAAATCAACTTCGTCCTTCATAGAGTATAATTCCTCATTATATCTTGAAATCTACAATAACACCTTACAACAGCGCAAAATTATTATAGCATCATATAGTATCATCTCATCGTCTTAACTTCGTTGAATACATACTCGTTAACTACGTACAACCACAATAACATATTCATCATCTCGGCAATTATTCAAAAGGGTTCTAATTCTCCGGTACAACATCCTTACATCCACTAGATCCTGAATCCAACATATAGATCGATACATGTTCTCTACGTAGGCTTCCGACATATTAATTCCTCACTGCCCACGAGTAGTACTCATAACACCACTCAACATCACACTTTCGCTGTGCAACTTTGATTACCCGTCTTAAGTCACCGTCCAATATGTTGCACTCTTTCATATTCACTTCTTCATAAGTTCACACACCATGGTGAGTGATTATTCTCACGGCTTAGTATTCATCACATCTTATACCATTAAGATAACAAACAATATCATCCCATCTATATGATTCTGTCTACTATCAACAAGAGATTAAGGGTGATCAAGTCCTCAATTTGTCAATAGATAGCCGACAACCATATTTAAGCATAAACTGTCGTTACTACATAATAGTGTCCTTTCTGAGTTTGCACTCAAACTCATTAACATCGTCATAGTTCAATAATTCACTACGGTGTCCTTGTTCTAGAATATTCTTTCGAAGCTCAAAAACATCAAGAACACAAACTCGATCACCCAACCTCATTATACCATTCTCGTCAATTATGAATTCACCGCCTTTACCTTGGTAATTCAAAGTCATCTTATCGATCAACTCAACATCAGCTTTCTGACCTTCTCTAATCTCGTAAAGAATACCACTAGTCAGCTTTAGTATACCCAATCTAACACTATTAGGAGTGTCGTCACATACCAAACTCAAATCTCTAAATTATTCAATTAAATCCATTCCTTTCACCATTAGCACCAACATATTTAAAGACTTCCTACTCAACGCATTAGCACGACATTTTCCTTACCAGGATGGCAATTCAAACCAAAATCATAATCTTTAAAAAAAACTCTAACCATCTCCGTTGCCTCGTATTAAGCCCTTTCTGATCAAAGATGTACTTCAAACTCTTATGATCACTAAACACTTCGAATCTCGAACCATACAAATAATGTCGCCACAACTTCAAAACAAAAACCATAGCTGCCAACTCTAAATCATGAGTTGGATAATTCCTTTCATGCACTTTAAGTTGTCTCGACGCATATAAGCTACTACTTGCTGATTTTGCATCAATACACCACCCAAACCCATCAGTGACGCATCACAATATACCACAAACGATTCTGCCGGATTCGGCAGAATCGAGATAGGAGCACTAGTCAACCTCTTATTCAACTCTTGGAATCCTTCCTCACATTTCGAATCCCAACCAAATGCTTGAATCTTTCTTGTCAACTTATTTTACGGCAATGCTAACTTTGAAAATCCTTTTATGAACTTTCTGTAGTAACCTGCAAGACCAAGAAGACTACGAATCTCTGATACTGACTTTGGAGCTTCCCATTTAGATACCGCTTCTATCTTCGTGGGATCAACCGCTATACCATCTTTTAGAAATCACACGTCCAAGAAAGCTAATTTCATCCAACAAAAATTCACACTTGTTAAGTACTCTTCAACTTCAGAATCACTAATGTACTCATACATTACTATTCATCTTGTCCCAAATCAAAATCCTCATCGTAGCAAAAGACCATAACAACATTCATAACTCGTGGTTTTACTCCAAATTCCATGACATATTTCGCGTCGAAATATCATTCCACTTGCAATCTCAACAAAGTCTTCCTCACATCAATAGGTGTCAGAAATCCTCTACAATTCTTATTTTATACATGTCATTGCTTTGACATCACAAATACGACTTCAAACGTTCTAAAGTTTATTTCACCTTTACTACTAATTCACTCCTCACTAAAATCCATCGGCACTCAAATAATCTTTATTACCGAACATCTCATTAACTTATTCACCAATAACATGTTCTACTCAACTTTGTTTCAAACAATCACGGTAGTATGCATTCCTATTTAACAAGTTTCACGATTCCATAACCGACTTCAAACTCTTTCCTCATAGGATCAATCTACTATATTTATAACTCTCCTATAAGGTAGAACATAATCTCTCCTCTTCGAAGGTTCAAACGGCATATTAATCCGACACTCGGAACTCAAGATATGAATTTTCTAATGTCATCCGAAATGCAACATCGACATCATGCAGAGACACTCTATACGATATCTCCAAAACTCCTCAAATGTTACATTTAATTATTAATATTTCTTCTAAACAAACCTTTTAATTATTCCTTCAATCCGTTCAACTCTGACACTGACATCCCGTGCAGTACCAACAAACAAGTCTAGATCTAAGAACAAGCGTAACCGCAACTTCACATCTTTCCAACATCATCCTGTCACAATTAAATATGTTACAGCTGCTGCAACCATTTTTATAATAAAGTTCATCTCGTTAGCTTTTCCACACTTCAAACGGAACTCAAATTGGATGTCCAGAACTCCAGTTATGAATTTTCGAAGTTTCACAATGAATCAACACTTTTCCTGTGTTTTGCTTATGGAAATTCCGCTCCAAAACTCATCCTCTTCAAATCAATCACATTCTAAACAGCCCCTTATCATATCTCTTTGCTTCCAAATTCTTATAACTTGAGCAACACATTCCATCGCCGAAGTTCAATTTATGAAACATCACGACATCAATCCTCTTTGCAAACGTTCAACTGAACCTCTTCCGAAAAGCAAGGCTTCTCCCCCACTTCACTCAAACCAACTCCTGCAACAAAACAAACAAGTACCAACAGTGATTCACAAACATTACGCGTACCAAGGGATAATACCCTGACAGTATTCAACTGTCGCACAACTCAACTGACTCGACAATTGGCCGGACGGACCGACCTACTCTGATACCAATATTGTAACACCCTTCTAAACCCCGCGGCAATTAAATAATTAATCAGAGTAAAACATTTAAACAAGGGTGCCACAAATAAATAAAACAATTAAAATAACTATAGTCTGAAGTCATGCTTCATTAGGAAACGATTAACCAAAACATAATCATGTTCATCACATCGGATTAAGGAAACATCGCCAATTCAACAAATGGAAATATAATCCAACACCAAATAAAATAGATTAATCTCATAAAACTCTAAAACTATCGTTCCCTAGTGTTACAAGATCAGAGCATGACCGACACGACCCAAAATAACTAATAAACTCTACGATTCATCCTCACCGAGCACTAATGCTGCTACTCCTTAATTTGAAAAATATCAACAAGTAAGGGTGAGTCTCATTCACAATTAATCAATGTTATGCAATCATAAGCAACAAAACATCATAGTATATCATTGACCCAATTTGTCATATATTCAGATTTCAATAATCATTCATCAACCACAACAAATACACACCAAACATAACACTGAAATCATTTCAATCATGTTATGACAACAATGCATATGACCAACTGACACTATGCATGTGGTATTAATAAACCGAGGAAATAATTCACTTGACCGATCTAAACCTCATCGAGACACGGCCCTACCGACACAAATTCCACACAATGGGAATTATGTCCACCATTGACCCAAATATCATCGGGATCCAGCACCGAAATGCGCATGAATGAATGCACACATATAACATACTTAAAAATATCACTGATTCGATGCACCGCATCGTCTCACCATAACTCACCATTTTCATCATCGACAAAGTATGTACATGTTTGCACAATCATTCGATCATTTACACATTCATCACGATAACCATTACAATAACCACCATCCATCGGCATACCGAAACATTTCCATATTCACAGAATCATACGTATGCACAATATTTCATTTCACAAGTAATTAAATCAATTTTAAAAAAAAGTCGGGCCACTGCCCATCCCACCAACTCATCATATAAAATATTTAATTTGCTTTACAACACCCAGAACGACACTAAGAACGGATATACGGATCAAAAGTTATAATTTTTCAAAGTTCAAGAAATTTCTGCACAGCAGGTGTGGTGTCGTTTTTTTTCCTCCCCGTTTCACTTGGGAGGACGGCACGCTAGACCCTTCACGCGAAATTTGGAAGGAGAATGCGCCCGTGGTGGGAGGAATTTTATTTCAGTTCTTCCTACGATATCACACGAACTTTCTTATTTGTCCTACGAGTAGGAAAGGGGAAAAAAGATCTCAACTAAACCCTAGGAGTTTGCTAAGTGTGGGAATTCACCTAGACTAGAAATTCTGGAGTCCGGGGGGTCGGTTATACATAGGGAAGTGTTTAAACACCCTACATATCTGTAGTACTCTACAGGAACCTTCTCTGTGTCTAAATGTGTTTGTGCTGCTAATGATTATTGGGAAAGTTTCTCCTTTGTATTAGGAGAAGGAATTGAATTGAATAAAAGAAAGACAGACAGACAGACTGACTATTTTTGGTATTTTATTAGCTCGCTGAGATTCCTTGTGAACCTCATGCCTACATATCCCTAATGGAAGTCAGAGCTTAATGTAGTTCGGGGAACTAATTAATTATTAATTATTTTTGGGTGCCTTGCTTGAAGCTCAAGGTTGAAGCTTGAATTAAATCTCTGTTTACAGTAAAGAGACATGAATTTATCTTTACAGAGAGGTATTTCTACTATTCCACCACAAACATTAAAAGAGTGACGGAATAACTGAATTCATTTCATTCAAGAGGGGGACCTTACTTGTGTATGTGCAAGTATACCAGTCAAATGCCTCTTAAATGAAAGAAAGATGCTCATCCAAATTAGGGAAAGTTACCACATGTTTGGGTTTTACTGCCAGCTCATGCCTTTCAAAATCCTAAATGGGAGACTTGATTAAAATTAAAATGAAATGTAATGTTTGTTTGTTTGAATGTGGTGAGATAGAGGAAAGATCTCTCTATAGAGATAAGCTATGTCTATCTACTGTATAAAAGATTTGATCTTTATCTGGCTTGTATGAGGCCCAAGCTTGAGGCTTTTTGATTAATGTATTATTTATTGACTCTGGGAGATGACTCCACTGGGGGTTAATTACAAGGAATCTTTGTATTCTGTACAAAGCCCAGAATTGAGGCTAACTCTAGCTAGAAAAAATATTATTTTCTGCCTTGTACAAAGCCCAAGGTTGTGGCTGACTAAGTATGAATGACCCTAATAGGGAAAATATCCTAGATGTTAGGAATCTTTGACACATGAAGTATGGTTTATCTGCCTTGTACAAAGCCCAAGGTTGTGGCTACCTGAATGATGAAGGACTCACTGGGGAGACTCTATTATCTGCCTTGTACAATGCCCAAGGTTGAGGCTGACTATTAACAGGGGAGTTTTATTGTTTTGGTGCCTTGTATGAAGCCCAAGGTTGAGGCTAACTATTTTTGTTGGATTTTTGACTCTACTGAAGGATTTATTTATTAAAAGACTGATTTTTTTTTGGAAGCTAACCCTTTCCAGGGGTTTTGACTCAGCTGGAGAATTTATCTTTTGAAAAGAATGATTTTTGGAAGCTAACCCTTTCCAGGGGTTTTATTCTTTTAAACAAGTTTTTATTAATTGACTTTGGAGGCTAACCCTTTCCAGGGGTTTTGACTCTTTTGGGGAAATTATCTCCTAAGAGAAATGAATCTTTGGTTTTTGAAGAAGTGATTTTGGAGGCTAACCCTTTCCAGGGGTTTTTGACTCTTTTGGGGAAATTATCTCCTAAGAGAAATGAATCTTTGGTTTTTTGAAGAAGTGATTTTGGAGGCTAACCCTTTCCAGGGGTTTTGTTAAAATGATTGGCAGAAAGATTATCTAGTGGAGACTTCTTGTTTAAAGCCCAAGATGAAGGCTGACTCTTGCTGAGGATAAGCAAACATGGATCCTAGACTCTGCTAAGGAAAATTGATGAAGATAAGGGTGACAGAGACTGTCCATGTCTCTCATTCCAAAAGGTGTACTCAATGTAAAATTGAGACAAACTTAGCTTGTTTAAAGTCTGGATTAAATTAGAAGAAACTCACCGGGGTATGTTAAAAGGTGACTAAAGACCTGTTCCTATGTTTATAAGAAACCTGGTGGGTCCTTGTATACAAGCTCAAGAGGAAGCTGGAAATGCTTTTAAGAAGCCTGTGGGTTCTTGCACAAAGCCCAAGAGGAGGCTAATCGAGGATCATCGAGGGTCCTTGTTATAGCACAAGAGAAAGCTATGTGGTTTTGAACTTATTTTGGCTTTAAGCAAATGGGTAAGAGGTTTCACCGGGAATAATTCCTCTTTGGGTGGATGTGTCCTATTTTTTTGGATTCTAAGGTTTTTGCCAAGATGTTTCACCGGGAATAATTCATCTTGGGGGTTTGAACTACATATCTCTAATTAGGAAAGAGCCTTCACCGGGAAGACATTCTCAATCCTAGGTCATATTCCTATAATATATACATAGTTTAACTGTCCTAGGGTTTACACTCAAACATAGTTCTAATATATATAAACAGTTCTATATATGACAGTAATTTAAATAAAGATTGTAAATTGAAAGCTTGTAAAGCCTAACCTGGATGGAGTGGAGGCCTTTGAAGAAGTATGTACAAAGCCTTACCAGTAATTGATGGATAACAGTTGAATATATATATGATAAACAGTTAAGGGTTTTGAAAACAGAAGAAGTGAAGATGGACAAAGGTCACATAGGTATCTGAAGAGTTTCACCGGGAATAATGCCCTTCAAATACCAGAAGAATATTTTGAAAACAGAAAGAGGATTTTGTAAATACGGTTTTGAAAATTGACAAAAGTCAGCTTAGTTAAGGTAAAGATAAAATCTATACCTAAATAAGACCTAAATAATTAGGGTTTTATAATAAAATTATTTACAAGATAATTAGATTAAAACAAAATGAAAATATATATATTTAAAGTATTTAAGAAAACACTTAAAACATACTATTTTAAACCTAATAAAAATATATGAAATAAATAATATTTTTATGATTTTTTTGATCATTCACAAAATAGATATATTAAATAACAAGTGTGTGAAAAATGAAGTGAAAATGATTTAATTTGATAGGTGAATTAATTGTGTGAAGTTGTGAGAAAAAATGAAGGGAATTAGTGGTAAAAAAAAATGGTTTTGTCTCCTCCAAGGTTTGAACACACGCCCTCTAGGTCACACACCCAAAACAAACACCACTGAGCCAACGCGCGTGTGGTGATAGTAAGTTGGCTTCAATGCAATTCATATAGTGTTCAAGTGTATAGAAGCAAAAAAGAAAATAAAATCAAAAGGTCTGAGGCGAGGGGGATTCGAACCCCAGACCTTGGGCATGAGGAGACTAAGAGCGCATGTGTGGCCACTGGGGCAAGTTATTCATTCGTTTATGAAACGCATATCATTAAATATAAAATGAACTCTGCCCTGGGATTTGAAATTTGCGCGCCACCACCATTGTCATCTTCTTCCTCAAGCTCTCAAATTTTGAATTTCTGAACTCTCTCAACTCTCAACCATTCGCAAAGATGTAAAGACCAAACTTGCTCTAAATTCACTCACGATTCCAGATATGTAACTAATATGAATTTATATTAACTACATCTACTGAATTATCTAAAATACGTGAAGAACCCTAAAATTTGAAAATTAAATTAAATGGCTATACTGAAGCATAAATGACTGATGATAAAGGGTTTTTAATCCTCTTATGATGCTGAATAGAATGGTGTTGAGTTTTATCCAAAAAGGTACATGAATTAAAGAGGTGGAGTTGAGAAACTTACCTCTGAAAATGAAGATCGTGAGGATGTTGGAGAGCACCTGGGTTTGTATGAATGATCCTAAAAGCTTCCTTGGGACTCAGTGATGCTAACTGGATGCTTGTTGTGACCTCAAACCTTCTGAATTGCTCTACTCGACTCCTTCGATTTGAGCTTCAAGTGAACATGGAGGATGATGAATTTGCAGTTACAGATGAGCTGCGACCATCTGAATAGCTTCACTATACTCTAAGGAATGTGCCTGGATGCTTAACCTTGCTTGGAACCTCCTGGATTGTTCTGTGGTCCTCCAACTGCAAGTTCTCCAAATGAGAGGTGAAGATGATGATTCTCCACGCCCAGAAGTGTTCCAGAGGTTTGGATCACCTCTAAATGCCTCCCTCAATGTGTTTGAATACTTACTTTCAAAGAGAGAGCTTTGGTTTGAAGAATCCGAGTCTTCTTGCCAAAGGACCTTTGAAAAAACTAAGTATGAAGAAAGAAAAGAGAAAGAAAGAATTCTGTTGCTTTGGTGTGATTTTCTACTGAGGTATGCTCTCCTATTTATAGGCAAATGGTTCAGTATAGTTGCAGAGGAGTGAGCTTGCTTAGTGAGGTTGATTTGGTTTTCTTGGCCATGAAGGAAGTTTGCAAATATCTCTTATGCAATGATGAGAATTTTGATTCCATTTGATCAATCCCCTAGCCCTTGATTTTGCTTGATCTTAGGGGACAAATCTGAGACAGAAATGAGCTCCAATTGGTTGGGAAGAGATTCCTTTGGTGACTCATCAATTTGCCATAAATTCCTAAATGTAATCATTACATAATCACATGCCTTTGTTTTTGGGAATCTTCTCTAATCCTTATGCAATGATGAAATTGGATGTATGGTGTGCTTGCAGATGTATTAGAGGTCGGGTAGCATCATTTAGAGAAGGCATTTGCACAAAATTGCAAAGTTCCAATTTATACATGACCTATAATTTCACCTTATGAGGCCAACTTTGAATGAGCATAACTCCTAGCTCAAAATGAATTTGGAGAAGGTTGAGCATAATTTGGAAAGCCCTAAACATCTACTTCAAATCATTAGTTTGGGGTTTCTTCAGAATCATTTGGGAAAATTGTGAAAAATGAGCCCAAAGTTGGATGAAAACTAGGTTAAAAATACTTAGAAAAATTTCTAAGTTTTTATAACCTAAAGCTTGAAAATTCCAAATCTCTTAAATGGTTGATCTTTTGAAAAAAGTTCCTATGTAAGATGTTGTTTTATTTTGCAAGATCTACAACTTTCATGTTGGAAGTTTTTTGAGTTGTGTAGGTGAAATTTTGAGTTCCCACAATGCCCTCAAAAACCCTAATTCCCGACTTTTTGCTCCTTGATGATTCTTCTTGAATTTCTTTGGTCAAATGACTTTAATATCAATATATTGATGATATTGATCTTTGAAAGTCATGGTTTGACCAAAAATCTTAAAAGTCAAAGGTGATCCCATACAGTTGACTTTTTCCAGATAAAGTGAGATTTTGGACTTTTGTGTGGAATTAAGATCTTCTCCTCAAATGAGTGATGTAAATGGGTTATATTGAGGTAGTAGAGGTTCTTGAATCCTGCCTTGAGTTTTGGATCCATGCCCTGATTAAAAGTCAACTATCCAGATGAATTAGGTTAAAAACCCTAATTGTCGACCAGATGAAATTGGTGACTGTGGATCTTAAATTGAGGTGTGATGTCCAGTGGATCTTATTGTATGGATCATTTGAAGATGATTGAAGTCTTTAATATATGTCCTGGGGCTTTTTAGGGTTTCCCAAAGGTGATCCCTGATTTTAGTCCTTGATAGGCTCAAAAACCCTAGTCTGGTGACCTGAGTAAACCTGTACTCAGATGACTGAGTGTCTAATCAATCATAGGTGAATATAAAAGTGAAGCTTTTGAGTCCTATGATTGTGTTAGAGACCAATCCTTCTATTGATTGATCCTTTGCCTGAGTTTTCTTATCTTTGAACATCCTTGATTAAATGCCAAATGAAGAAGTGACTGCTCTGGGTACTTGCTTTGACCTGATGAAAATCCTGAAGATATGTCATCTCAGGGGGGTCAAAAATTAGGGTATGACAGATGCCCCTATTTAAGTTTCTTTTATTCGGAGGGAGAGAGATTGATATCTCGATCTCTCCTGCGTGAAAGAGACTTAAATATCAAAGAATGCCCGAATTTTGGGCGCTCCTGAGATGTTGTAATTGATAAAATCTTTACATGAACTGATCCCGTTATCGCACTTAGCGGGGGATAAGGAGACAAACTCCTGTAGGAATACGTCATGTGGATTCTGGCGAATGGATAGCAGTGTAGGATGCACAATCCATCTTTTTTAACTAAGTGTTGACACTTAGAAAAAGGCAAACAACCTCCCCCTTGTTTCGGATGTCCATATCTCGAAACTGGTCTAAGTTGTGATTTTGGACAATATCTCAGATAAAGAGAAATTCTCCAAAGATTTGTTTCCTCGTCAAACTTCTCATCAGCACTCGGAGATGAGACGCCATTTGATGGTAATAAAGAAACTTCAAAGGTTTGTTTCCTCATCAAACTTCTCATCAGCACTTGGAGATGAGACGCCATTTGATGGTAATAAAGAAACTTCAAAGGTTTGTTTCCTCATCAAACTTCTCATCAGCACTTGGAGATGAGACGCCATTTGATGGTAATAAAGAAACTTCAAAGGTTTGTTTCCTCATCAAACTTCTCATCAGCACTTGGAGATGAGACGCCATTTGATGGTAATAAAGAAACTTCACCATCCCTCCTTTCAACTTGACGTTTTTGAAGGATCGTCATATGGTCCCGCGCTCTTTTGAGGGGCTAATGACTTTGCTTGAAAGCAGACGAACTGTTTTCGGGGTGAAAACCCACATTCATCGACTTGTGCCGGGGAACCAACAAACTGTTTTCCTAAGAGGAGAACCGCCATTTGTCGACTCTGAAGGGGATCAAACATCTCAGAAACAGACAAACTGTTTAAAGAAACTGCCATTTGTCGATCTCTTGAATGTTTAACAGACAAACTGTCTTTCCTTGGGGAAAGACTGCCATTTGCCAATTGCTAGGGGAACAAACTGTCTTCTACTGGGAGAGACCGCCATTTGTTGACCCTGCCGTGAAAGAAAGTGAGCAAACTGTCTTCTGCCAAAAGAGACTACCATTTGCTGACTTTGTTGAGGAATCTTTAAGCAAAACGAACTGTCTTCATGAAGAAGGCTGCCATTCGTTATTTTTGTTTGAAAAAGTGAGTGAACTGTCTTTTGCCGAAAGAGACTGCCATTCACTGACTCCGCTGGGGATCATTTTTCGATCTGCCGGGGAGATTCCCAATTATTTTCTTTGACGAAAAGTGGCATCTCTTGACCCTGCTGGGGAAATACCAAACTGTTTTCTTTGACGAAGAGTGGCATCTCTTGACCTTGCTGGGGAAATACCAAACTGTTTTCCAGGAGGAAAAACTACCACTTGTCAATTATGTCGTGGAATCCACACTTCTTGGAGAAGAGAACCGCTCATCGACCCTGTGGGGAATTCCAAAATGCAAAATAGACTATCTCATCTGAAGAAGATTGTCGAGTGTCGCTCTGCGGGAGAATCTTGGCTGAGGAACTCCAAAAGTGAACAAACTATCCCTTTGAGGGAGACTACCATTTGTTGACTTGCTTGGGGAATTTGGGTGTATGAACCTTCTTCATGAAGAAGAAAAACCCTTTCACAACTTCGCAGGGGAATCTCGAGTATATGTCCAAGTAATTTGGGTATTAACACGATCAAAACCTGGCTAGACTATGCTCATTACGCAAATATGGTGTGAGACAAAATGCATGAATATTACGATGATTATGAAATGCAAAGTGAATGTGAATAGAATTGTCGCGGATGTAAAATCCTATGATACGACTCGAATCTTGTTGATCAGAAGATGTCTTCTTCTTGTAGTTCGAACTCTGTTGGGGATACCTGGTTATCAGTTGTCCGCTGTCCGAAGTGAGTGATATGAATTGAAGTGAAGATCCGTCATCGGGAGATGTTCGCAAAGCGACCTCATGGGGAAATCTTGGTTCCCGGAGTCTCAACCGTTCTTGGAGCAACTGTTTACATTCTTCCTATTGTTTGTAAACCTTAGAAAGGAATTTCACCTTTATTTTTGCAAGTAAATTCATTTTATTTTATGAAAACATTTGTTTCAAGAAAATGACTGTTTAAACTTTAAAATGCATCTCAAGAAACTGAATAAGACTAGATTTGCAAAGAAAAAACACAAGGCTCAAATTATTATATATGGAATGGTAATCAGCCAAATGCTTGATTCCATGGAGTATTTACAAAGTTGGAAATTGGTAATTTTTCGAGAAAAGGGCTACGATGAAACGTGACGACCGTTATCTTTCCCTTCCACTCCGAGTTGCGCTGTATTCGTGCTTCGTAGAAGATGACCTACTGCTGATGAATACTCCGCTATGGATTTTTGAATGATCAAGTTTGTCCTGAACACAGTTACTTGCCATATATCCCTAACTTTTGCGTAAACTACCCCTCTCGGGTTTTAAGTCTACCGGGATTGATTATTTATTTTTTATGTCTCTAACTTTTGCCTGAATCGCCCTTTCGGGTTTTCGATTCACCGAGACGCTTTTTTTTGCCTAAGTCGCTCTTTGCGAGTTTTCAACTTAGCGAGCTGTTCTTTTGTTTATTTAGGCGAAGTATTTCTTGACTGCGTCGACGTTCACAGGACGGGTGAATTCTTCTCCATCCATAGTCGTGAGTATTAAGGCTCCTCCTGAGAAAGCTCTCTTGACCACGTATGGGCCGTCATAATTGGGAGTCCATTTCCCTCTCGAATCTGTGAGAAAAGATTGAATCTTTTTGAGTACAAGGTCGCCTTCTTTGATTGTGCGAGGTCGAACCTTTTTGTCGAAAGCTTTCTTTATTCTTTGTTGATATAGCTGACCGTGGCATAAAGCTGTCATGCGCTTTTCTTCGATCAAGTTCAATTCATCGAATCTGCTTTGACACCACTCGGCTTCTGTTAATTTCGCCTCCATCAAGACTCTCATTGATGGGATCTCAACCTCTATGGGTAGGACTGCTTCCATGCCATATACAAGGGAGAAAGGAGTTGCTCCAGTCGAAGTACGTACTGATGTACGGTAACCATGAAGAGCATACGGGAGCATTTCATGCCAATCTTTGTAAGTGATGACCATCTTCAGAACGATTTTCTTGATGTTTTTGTTAGCTGCTTCTACAGCCCCATTCATCTTTGGTCTGTAAGGAGATGAGTTGTGATGTTCAATCTTGAATTCTTCACAAAGCTCCTTCATCATTTTGTTATTCAAATTTGACCCATTGTCAGTGATTATCTTGCTAGGAATGCCGTAGCGACAGATGATGTGATTCTTGATAAACCTGACGACAACTTGTCTTGTAACGTTTGCATATGAAGCTGCTTCAACCCATTTGGTGAAATAGTCTATAGCTACCAAGATGAAGCGATGTCCGTTGGACGCTTTTGGCTCGATCATTCCAATCATGTCGATTCCCCACATGGAGAAAGGCCAAGGGGAAGAGAGTATGTTGAGAAGAGATGGTGGCACATGAATTCTATCGGCGTAGATCTGACATTTGTGACACCTCTTTGCGTACTGGTAGCAATCTGACTCCATCGTCAGCCAATAATATCCTGCTCTCAGTATTTTCCTTGTCATGGTATGTCCATTGGTGTGAGTACCAAAGGAACCTTCATGTATTTCTCTCATGAGTACTTCTGCTTCTTTTCTGTCAACGCATCTGAGCAGAACCATGTCGAAGTTTCTCTTGTACAGAAGATCTTCATTCAGGAAGAATCTACAAGTTAACTTTCTCAAAGTCTTTATATCTTTCTTTGACGCCCCAAGAGGGTACTCTTTCTTTTGAAAAAAAGTTCTTGATGTCGTGATACCACGGTTTGTCGTTGATGATTGCTTCTACTGTGAAAACATGAGCGGGCCTATCCAGGCGCATAACATCGATCCGAGGAATGTCATTCCAATGATTTATCCTAATCATGAAAGAGAGTGTGGCTAATGCATCAGCCAAGTTAATTTCTTCACAAGGAATGTGATGAAAATCTACCCTGTCGAAGAATGGTAACAATCTCCTCGCGTAGTCTTTGTAAGGAATTAGCCCTGGTTGGCGTGTTTCCCATTCTCCTTTGATTTGATTGATGACCAAAGCAGAATCTCCGTATACATCCAAGTGTTTAATTTTTAGATCCACGGCTTCTTCGAGACCCATGATGCAAGCTTCATATTCGGCCTCATTGTTTGTGCATTTGAAAGTTAATCTGGCGGTAAATGGAATATGGGTACCCCGAGGTGTAACAATGATTGCCCCAATTCCTCGTCCATAAGCATTGACAGCTCCGTCAAAGATTAAGCCCCACTGGGATCCTATCTCAGGTCCTTCGTCTGGTAGTGGCTCGTCGTAATCTTTCATCTTGAGGTACATATCGTCCTCGTCCGGAAAGTCAAAACTGGTTGATTCATGACCATTGAGTGGATGGTGAGCCAGGTGCTTAGCTAGAATGCTTCCTTTCACGGCTTTCTGTGCGTGATACTCAATGTCATATTTTGATAACAACATCTGCCAACGGGCAATTCTCCCAGTTAAAGCAAGCTTCTCAAAGATGTACTTGATTGGATCCATATGAGAGATCAAACAAGTAGTATGTCGAATCATGTACTGGCGGAGACGCTTGGCAGCCCAGGCCAAAGCACAACACGTCTTCTTGAGCATGGAGTAGCGGGATTCACAGTCAGTGAATTTCTTGCTTAGGTAATAGATGGCATGCTCTTTTCTTCTCGTCTCGTCTTGCTGTCCAAGGACACAACCCATGGAATCTTCTAAGACGGTTAAGTACATTATCAAAGGTCTTCCTTCCACTGGAGGAGACAAAATGGGTGGTTCGAGCAGATATTCTTTAATGCTGTCTGTTATACCCCAAAATTTGCCCGCATCTTTTTTCAAGAAAACTCCAATCTGAAAATTAAGAGTCTCATATAATCATGGATTTTTATTTCAACAAATATCCTGACATATGAAATACTTAGTTTTTAGAATTTTTCTTATACAGTAATTTGGCTTGCAGTTGAATTTATTCTTACGCAAACGCCAAATACTGTTTATTACTTCACACATGCTATTTATTTATTTACAGATAAATAGTACTGACACAATTGGTACAGAGTTAAAATCTTTTTGCAGGCGCAGAATCAGGAAACTCAGACTGTACTGGTAACAGTCAGTTGACAGCCAAACTGCTGGTAGTACAATTCTCAGTGTTTTGTACCATCAATCAAATCAATCTTTTACAATTCAAAATTCCAAGATTTTTGTTCTAGAAGTCTTCTGAATATCACGCGATTAGCAGAGACTCAACACTGCACAAAAATCAGGTACGCTTAACTGTCTCCTACACAAACAGTCCCTGACTAGGGTTTTCTTGTTTTTACAGGAGAAACAAGCTTTTGAGACCTCAAATGTATTTCATGCACATCCATATATCTCAAAGTACCATCATACAAAATTTCAAACTTCAATTCACTCAGACGCACCGTCAGCAGCTCAAACAGTCAACAGACGACCCGTTTGACCAAAAAGTCAACAGACAGTCAAAAATGAAATTTTTTGTCAAAGTGCATATTTTGTCAAAGGATTCATCATTTGATCATTGGATGATCATAATTCATCAAGGAAAGATCAAAAATCAACAAAAACCCTAAGATTCAAAATTAGGGTTTTTGCCTGAAAAGTCAACTCAACTTTGACTGATCATAACTCTCTCATCCTTCATCCAAAAAATTCAAACCAAAGCTCATTTTAAAGGAAATTCAATTATCTTTCAAATGCAATTGATCCCATGGTCATTGCATTCACCATTTTAAAAATATGACCAAAGACATTACAGGTCATTTTCAAAGTCAACAAAAAGACACTTTTTTCAAAAGGACACACAAGGAGCATCAAAAATCATTTTGACATGAGACCAAAGGCATTGGTTAGAGGACTCTTTGAGGTTTCCAAAAAGTGCAAGATCTCCTTCATATGACAAAAATTGAGGGATTTACACCTTGTTGAAGTTGGCTAAATTTTGGGAAAATGCATGAAATCAACATTGCTCAAAAATGTATTTTTTCCAAATGGGGCCTAGTTTTCATGGTTCAAACATCATTTCCATGATATTATGAGCCTCCCACGACCAAGACAAGGCCCACACCATTTTTATTCATTTTTTGCTTGATTTTATCTTATTTTAAGATTAAATAAAAAGTAAAAATGGAAGGATAATGGATGGCTTAATTTCTAAGCATGACTCATCAAGGGAATCAATTAAACTCTGCCCCAAGCCAAAGTACAGCAGAAGGAGGGTTGAAAGTCAAGCCATGGTAGCTTGAATGCAAAGCCATAAGTGTTGAAAAAGTCAAGAATTCAACAAAAGCACTTAATGCTTTTAGCTTAGTTCTTAAGCACTACAATGTCTATATAAGAGCTATAGAGCTTCAGTAACAAAGGAGACACAAATTGAGAACCATTCTATGCTTGTAAACACACTTGTATCAAGTTGAAATTTTGAAGGAAATTTAAAATTCGAATTTTAAATTCCAGCTTGTTTTAACATAAACTAAGTATTCAAACACGTTCCTTGAACTTCACTGAACCTGTCCAGATCAATTGCAAGCATTGAAACCTCAAGAACACACACCTAGAACCCACGGTTTGTTCAAATCGAAACCCACCAAAATATAATCATACATGCATGTATAACAAGATGTAATTGGATATTTGTGTTTGGTTTGATGCTCTGGTCGTTTCTGGAGCTGGAATTGGGTTTTCATGGACGATTCAGACATGTGCCATTTTAGGGTTTTATGACCTCGAAACGGGGTTTTTCTTTTAAGGCAAAATCAAAAGAAAATAAGGCCATGGTTGTGTTCAGTGGATCATTTACAGTCGATCCATGGTCTCATATGGTATTTATATTACATATCTTGTGATTTTCAATTTGCAGGAGCTTTAGTGACGGAAAAAACCGTGGGTAAAGGCTTTACCTACGGTTGCAGAAATTTCAAATGAAGAAGATGAAGCGTGGCAAGCTCTGGTTGGTCAGAACGCGCGCGCCAGCTTTTTCAAATTCTTTGGATCCTGTGCTACACTGTCCACGCTTTTGCCATATGCCTCGTTTCAATGACCACCCGATCAATCCAGTCACTCCATCAAACGCACCAGATCATGCAACCACACCATAGACCACACTTATCCACCACACCTGATCGTATCCTTTTAAATTTTATTTCTATTTTAATTTCTTTACAAAATTAATTAAAAATAGTTTTAAAATCCAAAAAATACCCAAAAAAATATTTTTAGACTTCTAAAATAATATATTATTTTCTGAAATAAAAATATTTTATTTTTCTTCAAAATTCCAATATTTTGCATAATTAATTAGTATATACTTATATATTTGCTTTTTAATTATTCTAACCAATCAAAAAATCATAAAAAAAATTGTTCTTTATGTTAAATATTGTTTATATATTATAAACTAATTTTGTACATATTTTGAATAATTTTCTCTTTAAGTTTTAATTATTTGTATAATTATTTGCATAATTATGTATTAATTAACTTAATCAATTTCAAATCAATTCCAAAAATTCCAAAAAAATTAGTTTTGTTTTAAAATTAATTGACAAATATTTTGTACATGTTTTAAACTTAATTTCTAGGTTTAAATATATCTTCATCTTTTTTCTTCATTTTAATTTAATTAATCATGCATTAATCATAATTAAAATCAATCAAAAAAAAAATCAAAAACATGCCTTTTATTCTTATTGCAATTTAAATTCCTAGATAAATGTATAGGATGTCAAAATCATGTAAATAGGCTAGTTTACATTTCCTGCACAATCGATGTAATAGCGTAGATTTACTTTCCGCACTTTACATTTCCGCATTTTAATTTCCAGCAAATATAAACTGTGTGTATGTCAAAGATAAAATTGAACCGTTAGATCACTAACTTCAAAGATAAAATATCTGAATACAAACACAATCACACTTGCACCTCTTAAGGTAATCCCTTCTCATTCTTTTCAAAATCAAAGTCAAAATTCTACTATTTTGAGTACAAAATCGAACCTTTTGTTTGTATCCGGTGAAAGGATAGATTTTTAAAGGAAATAAGGATAAAGACCTTACAACTCAGGGTAGACCTCCTAGTTTGCTTGCTCAAATCAAAACAAACAAAATTCTCATACACTGTTGTTTTTCAAAACAAAACTTTCCAAAAAGACAATACTTTGTATACATCCAAACACGGATTATTACAAAGTTAACGTTCTTTCCAAAACATCTTTCGAAAGATAAACAAGCATTTTTGTATACATCCACACACGGATCATTACAAAATTCAATTTACAAAAGTATTTGAAACCACATATGAGCATTCTAAAGCAATTGAAAAGTGATTGAAAAACAAGTGAGCTAAGCAAACTTAAGAGCCCATGGATAACCATGGATACAAAGGGTGCTAACACCTTCCCTTTGTATAACCTACCCCCTTACCCAGAATTTCTTAAAGGTCTTTTTTCTGTTTCTTTTATAAACCTTTCCTTAATTGGATAAAATAAAAGGTCGGTGGCGACTCTGTGAATTTTCAAAAATGCGAAAGCATTAAGCGATAAAAAAGAGTCAGTTCACGTATCTCTCCAGAACAGAGGTATGGCCCGGGATAAAGAACGGAGGTCCACAGAACTGGCGACTCTGCTGGGGAGATACTTTCAAAAACAAAATGTTTTCAAAAGGGGTTACCTTAAGAGAATAGATCACTTCGATGTTTTCAATTGTTTGACTTGATTGCTCTATTTTTCAAAGGTTTGTTTGGGTATTCTGCTTGTGTGGAAGATTCTAACCCGAATCTCGAGATACCTTAAGTATATGACAATAGACCAAGGAAACTGTACGGCATGTACCGATACGGTTGATCTGGTAGTCATCGTTAGTGCGATACTTTGGTTTATACTGATGTCCCTTGAAAACGATCAAGGAGTATATTAGGCTTCCGAAATGTCATTAAACACTAATTTGTCTTAGAACCTTTTTAGTTGAACTTGACTTGTGGCCTATTAAGTGGCTAGCTTTGAAATTGATCGAAGTTAGTTATCCTCGAGGAATATTTTGATCGGCCGCTCGAGCGCCGCATTGAGATGTTACTTCCAAGGATCATAGAACCCGAATACTATTCTAGGACAGGTTTTAACCAACTCAACTTCAGTGGGGAGGGTATCACCTATCAGCTTCATGCAAGCCTTTAAACCTAAGGCTATTGTTTGATTTGTTTTTGTGTGCCACATGTTTGCATCATAAGCATATCATTTTTGCACCAAACACTTCAAGGATCAAAGAGTTTACCTTTGTTTTTGCAGGTAATGGCTCCCGCCACCCGAGATTACATCTGAATCAACATCTCAATGGTACCATCTGAACTAAAAGACTTAGTGTCAGAATTCCCCAGGAATGTTCAATTCACCGAAAGGCATGGTCACTTACTCCATTTGGTTACCTCAAAATTTGAAGAAGACATGATACGGGTCCTGTTCCAGTTCTTTGACCCTGAACATCATTGCTTTACCTTTCCTGATTACCAGTTGGTACCCACTTTGGAAGAATTCTCTGAACTAATAGGATTGCCTGTTCGAAATCAATTACCTTTCACTGGTTTAGAAAGGATTCCAAAACCTGAAGTCATTGCTGCTGCTTTACATCTGCGGAAATCAAAAATCGAGTCCAATTGGGAAACAAAGAGTGGAGTTAAGGGTTTGCTTGCCAAGTTCTTATTGAAAAAAGCTCGACTACTGCTAGAGAACAAAAGTTATCC